>NC_133938.1:30623963-30956985 GCF_031877795.1 Strix aluco | reverse complement strand
TTGCCTGGCACTAGGTAGGTGAGAGCAAGTGGAGCTGAAGCAAAGAGTTGGTGTGTCAGGGCCACAGGTTCCCATGTCAATAAATGGGAACGACCACGCAGTGAATCATGCAGGAGTGCTCAGGAGCGGCTGCAGTTAGGCAATCATTGAGCAACGCAACCCATAGGATTAATGTAAAACACTCTAAAAATCGAGATTGCAAGCGGTGTGGTGACAAGCAGAGTAAATGATGTAGCTGATGAAACAGTGCAGCAATTTGAACTGGTGAAGACAACAGCAAACAATGGGCGTGAGTGGCAGAAAGCAGAGGTGGCGATGCCTTCTTCCAATTTCTTGTGTAAAGGGAGGGAAGAAAGGTAACAAGAGCTTTGTTTTTCATCCTTGCTGAGCTGCAGGTAAATTGCCTCTAAACAGAAGGGAAGGTAGACTGTGAAACAGCTCTGCTAGGAAAAAGGTGAGAGACCACTGTGCTGCTTTGGCTGGGAGATTTGTCAAGAGGTGCTAATAAAACCTGGTGGCACCTATCCACAGCCTCTGTAAGGCCAAAATAAGACAAGCAAACTAGCTCTGAAGGTTAGGTGCACTTTTCTTCCTATTAAAGGTATCTCATTTTTCTACCACCCAGAGTTAGGGTTTTACTAATTTGATGAAACAGTTCCGTCAACAATTTTTTGAACTTTAGGAAACTTTTGGACGTGGGGTTTTGGGTTTTTTTTTTTGCTTTTCCACTTGCTCACCCAGCTGATGCTGGCACCACTTCAGTGTAAATAGCTGGCACAGCATTTTCAACATGAGGGCACCAGTGATCATGTATAGCCTGACTTGAGAGCATCTCTAAGCAGCATTGTGTTAAAATTGACTTCTTAAGGACAGGGGCAAAGTTATGTGACAATTCCTGGTGCTATCACCCATGCAGCTATTTGCATTTCAGCAATGATAGGATTTTTTTTTTTCTTTTAATTTTTACGGAGTTTTCTTATTAAGCAGCATGAAAGATGGATGGTAGGATAATAGTGTGAACACACACTGCAAACTAAATCAGTGTCAGTCGGTGACTCTGCTCCGAGTCCCCACAGATTATCAGAAACAACTTCTGAATAGTTCCAGCAGAGTTACACATTTAAAAGAGCGTGTCTCGAGCGTGCGTTGGTCAAAAAAAAATTAGTTTTATTAACAGGTCTGATAAGGTGAAATGTGATAGAAATGTTTTAATACCTCATCGCAGCTTTGTACCTTGGTTTGGGACAACCTTTCAAGGTGCTCCTGGGTATGTATCGTGCAGGGTACAGCCCTGAAGTCGTGAGGAGAAGGAAAGACACGTACTTGCCGGTAGGAAATTAGTGGCTTAGTTCTCCTGACTTTGGGAAAACTTTCCCATTTACACGGTGAAGTGCAGCTACCAAGAGGTTACTAGAGTTTGTTTGCTGGTGACGTGTTCTTGTGACTCACCGTCCGTCACGAGCCTGTGTCTGCCTGGGGAAAGAGAGAAAGCGAGGGTGCAAACCCCAGCCTTTCACCCAGATTTTGACCCTCTGGAATGCAGGCCGGGACTGGAAGGAGACTGCTCCAGCCAGGACCCCTTCTTGGCTCCCCCCTTACCAGTGAGCTGCAGCTCACGCTCCCCAAGGCAAAACTTGTGAGGGTGAACACCCCCTTGCCACAAACCCGCCCTTCATGGGGGGCAGGGGGTGCTGCTCAAGTTGGCAGGCACTTCATTTTTACTTCCTTTTAAAAATATTTGCCCTCGCTGAAGAACCTCTCTGGGGAGGACACGTTTGTACCGAACCCCAGGCGCCGGGGAAGCGCTTGTTGAGCAACCCTGCCTTCCTTGTCAAGGACGAGGACAGATAAAGCCACCAGGTCCTCCTGGCCTCCCAGCCTTGACTTCTGTGTCCTCCCAGGTCCTTGAAATAAGTTTTCCTTGTGCCGGGGAGAAGGGGGAGTGTGTGGGGGGGGGTCCTCAGGGCGAGGACAAGCCTGCCCGTGGGTGCTGAGCCCGCCCAGGGCCGTGGGCTGGGCATCCCGCCTCCCCAGAGACGAGGGGCACCTCTCCCTCCGCTTTGCTTTCCGCCTCGAGAGGACCGGGATAAGGTGGCGGCGAGCGGCCCCGTCCCGCCAAGACACCTGACAGGGAAGCTCGGGGCGGGGGGGGGGGGGAAGGCGGGAAACTCGGGGGGGGGGGGGGGGGGGGGGCGCGCCCCACGTGCACCTCACGTGCCACCTCCCACCCGGCTTCCCGCCGCCCCCGCGCCGCGCGCCCCCGCCGAACGCCTCCCAGCCAATGGGCGGCGGCGCCGCTCCCCCTCCCTCTGCGCGGTGACGTACGCGAGCCCCGGGAAGAGGCCCCGGCGCGCGAGCGCGCGGCGGAGGCGGGAAGCGGCTGTGGGGAGCCGGCGCGCGCGGAGGTAGTGGCTCGGTCGTCCTGAGGTGTCGCTCCCGCGGGGTGAGGACGGCCGTTCCCCCGGCCCCGGCCCGGCCGGCACCTCCACCCCCTCCCTCTGCGGGAGCCGCTCCGCTCCGTCCCGCCGGCGGCTTTAGGCCCGGCCGGGTCCCGGCGGCACCGGCGTGCCCCCGGCGCGGGGCTGCTGAGGGGCGGAAGCTGTGCCCGGAGTCCTTCCTGAGGGCCGTGCGGCTTGGGGGAGGGGGGCAGCGTTCCGCAGGCCTCCGGGCGCCCTCAGGGCCTGAGGCTCGGGGGGGAGGTGGGGGTGGGTCTCGTCACTGACAGCGGGCACGGTCGGGTAAGACTTCCGCGCTTGTTTCTAGGGAGTTAGTGAAGAAGGGAGCTGACTTGGTGGTCTCGGAGCCTCGGCAGTGCTTTAAGCAGCTTCCATTGTTATCTGCAGGTTTCCGTCGTCTTTTTTTTTTTTTTTTTTTCCCCTGCCGAGTGGTTTGCGCGTTGCGGGTAAGCCGTGGAATGACCTTAACTTTGTTTTGGTATCTGCCTGGCTCGTGAAGAGCTCTGCTGATACCCAGGACGTAGCACACCGGGTCTGCTTGTTAATGTGATGCCCAAGGGCCGAAGGAAAACCTTGGAGGTCTGAAAGGTTGGGATAAGGTTGTTATTATTAAGCATAAGCAGTATTGGAGGTAGATGTGCCCTCGCTGTGCTACCAAGCCGTTTGAAATGCAAAGATGTACTTCCTACAGGGTGTTGCCTTTCTCCTAAGGCATTCTTATAATTGCCGATGTTTCGAAAGGGAAGATGGAGAAACCCAAAGGTTTTTGAGACCTTTCACGAGTGCCATAACGCAGTCATGCCTATAAAATCAGGGAGTTTCTGTTGGGAAATCTGATAATGGGACACGTTTGTGGTTCTGCTTGTCCTGCAAGTGCCCAGAGTGGGGTGAATGGAGTGACTTTACCAATTGTGAGGAGTGATTTCCTTTTTTGAGGGGATGGTGAATGTTTTGGAGTCTTCCTGTCATTGTTCATGATTGATTTAGTTCTAGCAGAGATTAGAGGGCAGGCCTGATGCCCTCTTTACACATTCATGTGCTGATAGTTGCTTAGGTACTGTGATGTTACACCTCTCTTCATATGGAAACTAGACTAGGAAAATGTTTGTTTTCATAATTTCCCCTAGCACAGTTCTTGTTTTGGTGTAAAAAAGGCTTTATTGTGATCACTCAGCCTATCTGAATTCAGTTATTAAAGAGTTATTCAACTCTTTAATTGCTTTAACTTTTATTTTCTCCTTGAAAAACATGATTTTTCCTTCCCCTATCCTGAAACTATTTTTAATTCCCTTCTGTTAGCCTTTCAGTGAGTTACTCTAACCACTCTGCACTGGAGAGGAAGGAGTGCCGCCTTCACCTCTTAAAGAAGATGAAAAGTATATTGAGAAAATAATTAAACTTGTGGTCCTCTGTTAGAGATGGAAAACCTGAACCTTTAAGGACAGATGTGGCTCATGAGAACAACTTAACTTAGATCAGGAGACAGTGGAGAGGCTTGCTAGTGGCTCAAGGAGTAGTTTGTCAGTGTACAAATTTATAAGGCAGCTTGATTTCCACCTCCACTGTTCTAGAGGGCCCTATTGTGTGATCAGAGTGATCCATTCTTATCCTTTGGTAGGGTCTTGGGCATCCCTCTTGTGTCAGAGGAGAAAGATTGACACGTTTGCCTGTCCAGGGTCTCCACTTAGTTGTAAGCCCCAGGTGGCAAAACGGTCATGTGGCCGTGTCTGTACTGGGAACCTTGTGGGAAGGCTGGGAGGGGGAAAGAGTCGTGTCTTCATGATGGTGACTGACTTGTGTTTAAAGGCAAGAGGGTTATTGAGGAGTGTTGCAGCAGTAACAGAGCTGCTAGGTAAGTGGTTATGTCCTGCCAGCCACCTTTCTCTGCCGGTGAGGGTAGTTGCTGTAGGAAGATTTACGATATTCTTGCCTGGTTCCTGCTGTTTTTCATGTAACTGCTTTTTAGATTATGTAAATTATGATAATATGAGCTATCAGGTGGTATACAAAGCCAGCTGGGATGTTTGTCATTTTGGTGGTCTTTATTTTATAGCTTGTAGACCTGGCTGTGATCTCTTGAGACAGAGAGTGCTAAGAGAGGCAGTGCTGCAAGAAATAGTGTTGGTGATTGAATTAGTGATTTGTTGTTTGGTATTGCAAAAGGGTTTTTCCCCCTATATGCTGTGATGCCAGAAAGGAGAATGGGAGAATTGTTCTACTAGAGGGACAAACATAGGAAGCTGAGTCCTGAAGAGGTCAGATCATGGTCTTATTTCCCTTTTGCAGAAGTGCCAGTCTTAGTATTCTGAGGAAATCCATCCTTAAATAATGATGTTCTGCCTTCTTAGTTTTTCTACAAGTGCATGAGTTTTCCTTGCCTGTCTCTGACAGCTCATCTATGCTGGTGTGTGTATTCTGTTCGCTAGTAGTGTAACACATCTATATTTAAGAGTTTGTGCCAAGGTGAAAAAGATATGTAAAAAAGGAGAAGTGTTTGTTTGAAAATGTGGTTTTATGCATGCCGGTGTGGTTTTCTGGGAGTCCAGCTCTGAGAATTGTCTCTGGTTGTAGCTACATCTCTGAGAGCTTCTTGAGCTCATGGAGAGTGTGCTGGAGTGTCACTTCATGACCAGATTAAAATCTCCTCCTCTCCTTTTCAGTAACTGAGAATTTCTTGTTTTCAGCCTGGCTGTGGTGGTTCAGGTGTTCCCTGCTAGCAGCTCTGTCCCCAGCAGTGACCTTTGTCATTGAATCTGGCGTAGTTCAAACCTGGTTCTCTCTTCCTGTTTTTCCGAGGTTTGCAGTGCAACTGTTGTCTGGCCAAGCAGAGTACAAGGATCTATTGAGGAAGCTGCTCTTTCAGTAAGAGCTGAAAACTTGACAGTAAGGAGCTTGGCTCAGGAAAAGTAATGCAGGTGACTCTGTAAAACAAACCTGCCAGATCTCTCAGAAGACAAATTTTGCTGTCTGACTATCGGAAAGCATTGCATGGGCTTTTCTGTCTTTTAAAGATTTCACAAAGGCTTAAGAAGTTCTGTAGGGAGAGGAGGGAGGTGAGGAGATCTTTTGGTAGTGGTGGGGGAACTTGTTTGGTTACTTTGTTCCTTTACTGCTTGCTGCAAGGGAGAGAGTGTGATCCACAGTAAATGACTAATACAAGTGTGTGCTTAATTTCCCCTACCCTTGCTCTGAATTCATAACGGAGGGAAGAAAGTCTAACTTTAGTGTAAAGAAGACTATGTAAATTTATTCTTGAACAATGTAAAGAGTAAATGAATTTTTTGTCATTAATTATCTGCTGTCCTTTTCTGGTCTAGCTAGGCAACAATGGCAGGTGAAGACTGTGTAAGAAAACGCCAGTCTGGCTCCACTACAACCTGCAAGACCCCTGAGAATGAAGAAACGCAGAGGAGACCTGAGAGCGAGAGGTCATTTCAGAATTCAAGCAATGGTGAGACTCTTTTGCTCAGGGGATGAGTTGCATCTCTGGCATGTGATCTCCTCTAAGGTGTCCTTTCTAGCTCATGGCTCTTGCCTCTTTGCTCTTTCATTTCAGCTTTTGTGCTTGTAGAAAGGCTGCCAAGGTGGAGCTCCCTGTGTACCTGCTGCTCTTCTTCAGCAGGCTTAGGTTGTTTGGATGCTGTCCTGCAGAGCTTCTCCTCAGGGGCTGTATACTGCAGTGCTTACAGGGATCTAGAGTAAAGAAAGTGATTAATTGTCGCAGGACAAACGTGTGTGAGGAGATGCTTTAATGCTTTAAGTGGTACAGATGCATCTTGACAACTGTTTTGAGTAATCCTGGTAAATGCTTTTTCTGGGGACTTCATCTTGCTTCCTTTACAAGCTTTAAGTATGTGACTTCCTCAAGATTGAACAAAATGGTCTTTAACATTCCAGGCTAAGCTGGTGTATACATCCTGACAGACAGATGGAGGTAGGATGCCAGAAGGAATGATTCTCTGCTCCTGTGGGGCTCTGTTAATGTCAGAATAGCTTCCTTCTATCCAGTCTCAACCTTGGCTGTAATAAAATAGAACAATAAACAGTTGGGTTTGTATTAATTTGTACTGTGGTCACCTTAAAAGTTATGTGGCTTATAGTTGGCTTTGTAGAAGCACTGCTGCTGCCTGTGTCCCATCCCTTGAGTTTCAGGGGTAGTTGTGTGGCAGTATAAGAGGTTTTGCTTGTGGACTCTGTGGGCACTGTAACTGTCTCTAATTCCTGGCTTATGCTGTGCCACATTCCAGCCCCGTGATAAGGAGGTTAGCAATGAAATTGCAGCTTGTTTCCTTTCTCTTCAGGAGACAGAATAAGCAAAAAAACTAAACTAGTTTATCACCATGTTCCACATGAATATCAGTTCCAAACCCTGGTGCCAGTGAGTCAAGGACATCATTCTTACTGGTATGCTTCTGAATATTGTCAGTATTTCATAGTACTACTTTCAGCTGAAACAGGAGTTGGAGCAAATTTAAGTTTAGGACAGGTCAGATTTCTTCTTGCAAAAAAATACGTTGGAGAGAAAGCCATCCCACAAACTACCCGGAGAACTGGGATTTTAAGCTGTTGGTGGTACCATCATTTGAATTGAATCAAATGGGAGTGTTCCAGTAATGCTGTTTTTAGAACATTGCATGGAGTTGATGGCTACTTCAGTTATGATGGGTTTAGAAGCAGACTTTGACCTTTTCATCTGTGGAAACACCTTAACTGTTATGCATGAATTTGAGTTCTTGCAAGCTTCTGGGTAAAAAATAAAGAGCTGTGATAATTATCACTTGATAGGTGGGTGTGCCTGTCTTTAAAAGCCTTTCATTTTAATAACTCTGAAAGGCATCATAATGTCACCGCAGGTGAGCTACTGTGGGTGCATAGCAAGTAAACATTCTGGGGTAGATCTCTTGAAAGTGTACTGAGCTTTCATGTGTGTACGTGTGCCTGGTGTGTTGGCTTAGACCAATGCAGTGTTTTAATACAGTACAAACTGCAGTGAAGGACAGCAAGGAGAGCGGGGAGGAATCCTGGTTGGGTAAGATCAGGTGCCTCTTACCTTCCACGGTTGCTGCCAATTCAGCAGAAGTAACACTCAGGTCTTTGTGACACCAGTTTTTGCAGACTCTTTGCTCGGCACAGTGATGGGGACAGCAGGAACGCCGCAGAGAGGTAGAAGGCATGAGTCTGATGCCTGACCACATTATAGCCCTGGGAGGAAGATGCATCCCTCTGGTCAGGAATTCCTCCATACAGTGGGGTTAGATCAGCATCTCTGTGACATAAAGGTTGAAGCTTTAGAAAGCTGAAGTGTCCGTGTGTTCCAAGTAGTGGCCTCTTCATGTAGTCCAGTATGCTTGCATAACTAGGTAGGGCTCTCTGTGAAAGCGCAGCTGAGGTGGAAGAATTTCTCAAAAGAAGTAGCTATAGACTTCTTTTCTCACTTTCTTTTACCCTAGCTATTCACTTCTGAATAGCTGTTTCTAAGGCATTAGTCCTGACGTGTACAAAGGCAGCATGAGGCTAATGATCTGCTGTCTGGCAATGTCCTTTTTATATTGTAGCATCTTAACACTGGGTGTTGTGTAGAATTTTAGACAATGTACGTACTTATTGCGATCAAGGGATTTTGGCCAGGTCAAGACAGTATCTCGTATGCAAGTAAATATGTAGTGTCTTTGTGGCAATTATTTGTGTAGAAAAACTAAATCGCTAATGTGATTTCCCACCCTTGATCCTCCCCGATTAGCAAACACAATCTACTTTTCAACTTAAGAGTTAACGTGTCAAGGGCCACTTGACTTGTTTGCAGACATGTGTGAACTTTCTACAGAAACTTCTAGGCCATTAATCCTTTCTTCATTAAAACTCAAATGCATTGGCTGATCTGAAATTGCTCAGAGGAATAATTTTAATCTGTGTATTGGCTGTAGAGTTATGTTAGGTCTGACTCTTCCATTTGTACAGTTTAGGTTATTTTTTTTTTCTTGCCTCATCAGTGCTTCTGAAAACTGCCTCATTGCTTCAGTTCTAGTTTGGACTTACGTACCCCCAACTTCATAGCAATGTGGAAATATTCATAGCTTTGAGATTTGCCAGAAAAATTCTTCTGTCCCTTGATGTGTTTGTATCCTGTAATCATTCTGCTTGTAATTTTACTTTGACAGAGTAGCTGAACTTCAGTCTTGTATATCACTTTGCCTCCCTCAATTGGCTCCAGTGTCATAGTCAAACAACTAATTTGGTCCTGGCATAGAGTCAACAGGTGATCTAGGCAGCAGTAATCCCCTGTCAAAAGCTGGGCTTCTTTACTAAGATTAGGTTTAGGTGTTTTCAGCTGAAGATACATAAAGAAATACAAAACTGTTCTGCTTAATGGGTTGTTGAGCAGTACCGGTTGCAGGAAAACTTACCTGGAATGAGCATAATGGAAACTGAGGGTCTTAAAAGGTTTGAGAGGACATGGCTCTTAAGCCTGTATTGGAGTGCCTCTAAATTGTGAAGATTAGACCATCCAAAACAAAAAACTGATGGTTTTGGAGTCTGACCTTGTTTCCTCAGAAATCAGAAAAGCATTAGAAGTGTCTCTGGGGACTGATCTGCAAACAAGCTATGTGGCATATCTTTGTCTGGTGTGAGTAAGCCTGTTTGGCAACGCTGATCTTAGAAAGGGGTTGTTATCTTCCAATGAAGAGGTTACTATTGATCATTCTCAGTGCAAAAGTTCATGACGCTGCATGAATTGCATGCGCCTGCTGATAGATGGAGGAGGAGGGAGCTCTAAAACAGGGAGCAGTTTGGAAAGCTTTAGGATTTGCTGTCTGACTCAGCAATAGGTGTTCATTGTATCAACAGGCTCTTTCTTACGGATTAGTGAATTTGGGATTAAGCTGCTTGAATTGAGTATCTTGGATGTGTTTCCAGGAGGTGGATCAAACAGAGCTGTCTTGTCTGAGACTAGCTGGATTCTGGTAATTCTAGGCACTCTCATGTTTTGCAACCTGTGGGGTTGGGGAAGGCTGAGCAGTTGCTTGTGAAGAGCCTGTGAACATGGTGACATGATGTACAGAATGCTGGTGCCTCCTCCTGCTAGTGAAGAGGCTGTTTGGGTCCTGTGTCCTTGCAGAAACAACTTTTTAAACTGAATTCTTTGCCCAACTACAGCACGGTGACTTACGGCCAATGCATTCTTTAAGCAGATCAGCAGAGTTGTGGGAGCAATCTAGTCATAACTTGCCTCTATCTGCTGAGTGGCCAAAGAAATTACTATAAGTAAGACTAAGGCTTATTAGCATCAAATTATTAACATATGTTGTATTGTAGCAGGTGTGGAAGACTTCCTCTCTCTACAGTGGCCTTGCGCTAGGTTGGCTTTAACATTGCTTTCCTTCAGATAACATTTTTGGTGTTTTTAGAGAGGAGCCTTTGAATCCAGGTATCTGACAGTAATGAAATCCTTCTGCCTGTGTTGCTTTAACCTTTTGAATGATAAGATGTCTGATCAAGAAATAATGAAGATAATATTTTTAAGCCCTTTAAAAGAAGGGCAGTACTGGGTACAGTTTGTATCTGTGACTTTCCATGAAGATCCTGAAGCTAAACAGATCCTGACATCATTAGGGGAAAATGCTTCTGAACTGTGGGTGGTGTGCTTGGCTGTAAGAAGTGTCTTTTTTTGAAGCACATGTGGCAATAAGCTAAAGTTTGTTCATGTGCTTTTCCTAGCTTTTCTGTGAAGAGGCGTTTTTGTCTTGAATGCTGTGCAGGGATTTGGATAGCAGTAGTCTCTCAGGATTGTTCTAACTGCTCAGTAATAAACTTATTGCCACAATGCAGGAACAGTTTGAGTGGCGATGGCTCAGAGCACTGGACTGCAGGCAGCTTCTGTGGCGGGTGAAGTCACTACAGGCTGGAACTGTAACGCTGCACACAAACCACAGCTTTACTCAAATGACTTATTCCCATTTGTGCCCTTGGTGGTAATTGCAGGCTGTAGCGGTTAAATAAAATGAATCCTTTTTAACACAGTTAATTTTTGAGAGCTTGCTTAGTAGAGCACTGGCAAGTGTCTTGAGTGGAGGCTGGTTTTGTTGGATCCCAAGCTGCAACACTAACAGATTGTATGAATGGGACACTTCTCTAGACATCTCAAATGTTACTTGTCTGTAACATGTACAAGACTAGGTTGAAAGAGGGACAGTGAGATCCTTTAAGAAAGATAGTCTGTAAATCTTTTGTGAAACTTAAGTTGCTCAGGTTTTCAACAGTAAGAAGTTTTCTCAATCTTCATGTGCTCTTTCACTAGCCTGGTTTCCTATGGAAATAAAGCTTACATTTAAATTGCTAATTTTTTTTTATTTCTGACTCTTGAACCTGCTTGGAATTTGGGATGTGCAGAGGTGTCACATCCTACAAGGATCAGTTTCTACAAGCCCAAGACAAGTGGTCAGCTAAAGATCTTATCAATGTCTTCTGGGATGGGAAGAGAACACAACTCCCATTAAATTAAAACTCCCTGTGAGCAAAGTTCTTTCAAAACAAACGCTGCTTCAGTCTCCTGTAAAATTTGCTGCTATTTCATACTAGTCTTCAAAGAAGATTTTCTTCCTTATGACTTTAAATACATTTCCTGTTTTCTTAAGGCACATCCCATCTTGGTTTAAATGCAGAGATGTGCTTGCTTGTCTTGTGCAGCCTCGAGTCCATTTTTGCAATGATGTTGCAATGCTAAAGTGATACAGGGGGATCCAGTCTCTTCAGTGTCAAAGGAAAATCAAGATTTAGATTCTCCACAGTGCACAAGTCCTTTTAGACTCAAAATCATGTGATGATTCTCTTCTCGAATGACCTCACAGAACAGTAGCAGCTTGCACAACAGAAGATGAATGATTCACGAAGATGATGAGTTGTGTTCTCTGGTTTCTGCCTTGTGATGCAGCTTGAGTTTATGGGGCGATGCAACACGGCAGAATGAGTTGTTGTGGGGTGAGATTTCTTCTACAGGAGACTCTGTTCTGGAAAAGAAGCAACAAGCTTACAGGTGGTTTTACTTTGTTATATGAGGTGCATATACTAAGGCCAGAGATCTTGATTTTTAAAGCCTTTTAAAAGATGCTGTGTTTGTAGTCTAGTCTGTGCGTACACACTGGTGTGTGGGCGAATAAAGTGATAGTAGGGACACTGCATACAATTTAGCAGTTATGTCAGCAGGTCAGAGGCTGGCCTTGTCCCCTGTACAACCATTAAAGCTGTACATTAGTTATCTGTAAAACTATAGCCATCTTTAAGGCCTTGTCACTTGAAAAGGGTGTTTTATTTCCAAAGTGAGCCACTCTTGGGTAATTATAATAACAGAGGCTCCAAATGAAAGATCTGACAGGAAATATACGGTCAAAGCAGTGGTTACTTATTTTTAGCTTAGCTTACAAAGGAAATAGTGCAGTCCCTTAAGTCTCATGTGTCCTGTCCTCTTTGACCATGTTGGACGTCTTCAAGCAACCTTAATAGAGTCTTGAAGACAGGCAGCTGGATAAGAGACACAAAGAAGAATTTGTGTAGGAAAAGGCTAGTTGTGCTTTGAGCACAATTTGTGTAGGAAAAGGCTTTTTGTAGGAAAAGGCTAGTTGTGCTTTGAGCTCAACAGCTGTCTGGTCTGTCTTCTGGCAGGTAAACACAAGGTGGTTCTTAGGGTAGTAGTAACAGGGGGAGGGGGCTTTGAATACAATTGTGAAGTGGTGCAGTGAGGAGTGGAGATGATACGAAGGGGATACAGTTCTGCTGCTTGTGGATTTTTTTTTTTTTTTTTTAATGTACTGGGGGAGAGATGGGGGGAATCCATTTGAGACCAGCAAAGTGCACAAGCTGAGTGGGACAAGGGACTCTCTAGTGGTATCTTACACTCTTCTCTCAAAATATTTTCCAAAGTGCTGCTGTTCGGCAAGTGTAACAGTATGAGGAGCTTAAATGCTGAGGTAATTTTTTTGTCTTGGAGGTGAGATGCTTAGCAACCAGGAATTCTATTTTTGTAGAAGTGGATCTTTGCATGCAGCCAAAAACTCATGGTGTTAAGCAATATCTTTGTTCTTACATTACAAGGCTGCTAAGTAATAGGCTGTTTTTGCTGATCGGTTCTTAAGTCTATAGCTTGTGTAGCAGTTTTTATAGACAAAAAATGATCTTCCTGCTTGATTGTGTGTGGGGGGGGGGAATTAATGCTAACAAGTGAGCATAGCTTCATTGAAGATAAAGCCCCTTGTTTCATTTAACTCAACTACAGTTCCAATACTGGAGAAATCTCTAAAGCAGGTCTTACAACTGGTTGCTCATAGGAGCACCTTCAGACTAGTGTGTATCACAGAAGCATGTGCATTTATTAAAACAACACACTGCATTTTGTGTACGTAGGCTGCGCACATACAGGGAGGCTGTATTATGAACTGTGATACTGCTATGAATCTGTCTTCTCATCGCACAGCAGCGCAACATTGACACCTCTACTGCAAATCTGTTAGCTCGTGCTTCACTGGAAACGTTGGTAGAGAATCAGTTCAGTAACCTCTTTTTCTAAAAGTGGTGATGTTGTCTTAGATACTGAATGTGCAAGTTGTAACACTGGCCGTGTGTTACTGTGTGAGGTACTGTTGTGGCTATAATTGCCAAAGGCCATGCACAAGGCAAGGTTTGTTGCTGTCTTTTCACCCTGACTAGTATTTGGTGGGGTAGATATTGCTGCTTTAATCTTGCTTTTCCTTCATGTGCAATACTCTGTTTTAAGTAACTTTATCTTCTGTGTTGCTGTTCTTATTGGAGAAGTGAAACACCAGCTGGCTTGCCAGCACTCTACAACCATTGCAGACATTGTCTTAAAACTCAACTAGTCTGAAATGTCTGTTTTGTCTATGTTCTGCTTGATGTAACAGAGGCATCTCAGATGTGTATGGTTCTTTAAACAAAAGAAAGGTGATATTTGAGGCTTTACATATTAGCCAATGGTATTAGGAATGATAAGTCAGATGCTGTTCACAGCATGTTAGACCTAACTGTTTGCTTAAGTGATGAAACATATTGAGGAGTACAGTCAGACATGTCTAGCACTTCTGGGGGATGAAAGGGGTGGGAGCAGCCAGGTTTGAACACAGAACAACCTTCCAGCTTGCCATTTAGGCTGCTTTCAGAGCTGGTTACTTTATTTTACAGATAGTCCTGACTTGACTGCCTTGTCTATTGGCAATGTAGAGACCTCCAGACAACCTAATCTTACGCCTAGTTCACTCTGCAGAAGATAAGGCTCTGATAAAAGATCAGCCTTGGATATGACCTTCTAAGGGTTGTTCTAATTGCTGCTTCAAGGCTGAATATGTTTAGGGACCTTGGGAAGATTTGCAGAGTTGATGATGGAAAATAAAGCTTTCAAAAATCCAGCACGTTATCAGCTGTTAACACTTTATAGTGCTGTGATCCTAAATGGCTATTTAAAATACTTGGTCATAGCTTATGAATTTAGAAGTCAGAAGCATGAATAAAAAAATCGGTGACTACGGTACTGTATGTTGTGCTTTCTGTGTTTTCAGACATGCAGCTTGCATCACTGAAAATGCAAATATTAAATATTTGCTTTCCTTCCTTAGGCCGGGTTGATGTCGACCATGTGATAACAAGGAAAATGCAGCTAATAGCAGAAGCTGAGGTAAATATACTCTAATGCTTGCTTGTGGGGAGGAGTGGCATAATTGACCCTGAATGTCTTTTGGAGAGTCACTAGTCCTGGAACACAAATATCCCTATTCAGTCATAGCTTGACTGCAGTGACTTTTATACAGCCCTCTTTCTCTCTTCCTCGTCACTTTTGACTTTGCACGAGAGTAGTATTATCAAATGCAGTTTGGTCTTACTTGACCCCAATAGGTTGAAGTCCAAAGATAAGAATGAACTTTGATGCCTGTAAATAAAATGGAACTTCCCTCACCACTAACTTTTGGCAGCGTGATCGTCAGCTAGCCTGCTTGCATATTTAGACTTTAAAATGCTCTGTGTCCTGCTATCCCTTGAATAAAGGGTGGCGTGTAGCCTGTATCCCACAGCTTCTGTTGCCCTGGCTGGGGAGGTGGCCCTCCTGAGCTTTGGTCCCGCTCTTTTTGTCAGTGAGCAATATCTTCAAAGAAAATAGCACTGGGTGTTTCTAACATCATCTGCATCTGTGTGAGCTGCCATTGTCTTAGGTTGTGTTAAGGTGATTTATGCCCAAATTAAATGAAGTTACCTCACAATGAACCGCACTCTCCTTGTTAACCATTGTTTTGTAGCATGCATGTTCTTCAGGGCAAATTGTCCAGCACTCTTGCTTCATTTTATTGCAGAGGATTCCACGGTAAAGATGAAGTCATCTAATTGTGCCAACCTGATGTGAATATTAGGGAGTGGATACTTAGAGAAAAATTTCTTGCAACTTTGGGATGTTTTCCTGTTTAAAAGTCTCTTTCACCTCTATAGGTGGTGTGAAATTTATAACAGATATAACTAAAGTGTATTTAAATGCCTTCTGCAACAGCTGTGCTGCTTTTTGTGGTGAAGCTCCTAAAATTCAGCACATTAGAGGGGTAGTCAGCTCTGAATTTTATTTCATACGCTGTTTCTCTGAATGATTCTTACTGAGGACATGACAGAGCAAGTCTTATCTTTTGTCTGCAGACAAAACAGCCGCTGCGAATCACTGTGTTGGCAACAGATGCTTGCATGAGAAGGCTTTGACTGTTAAGCACATGTAGCTTTGTAAGTTCCAGGTTCCAGGGAACACAAGTTGGTTGCAAGGGGAAAATTTGATCTAGGGTTTCTTTCTTCAGGAATGTCTCTTGTTTCTAAATCTTTTTTTTCTGGCCACCAGCTTTGAGACATGCTAGTTTGTTGACAAAGTGATTTCTTATCTGCAAAGAGAATTGAAGAAAACCAGCAGTAGTGCTTTAATTATTGAAATTTCTCCCAAAACACAGGGAGTTCAGGTCTTAAGCTCTGAGTTAGGCAGCTTGCAAATTTGTTTAACATGCCTCAAAGCTACAATAATAGCCATAAGGCTAAGTAAAAGCCTCCATCTACTGTAAAATTCCTGAGAATCTGGAGCGCCTGGCCCTTTTGCTGTGTGAGCCATGGAACAAAGACTTGGATTGCACTTTACCTCTTAGATGATAGGTATCTGAGGTCTGGAAAGGTGCTTGACTTCTGAAAAGGGCTGGTCGCTGACAACGCCCACTGATTTAAGTGGGATTTGTAGGTGCTAGGTGTTGCTCATGCACAGAATGTCTCATGCATCTGTCTGAAAATCTAATTCTTTATTCATCCTAAACTGAGTTGAGAGTGGTGTGTTCTGTCACTTGGTCAGGGCTGGACGTTGTCATATTTCAGTGACTGAAATTACTAGATCTGTTTGAATGTGTAAAATTCTGGGGAACTTTTGCAACTTTAAGTAAGCTACAGGGTTACTTCCCTCAGTTTTCTCTGCCGTCTCATCAATTATTGGCCAGCGTTTTATGGCATAGTATTCTTCTCATGCTTGACCCTTTTTTTCGTTTTGTAATGATCTGATTCTTTTGTTTAAAACTTAATGGTGACAGTTGATTGGATCTGCCCAGTTCCTTGTCTGAGACTTCAGGCATCCTTTAGGAAACTCCTGGTTAAGTGCTCTCTGTTGGGGGAAACTACAGCAAGGCCATCTGTGTATCTGTGCCCTGTGGTAGTGAAGGCTGGTGGGAGGTGTGTGCTCTTAAGTTTCATTTCTTTGGTGACTGGGTGGAATGCACTTGGCTTACTGAGCACTAACAGTTACTCTGGCAGTTGCTCAAGTAGATGATTGCCCTTTGAATGGCAGTAGTAATAGCTGATAATGTAGCACAATCTGTGCAGTTCTGTTGTACAGAATTGCAGTTACTGTAGGGTCTATGCTCTGGTTGTATTTTAATTAATCTAATGAGAACTCATGCCCTGCTCTCCCAATCCAAACACATGTGTATGTTGATCTCAGCCCTGGAGGGTTGTATTAGGACGAGGCAATCTCAGCAGAGTACTAACTAAAAGGAAGACGTAGCTTAAGGAAGTAATTTCTGTTAAACTCTTGCTGAGAGGTGATTAGGCTGAAAAAAGGGGGAGAGACTTTAAAAAAACAGACAGGGTTTTGGTAGGAATTAATAATGCTTTGTTTGGCATGGAAATTTGAGTGTTCCAAGAGGAACAGGAATTTTGATTTGACTTCTTTGGTAGGGATAGGTGCACGCATGCTGTAAAAGCAGGCTGTGCCAGAGAGCGCAGGAGTCGTCTTCTGTTACTGGTTGTAGTTCCAAAGTACTCAGTGTTGGGGTTTTTTTTCCTCCTGTTTTTAAAGGAGCAAGTCCACATTTCTTGTGGAGACAATCCTCTTCTCTGCCTCCCAGAAAAGCAATAGCTAAGAGTAGCCAGCTCCTAAGAGCTTCTGTTTCATTAAGGACTGGTGAAGCTTGTTTATTCTATGCTGGCAGCTGCCAAATAGGGGAAGAGTGTTTTTATTAAGTTAAATATTAATCTGCTCCTCCCCCCTACTGCAGCTTCTGTTTCAAGAGATCTCTCTGGATCTGACCACTATGAAACAGGAGGAGTGTAGAGTTCTGATGCATCTTGACTTCAGGGTCTTCTGGTTTTATGTGGTCTCATTTCAGATTGTCTTGTATTTCCTGCCAGAAAGCTAAACTTGCTTACTGGACTGTTGTCACATTATGCAGTAGCGTTTTGTAAGAATACATGATCTATTAATATATTTTGTTAGCCTACAAGTTTTGCTTCTAGAGGGCCTTTTAGCTTAGTTTTTTGGGTGATCTACTGTATAAAAATCAATCCATGTGTGCTTGGAAAATGAAGGATAGATCATGGATGACAAGCATCCATCAGTGGAAGCAGACCCCTTAAAACAGTTGTGGAAAGAGGTCCATGTAGGAGGTAAGCATATCACTGCTGCAGCTTAGAGCTAACAGCCCCTGTTTCAGTTACCTGGCTTTTCCTTCTTTTCTTAGACCTCGTGCCTGTTCCTTTTTAGCAAAAAAATGCTTCTCCAGCTTTCTTTAGCATAACAGTTAGGCACTGAAACATAAACACCTACTGACAAATAAGCTCAAGTGTCACAAATGCCTTTGAGGAAGCATCATTTTTGTGCACAACTTCCAGGCTCTTTCTTTTCTTCCTTGAAAATAGATTTCTTGATTTTGTTACTTTTCAGCCTTAAAAATTAGAAAGGAGGTAGCAGTTGGGAATTCTGAAGGTGATCAGGGAAACATATCTGTTTCTTAAGTGGCTGATCAGTAGGAAGACTGATGAAATAACATGTAGTTATCATGTAGAAAGACTTGGACCTTGAATCTGGAGGCAAACTTGAAAAATCCCAGGCAAAAGGATGGTCAGACAGATGTTCTAGTAGACACTTGCATAAAAAACCAAAACACAGTATGTACTTAGATTTGAAGTTATTTCTTGAAACTTGCCTATTTCCTGTGCTGAAGATGTTGGCTACCTGGCAAAGCATTCTCAAAAGGCTTATGGTTCAGGAACTCGGGATCAGCTTTCAGCTATGCTTCATCACCAGGCTCGAGTATTCGGAAAACCATTTGGTGTCTGAGGACTTGACGTTAAGGAACTGAATTCTCAGAATTCTTACAAATCACTGTCTTCTGAAGTGCCAGAGATCTTAAGATCTTTAGATTCCCAAAGTTCTCACTGAAATACAGTGAACACCTGTTGCCTTTTTCTTTCCTTGAGGGAATTCACTTTGCCTGCTTTTTTCTAGTCGTAAGAATAATGTGAAATACCTGCCACTCCAGACGTGTATATATATGAAGATCACTATGTTTACTTTGCTCCTCTGTGTTGCATCTGATAGAGAAGATAAACATTAGTCAAAGTCCTCTGGCCTGAGGTGTGTGAACAGGCCAGGATAAGCCCCTGATCTTGTCCAAGTTGGCTCCAACTGTAGGCAGATGGTACAGGAATGTTTTCTTGATGTCTTGCTCTGGGATAAAAGGGAATATAAATATTTTATTAAAATGTATCCAGAGAGTTAAATAACTTTCTTCTCCGTTTTTACTCTGTCAGCAATTGAAGCCAGCTTTTATGAAGGAAGTGGACAGTCACTTCACAGAGTTTGTGAACAGTTTGGTGGCAAAATCAGCATTCCTGGATTCCTCAACTTCAGCCTCCCACTTCCCAGCTTCCGGCTCAGAGAAGGAACAGCACAAAGCCAAGTCAGTCAGTTTTCAGCTGTCCCTAGAACAATGTTACATTTCCTGGAAGTCTTACTAGCTTTCTTGTCTCAAATGTTCTCTTTGTTTGCAGGACCTTGAGGGCCCCTCCAGAACACGGGAAGATCTTTACTGCCAGGAGGTCCCTCTTGGAGTGAGTAACTTCACATTTTCCATTAAATTGACTGAAAATACCCTTGACAGCAAATAATTAGCCTTTGCTTTGAGGTATTCTCACCACCACCACCCACGGTCTTATGTTCAAACCCATGTAAACTAATTGTTTAAGCTTCTCTGTTTCTTTCTAAAACACCTCTAATACAGCTTGCAGGCTTCCCTGAATGTAAACCTTAATTACAGTTCTCTCAGTACCACTGAGGTAATGGCTAATTATCCTTTGTCTGAGGATGAACTGAGGAGGTGTCTGTGTAGATTGGCACCCGAATTGTACATTAACTTCAGTCTCTTGAATTGGGATGGCAGTGATGTCATCTTACTGTACTGTGAAACGCTTGGAAAGCTAACATACTGGTGATGAGCTGTGTGAATGGCCTGATAGCGTTTGAATCTCTCCCTTAGTGAGCTGTTTGAAGTGAGTCACATCAGGACAATCTACCACATGTTCATCGCTCTTCTCATCGTCTTCATCCTCAGCACACTTTTAGTAGACTTCATTGATGAAGGAAGGTAAGCGTGCTTAGGAAAGACAAGGGCCAGGGCTGGGAAATGTTTGCTTCCAGAGCACCAGCGGTACATGAAACTGCAGAATGGTGTGGAAAGAAGGGGGAATCCTTCCTTGGGCTGTTGTTGGAAAGGGGGTTTTCAACTTGACAGACTTAAAATATATGCTGGAATTCCTGTGGAGGGGATATGGTCATTGCTAGATATTAAAAAAATTCTACAGATTGGTGTATTCCATGAGAATTATGGCCAGCACAGTTTGGCCTAATGTGCTTCATTCATCACAAGGCTGGCAAAAGAGAGGGATCGTCACTGAACGTGGTCTGCTTTAGCTGAATATATTTAATGAAACAGCAGCTTTCAGCTGCTTGTGTTGCTTGAAGGAGGACTGTGTTTAGAAAAACTTCAAATACTTCAGCAGTCTTTCCTCTGTTTAAAAACAACAGTTCTGGAACACTGTACTTAAATAAAAATAAACCTTTTTGGTTTTCTTGAGTGGAAAAAAAGTCTTAAGGATATTGGCACAGTCTCTGTTAAGATTGTGCTTTGCAGGTAGCCAGTTGTGAGCAAGATTGTGAAAGACTGCTCTCCTCACACTTGCTTATTGCTTTAAATAGTATCTTTTTGGCAAACTGTATCTCATGTACACAAGTAGGATTACGTGTTTATCTTGCTGATTATCTGATCTTCAGTGTTAAAAAAAAAAAAAAAAAAACCCAAACAACAAAAAAAACAAACTAGAGCTGTATCTTGATTATAATCACTGTCCCTCTTGTCTAGGTATAAGAACAGGCTCATGCACTATTGAATATCATTTAGCTGATCCTAACTTAATAGTGTATGGACATTGGGGGAGAATATGTATTTACCTCTAAAATCAACTAATAGGGCTGGATTCTCTGCATAGTTGAAAAAAACTAATTAAAAAAAAAATCTTTGCTGTGTTCTCAGGTAGATCTGATAATTTGGATCCAGTTTGTTATTGAGCCTCTACATAAGAAAAAATAAATTATGTTGGTGTACTCCATACTACCTTCTCCTCTGACCTTAGAAGAGCTGCTTATGCATAGGAGTAAGCTCTGGTGACTTTGATAGCCAGTAAGGTTGAACATCCTTTTGTTTGTGTCCTTACATTTTAAGCTTGATTAATGAACTAAAGTATCTGGTGCACACTAGTTGGACATATTTGGACTGACCATCTAATGACCCTAAGCCTTTTGGGTGACTCCTAAACTGAATCCACATGGAATACCTACAGATTTCACAAAGTAGAATTAAAGTAGGTTTGAATGCTAGATGTTAAAATGCTTCATGCTTATAGAGGTGGGGAAAAAGCCTCTAAAAACTCCTGGGAAGAACTGATTCTTAATGTAATACTGATGATGTCCTGGGAGTGTTCCCCAAAAGCTCTTTTGGACCCTGGTTCAGCAGTGGATCATTTAGTCACGTGCTTGTTCTTAGCAGGGATAAGCTTGAGCCTACTCTTACAGCACATGCTGATCTTGAAGATGTGCTTTAAGCTCTGTGGGATTTGAAGGTAAGCTATGCGTGATGGCACTGATGGCATGAGTCCTTCATCTCTTATTTTCTGGTGTGCTTGAGGATGGTCACTTCAATCTGCCACAGACAGTGCTCTTGTTTCTGAGCTGGAGATTGCCCCAATCACTTCTATCTAAACCATCAAACAGTTATGGTCTGGTAGCTTTGCATTTTGTAGCCACTTTGTGGAGCGGAAGTATTTCTGATGAAACAATGGACACTGAATATTGTCTCTTTCCTTGTGCCTTCTAGGCTGGTCCTAGGATTTGATCTCTTGGTCTTTGTTTTTGGGAAGTTCCCAGTCGTCTTCTGTACTTGGCTGTGCATGTTCTGTGCCACAGTTTTTGTTCCATACAACCTTTTCATCTGGTGGGCTCAAGGCCACTGCAGTTCCTCCCATCGTGTACTCCGCTCTCTTTTCTATGGGATGTTGTTCACACTATTCCAAACAGCTGGGCTTGGATTTGGACCAACCTATATTGCTGTATCATATGCCCTGCCTCCAGCTTCCCGTTTTATTGTAATACTGGAACAGGTAGGTCCCTACCCAGTATCTTCAGAGATACTGACTCTTGTTTTCAGAATGGAAACGTCCTTTTTCCTAAGGAGTCAGTGTTGCTTTTATTCATTAAACTAAGCCAGGGCTGTGGAGTTTGTCTTTGACTTGGAGAGACTTACAGGCAGCAAGTCTAATAAGAAAAAGTAGACAGTAAACTTCATTTTGACCTGGAAACCACTTGTTTTTTTACCCTGTATTTAAGATTTTACTATGGGGTTTTTATGAACATACTTCATGGCTGAAATTCTATTTATTTCTAGTTGTCTTGTGGATGCTAGATGCTTAAATCCAGTTTTAAGAACCCATTGTGCCATAGTTCACAAGGAAGCTGTAACATTTCTCTTTAAAAAAAAAGAAAAGGCAAGTACATAATCAACAAGTGGTTCCTGTTTCCCTCTCTGTTCCCAAGAAGCAACTGTCTTTGCCTTGTAGTCAGAACTTTATTGAAAGTGGAATTTTCTTTTTTGGGGGAAGAGTGCAAGAGTGTGGAAGACTGGTCAGACCATTAGGTTAAAACAAGGATGGTCAGGGCTGAGAGTATAGGCTTGGAGAATTAACTTTGGACTAGCCCTCCTTTTGGTCCTTCAGTGTTAAAACAAACAGAAACCCCTGCTCCATAGCTGTGGACTATTTATGTGGGGCACCACCTTATTCCAATGTACTGGTAATCGCTTCAGGCTTCAGTTTTAAGACTTTGGAACATACTGACCTATTGAAATAGGGGGGTTTTTCTTCAATTTTAAGTTAATATTAATTTGTTAGTGACTTACCGGTGTGATTTGGAGTCCTTGCATACGCTGTGGTCCTGTGAGTGTAAATGAGATGTGTTTTGACTTTCCTGAGCCATGATTGTTACTGCATGTTTCACCTTGCAGTGTTTTAAATTCATGTCAGTTAAATAGGTTGGTGGGTAGAGGAAGCAGCCATTTCCTTGTAAAAGGAGTAAAGTGGAGAGAAGACAAGATGTTGAAGGTGTTGCCTTAAAATGGTTGATCCACTCTTTATTGAGAAGTTGGGAAAGTAAGAGTATTAAGCTGATATCCTCTTGGTTTTTACAGGTTCGTCTTGTTATGAAGGCTCATTCATTTGTCCGGGAGAATGTGCCCAGAGTCCTGTCCTCTGTAAAGGACAAGTCCAGTGAGTAATTTGCCCTACCTTTTTTGCCAGCAGTGCATAACCAGCTCTTGTTTTCCCTCCATTGCTTTGAGCTGCCCTCATGAATTGGAGAGGTAGGATTTGAGTAGGTGACTTTGAATGGGCAAGTGATGGGGCTCTAGGCTGACCTTCTGCATCGTAATTTCAGCCTGAACCTTTTCATTTGGTAATAGGCAACAAGCTAGACTGTTGTTCAGGTCTAAGTCATCTCTGTGTCTCAAGTCTTGCTTCAACAGGACTCCTTATTTCTGCTTTTAGGAGAAAAAGGTGTGTAGAGGCTGCCTGCACACCCCCAGTGAAATGGCAGCAACTGTAGAAGCACAGAAGCTCTTTAAGCAAGGCATGCCAGAGCTGAATGTGAACCCACGTGTTGATACAGGCTTTACAGCTTCAGCTTCCCTAGGAGGAAAGGAAACATGATATCAAGGTGTTAGCACTGCACTGCCTGTTAGTCACCCTCACTTTTTATGTATGCTTCATGGTGGGGCGAGTCCATCTGATAGGTCTAGGTTTTTTTATTCTCTGCAAATCCCACACCTTTAGTTCTAGACTGAGGTTTTTTGAGGTGATAAGGGTTCTGTGTTGTGAAAGGGTACTGGGGAAACCAAACTGTCAGTAAGCAAAAAATTGCAGTGTTCTTTTTTTTTTTTTCTCCCTCTTCCAGGTACAGTACCTATTCCCAGAATTTCTCAATACCTCTACTTCCTCTTTGCTCCCACCCTCATCTACAGAGACAACTATCCCAGGTAATGTGAGCAATAGAGCAACACCAATAGAACATTAAAGTAGTCTAAAAACTGAAGCCAACAATAAGCATCCCTGGATGTGATCTATTCAATTTATAAGTTAGAGCTTTCATAAAGATATGGTTAAGTCAGTAACCTGGCAAGGGCAGGACTTGATGAAAACTCACTCTAACACTAATAGTATTTTGACTTTACAGTTCCAGTTTTATTTCTTTGGGAAGTGCACAAATTTAAGAACTTGCTACTGAGTATCTAGTGACAGCACAGTTCCTGCAGTAGGCATGTGTGGTGTTTGATGTGGTGCTAATAAGCAGCCCTGTCTCTTGAGTTTGACGAGGTAGGCTGAAGCCTTTAAAACTGGGAGCTCCTAAACTTTTCTGTACTTTGCTGGGTTGCACTTTGACAGTGTCAAGTCAGCAGTCCTTTACGTGACTATCGGGCAGATCGCCACCACCTACGTAACTGTGTAATGCTGTCCTCCAGATACTTTTCCATTTATGGAATTGCCGTAGTTCTGCTGCTGTAGTTGAAAGTGAGGAACCAGCAATCCGGGCAGACATCTCTTGGATGTCAGGCGATTAAGAACTCGGGAATTCAAAACCCAGGGTTTTTCAGAGTATAGGTCAGTAAAATCAATAATTGAAGGAGGTTTTTGGTGCTTTGAGGTCCTGTTTAGATATGATACTATGTGTTCTTTTTCCTAGGAATCCCATGATAAGATGGGGCTATGTGGCTACCAAGTTTGCCCAGGTGAGTAGTGCAGCTTTCTGAAGAATGCATTGCCAGAGGTCATCTAAACTGTGTTGCTGAACAGTTCTCCCTTAGGCATTAAATCACAGTTTACTTGGTGTGGCCTTACCAGAAAAGAATACTTTAGTGACTAAAAAAAGAAACAGTGATCTTGTCAAAGGAAAAAAAAATCCTTGCTTAAACAAGCCTTTAGACTCCATTCCATTCAAACAAAAGCTTCACATGCTGGGGAGTGCAATATCCATGCTGTGGCCCTCTTTTGTTATACCAATGTGTTGTCATGCTCTGGCACAGCTACCTGTTGGCAGATATTTGGACCGATTTTGAAATAATGACGCCTAGAGTCCAAAACTTCAGTGCTTATTTGAGCTTAATGTTGACCTTATCCTCATATTTCTGGACGTGAGTTTCAATAGCTTCTTGCGGATGTGTTGCCAACTAATGGCTTTGTGTGATTGAAACTTTTACTGTCACACAATGCATTCATATTTTAAAAAGCAAAACAATTTTTAAAAAAAAGAAAAAACAAAGCGTGAAAAGGTCTTTGGCTGCTTGCTCTTTGACAACAGAGAGTGACAAAGCGCACACCTGGCTTACAGCAGTTGGAATATTTAAAGCAGTGTCTTGCATTTTGACCTTAACCTCTAGAACATGGGTTCATAAGTCAGAGAAGGGCTGAGATGGTTTGACCTGTAAACATCTCCTTTGGGATATTATTCAATTATTTCTGCCCTTGTCTTGGACCTAGACCACAGGGTACTTTCTTCACTTACTTTGGCATTGGCTTAAATCTTTTGTCATAACTTTTGAGTTGATACAACTAGGAGAAACTTAGAGCTCCTGTAGTGAAAAAGATAAGTTGATTTTGCTCCTGGCTGTCAACATGCTACGGATATGGCTGTGGCTTACTTTCTGCCTGGACCCTTAGGGAAGTTTATTAGCAGCAATGTAAAATAAATTATGTTGGCTTGTGTTGACAGCTGCTGTTCCTCTCCTAGAGCTGTCAAGTGGTGATGTGTTAATTGTGCATTTCTCTTACAGAGTCAGACTTCTTTTTGTTGTTGTTCCAGGTGCTTGGTTCACTTTTCTATGCCTACTACATCTTTGTGAGACTCTGCATTCCTCAGTTTCGCAACAGTAGTCAAGAAACCTTCAATCTTCGAGGGCTGGTCCTCTGTATCTTCAACTCCATTCTGCCAGGTAAGACACAGATTCAGGAGTGACTATATCTTTGTGGAAGAGAGATGGGAGGGGAAGTGCTTCATATGAGATGCATTACTGGCAGGCACAGATCAGCAAAGGGGGTCTTGTGGGCAGACTTCAGCATTATGGTGTTAAACTTTAAAATCAACAGCACAAAATAAAAGCTTGGATTTGAATTTAACCATCTTCTAAGTCAGGTTCTAGGCTCTGCAGCAGCCTTGCTATTGGCCTCTGGGGTAAGCATGACCTGGTGTGATGAGAAACTGAAATGCTTTTACTCTTTGTTTAGGTGGCACGAAGCTCATCTGTGTCAGTGCCTGTAACAGTCTTGACTGTTATGTGTTGCTGCCTATAGCTGAGAGAAAACACTACAAAATAGGTCTGACTCTACCTTGTTTCTAGGTGTACTGATTCTCTTCCTGGTTTTCTTTGCGTTCCTTCACTGTTGGCTTAACGCATTTGCTGAGATGCTGCGCTTTGCAGATAGGATGTTCTATAAGGTAAGAAGCAGGAGTTAAAATTTATAAAGCTGTGGTGGTTTAGGCCCTGCCAGGACCGGAGACCACGTTGCCACTGCCCCTCCCCCGCCCTCTGACCAGAGCGGGGCAGGGAGTGAAATACAAACCCGGGGTTGAGATAAGGAAAAATTTAATACAACAGTGTAACAACAACAAACCGAACAACAACAATAACAACAGTAATAACAATGAACAGAACAAGAGATATACCGATACAGCAGTGAGGAGAGTGACCACACACCCCACGTTTACCAATCTTCCCATGCTTGGGCGCCCCGGATGTGACGTCAGCATGGCATTGAATAACCTGGCTAGAGCTTCCCTCCCCACTGCTGGAGAAACTTAACCCTATCCTAGCTGAACCAAGACAAAAGCTTTTAAAATTTGTTTTCCTAATGAAAAGGAAAGAGGAGGAAGCTGAAGGTTATCTTTACCAAACGAAGCACCCACAGTGTTTTGCTTGTTTTGTGCTTTTAGGGCTTAAGTTTGTTACTGTGCTGTAGAATAGACCTGATTTCTACTTGGCAGTCTGAATTGGTTTTAAGGTAATATACCCTGCACACGAACAGAACCAGCCACCAGACCTACCCAATAGTTCTGTTAGCACTATTTTTATTCTTTTATCAGCCACTGCAGTTTGGGATAAAATCAAGCTTTGATATACAGAGTAAAATGTAGAAAGTGCAATGGAATGCATTATTTTGCAGTGCAACTTGTTATAGTAGCTTGGTAGTATTCTGATCAATAGTTCTCAACTTGATATCCAAGAATCCTGTAAAATGTTTTATGCTTAATTAGATTTTTACTGTTTCAACTGTGCTTTCAGGACTGGTGGAACTCCACTTCCTATGCAAACTACTACCGAACGTGGAACGTGGTAGTACATGACTGGCTCTATTACTATGCCTACAGGGACTTCCTTTGGGTGAGTAACAAGCAGATGTATTCTTTTTGTTAATTAAACATTTAACGACCGAGCGAGACGGTACATTTGTCAAGATGCAGCATCACTGTCCATTGAGAAGCACAAAAATGTCTTACCTCAGCTGCTGTGGGTAGCCACTGTGCTTTTTAGAGATCCAGTGCTCATTTCCAAGTCCTTACTGTGCACAAAATGTGGGTCTGAGACGCAGGAGTGTAAGGATTGATTCAACAGTCTGAACTCATGTTGTGCTGTTTTGAGCTATGGTAGATATTTCATGAGTGGACTCAACCTGAGTATTTATGCAGGACACCAGAAATATGCCTGAAGAAAAACACCTAAAATCCAAGGTACTCTGTAAAGCACTTAACATTTCATGTATGCATCTTGGCTGGAGCAGCCACCTCTTAGATCAGGTTAAAAAAAAAAAAAAAAAAAAGCCACAAACCAAAAAACAACAACAACAACAACAAAAAAACCCCAACCAAAAAACAATAATCGATGTTGAAACAGCTGAACTAAGAAGTTACAATATTTGGTATTCTTCTCTCTTCCAGTTCTTTGGTAAGAAGTTCAAAGCAGCAGCTATGCTATCTGTCTTCACAGTATCAGCTGCTGTGCACGAATATGTTCTGAGCATCTGCTTCGGCTACTTCTATCCAGTCCTCTTTTGCCTGTTTATGTGCTTTGGAAGTAAGTTCCCAGGAGAGGGTATGTGAGTGGGTTGTGGATTTTGTGTCTTTTTTGTTTTTTTAAACAAGCATGCTTTGCTCTTCTGATGCCAGTTATCCATTAGGCACTAACACGCAGAACTGTTTCTCGTCCAAGAGTTGCAATTGTGGGTCCAAACTTTGTGACTGGATTTTTGCAGCCAAGTAGCTCAATAGCTGTATGTATACACACAGTGGGTTTGCAGGCTTGGGCCTTAGAGGAGCAAGGTGTGGGTGGGTAGGAAGAGAGACAGACTGACCACTGTTCATGTGACACTGTACGTATTTTAATAGCGCTGCTTCCTCTTTGCCAACCTTTAGTTGAATTGCTGCATGTCAGCAGGCTGGAAGTCTTCCTCTTTAAAGTCATAGTGTAAGACAAGTTTTACTTTGCTACTGCAGCGAGGGAGAGAGCCCATTTAGAAGTTAGAGCTCTTGCATTTCATTCTGGGTTTTGAGCTAGAACGAGTTAGAGGGCTCTGATAAACTCTAGGCCACCTCTGCCAGCAGGTCTTGGTCACCAGCATTAACACAAACAATACTGATCCCTAGAGGCATACAGTTGGGACAGCTTGTTGGCAGTCTTATTGGAAGTAAATGTCAAAATCAGCTCACAGTAATTGCTCTGATGCCAAGCATAATCAGATTTTCTGGCACTATACTGACCTCACGGAGCAGCTTTGTTGCTCCAGAGATGAAGTGAAGGGAGGGAAAGATCATGTTAAATCAGTTGGTCTTTGATTCTTTAATCTTGAGTTTTTCTCAACAATGCTTCTCATTTCACCCTTCCAGTGGTCTTCAACTTCATCCTTAATGACCGTCGGAAAGGGCCTATCTGGAACGTGATCATGTGGACATCCCTCTTCCTGGGCCAAGGTGTCATCATTTGCCTCTACAGCCAGGAGTGGTACGCCCGCCAGTACTGCCCTATGGAAAATGTGAGTGGCTGACCCTTCCCATGGGATAACTGACACACGAGTGGCTTGTCCTCTGCAGAAAAAGGCAGAAGTGGCACGAGCCTTTCTGGCTGTACGCTGTATCAGTTCGTTAGGAGTGTAGAGAATCTAGGAAACCTTTTTCTAATAAAAGTGCTTTCATTAGTGCTCTTCCTATGCCGGTAGTATTGAAACTGAGGGTGTTTTTCCCACATTTCTGAGGACATAAGTCACTACTTGAGAGTACGCTAGGCCATTCAGGCTGTGTGAATGGAACTGCAGCCCTTGGCCAATGAGGTCAGGAGAAGCTTCTCTAGGAGGCCCACAAAAACTGAGCCTATTGTGCCTCTCCCAGGCTAGAGTGGGTGGCAGTGAGAATTGGTTGCCTATAAATGGTCAGTTTGGGGTTTTGTTGGTGTTAGTTTCTCTGACTTACAGTTAGTTTTCTTGGCACCAGATTCTGTTGTACTTAAAACTTCTTATTGTCGTAGTTGTTTCAGTTTTAACCAAAGGTATCCTCAGGCAAACTCTTATTTTAAGTTTGGTTCCCCTCAATTAAGAGTTTGCCATTGTAAATGACTGGCTTCTTGATACAGCACAGCATTTACCTGATGTATCAGAACTGGGGGAAAGAGCAAGCAGACAGCTTGTGGCTGTCGCCACACTTCCCCACACTGTTTAGGGAGGATAAGAATAGGGTTTCAGGATGTGAAAATGCGGTTTGATCTTTCCTGTTAGGGAAGTTTGACTTCAGCAGACCACACCGCAGCTGGTGCTGTTTGCCTGTGACTAACTTACTACCTCTCCATGTTTTGCAGCCCACGTTCCTGGACTACTTAAAACCACGCTCATGGTCATGTCATATGAAGATGTAAAAAATAGTATGCTCTGGCCGTGTCATCACAGAAAATCAGAGTTGTCCTCCAAGTATTTGGACCAATGACCTAACTCACTACGGACTTTTTCTAAGGGAAGTTGTGCCTCCTGATTATTGGGGAGAAACTGTAATTTTTTTAAACATTACTGAGGCAAACCAGTTGACCTGGATTGCAACAGGCTTCATAGGCAGCATCTACTACATGCTGTCCCACTTTGAGCCATTTCCATGCCAGTAAAACATTGAGCTGAAGGTGGAGTCTACTGGAATCCTACTCATCCAGGGATCCCCCAAGCTGCTGCTCTTCTGGACAATAGATAGTCTAGTCAGATTTTTGCTAGTAGCTCATTGTTGGCGTCCGTCCATCTTCCTTAGCCATCCCTTTGCAATCTTTTTTTTCTCCCTTTTGGCAATGGGATGTCTACAAAACTTACATTCTTTGTGATCCTGTCCGCTGCTATGGTGCGGACAAGTGGCAGAGCAACAGGATATTTGCCTCCTTGCTCTGAAAATAGCCAAAATATTCCTGGATGGTTTTGAACTGTATTCCATGTATGTTGGCTGCCTACAGATTTAAAATGGGCAGAGGAAGAGGGGATTATCAGTTTACTTGTGGCTGCATTGGAGAATCAGGTTCAGAAGCAGGGCACAGTGTGTGCAGTCCTTGTATGACTTTTTACACTGAAAATTTATGTTTTCTCTGTATTCATTAACTTTCTAACTGACTTATAGCGTTTTTGTTCTCTGAAGGCCTTTGAGACTTGAGGAATAGATTTTATTCTAGCTCTTCCTTTCTCTTGCTCCAGATAATCACTTCTTTTAACACAATTAACTTGTAAAAGAGCTTTTGCTTTGATTTGGCAGGTGCTTTAAGGTGTACAAGTTGTTAAGGCTTTCTTTAGTGTGAAAGATTTGAAATGCTACAACCCAACTGTAAGGAAATGCAATCGACTTCACAGGTACATAGCATGTACATCTGAAATGGCTACGTCCAGTTCAGTAAGCCAGGATGTCCTGCTGCCTCTCGCCAACGTGTGTTGTAGCAGCTCCTAACGCAGTCGGTGGGAAATGCAGGTTGAGCCGGTGGCTGGAGTCAGAGCTGCTTTTTCATCTGCCTGTGTCTGCTCTCCTGTTTTTGGGGACTTTGGGTGCAGATCAGTTTCCTGGGTATTGCCCTCTTTCTGAAGAGGTAGGACATCCTCCTATACACACTGCTAAAGGGAGAAGCATTATGTGAATTTGGTGTTTCAATATCTATTATTTAGGTAGAGTCCCCTTCAGTTTTCTTCTGTCAGATGCTAAGCACAAAAGGGAACTTTGATGGTATCTGGGTACATATCTCTCCAGTTTTACTGGAACTGCAGCTCCCATTATTGGAGAGGGAGGGTAACCTGGTGGAGGTACCCCAACTTTGGTCACAGGCATTTCTGAACTACTCAAGTGTTCTTTATTGGCACTTTTTGGTGACAGTTTTTCCTTACTGGCTTACAGCATAGGTATTTGATACCGTCAGTATTGGGACTGTTGACAGACTTGTCTCCCAATCCACTTCAGACTATCTTTTGGGCTTCTGTTTTTACAAACCTGAGTCAAAAGTAATTTCATGAAACCTAGGTGATACTTAAACTCTTCCAGGTTTTCAGTTTTCTTTAAGAAGGAATCCCACTCTTCAGAAAGGATGTGTCAGGTCAAATTTGCCAAATACAGTGTTTGTGTATGTGGCTCTCCTCTGAAAATATCTTGTACTAGAACTTGTTTGTTGAAACAGGTGGGTTAATTTCAGAGGAAGGAGTTCATATATATACTCAAACTTGGCAGTATTAATATATAAAATCCTGAGAATGAAATGGATTACTTCATCCTCATTATGTTTGATTTAATCCTAAATCTTTCACCATACCTTTTGTGAGACGAAGGGACAGAAGTGCTGGAGCAACTAAGCTTCCTTTGGAGAAAAACAAAAAAAAAAAGAAACCCCACCCTTTGGCCAAATCTTGTCACCTCCTTAGTATAGGGTGAAATTCAGTCCAGTACTTTGTGGTGCTCAAAACACTTTTGTACAGATGTAACTGCACTCAAATAGGGTGTGATGGATTAGGGACTTGTCTTCTTGATGCCTGTGTCAGGTCTTGCTACTGTCTCAGCGTTCTGAAATTGAGATCAAATCATGGCACTTTTTGCCAAGTTCTGGTGTTTTTCCTTGCAGCTGGTATTGTCATATTCCTAACAAAGAATATCAGCATTTACTGTGTCAGCATTCTCACTGTTTGAAGCCTGAGGGCTTGAGCATCTGGCAAGCAAAAGGCAACCAGAAAGGGATGCTCAGCTATTGGAACTAGCCTTTGTTTTTGACAAGTTGAGGTTTTTAGCCTTGTAGATCAAGGCATCTGGCAACCATGCTGTCAGGGCATTAACAGTTGGGATTACTTTCAATTTCATGGGTTTTTTAAATTGCTTTTGAATGTGGGCTTATTTTCATTTTTCTCAAGAGTGCTGGAGGGGAAATACTAAGTCTTTTGCACACTGTTTGTTTAGTTAGCATCAATTACACCATGTTTGTTTGAGTTTTCATAGGCTGTGAGTGCCAGAGCTAGCAGTATGGTGTTCTGGTCAATAATGAGGATGTTAAGGTTCACAACCTGCCCTTCGCAAGTTCTTAATAATAATACATACTGTTGTCTGTGACTCTTTCCAACACAAGAACTGTGCAGCTTGCTTCCATGGTAACTCCCTCAGTTTTGAGGTGGGAAGCCTCCAGCCTTGGAATGGCAGCCAGTACAGCTGCAGCTCCTTGCTCAGTAACATCACAGAAATCAGTATTAATATGGTGAAATGTGTCCTGGTTTTCACACAGATAACAGTTTGTTCTCAGGAAGACTGAACCTGTGCAGAGTCTTCATGCCTAGTACGTCCTTTCTGTTGGGGTATTTCGGTTCCAGGCTCCCGGGGTGGAGCGGCCCTGCCTCTGAGCTGCTGACCGTGTGCTACCCCGTGACAGCCATCCAAGCAAGACATGTGCTACGTGCTGTGGTGGGAAGGGGGGAAATCCTGATGTATTTTTCTAATAAGAAATGGCATGGATTACATGAATCGGCCCACCCGCTAAAGGAAAACCCAACTGTGTGAGCTCCCGCCTTCTGAATGTGGCTGGGCTGGAAGGACCACGGCCTGGTGTGAGCAAGCCCCCATGCTCTGCAGTGTCGGGGTTAAGAGCCAGCTCCCCGCAGGGCCTCCGAGCCTTCCTTCCGCCTGGTCTCTCCTCCTGTGCTCGCAGGCAGGGCGAGAAGCCACCGCTGCCCCTTGCCTGCAGCAGAGCAGGGGGTCACAGGCCGGGGACGGCCCGGCAGCCCCCCTGCGCTGCTGCCAGCCCCTCCCCGCTGCTACGTGCCCAGGCCCCGGCACCAGCCCTTCCCTGTATGCGACCTGTACCCTGTCCTGTCACGCAGAAGAGCTGTTTATAATCTCCTGTATTACAGCAGTTGAAATATATTTTGCTATTAGGGGAGGAAAAAAAAAAAATTGCCTTGGCCTGTTTTTTCTCTGAGGCTCCTGATTTGGGGGCATGGGGTTGCAAAGGGCATAGGGGAGTGGGGCTGGGGGCAGGGTGAGGTATGGGAAGGTGGTTGCTGGGGGGAGATGATGTGGGTCAGAGCCCTGGGCTGGGGGGAGGGAGGGTGGGAGGGAGGGCATCTTCCAGAAGGTGGGGAGAGCCCTGTGTTTCCATGGTGATGAAACCAGAGTGGAGCTGCCTGGCAGGTACTGGGGAGCCCCTCTGCTGATCCCCATGTGGGGAGGGTAGAGCTGGGCCATCTTGGGGGGCTGCAGGCTCATGGGGGTGGGGTGGCTTGAGGCTGGGGAGTCCCCCCAGCCCCCCCTCCCTGGGGCTGCAAGTCTCCCCCTTTCCAAGGGCAAGGAGGGCAGAGAGATGGAGGCAGCCAGGCTGTGGCAGACCCAAACCTGGAGATGCCAGGCGAGACAGCTGGAGGGCAGGGAGGAGATCTCCCTCGGCTGGGTGTGGAGGAAGGAACTTTTACACAAGCCTTTCCTCAGGTCTTAAAAAGGAGCAGGAAATGTCAGAGCTGAATACCAGCTGGGAAGGACAGTTGGGGCTTTAGAAGCTGTGTATTGGCTATCACGTCTCCGGGAGGAGAGGATGTCCTTGGAAGTGCTGGAGAGGAGCACGGGGAAGGAGTTGATAGCTCTTGGAACAGACCAGAGTTTCTAACCTCTCCCAATTTAATGTATATTAAATTGGAGCTACTGCCAAATGTATATCATCTTGGTGATTTCTGCCTTTATTTTGTGACTGAAAAGGGTTTGTGTGCCAAGAACTTAATGTGATATTTTCCAGCTGTGCACCACATGCTTTAAAGTCAAGTCTTGTCTGTGTCCTTAAACTGTAGCTGCTATAGAACAGTGCCATTAATCTTCCCATCCTTTCTGGCAGGAATATCATGTACTGCCAAACAGAGCTGTTAAAGGGGGGGAAAAAAAGGTTTTCTTCTGTCAGAAGTTTTTTAGCAAGCTTGTGTATTTTCTTTCCAAGAAACCATTTATGTATGCAGCAAGACAAGAAACTACCTGGCAAGATGACTCCCAGATTATACCTACACCCTCAGACATGGATCTGAACGCATAGAAATGTCGTTAACCTAATTAGAAACCACAGTACACAAAGATACAACTGATAGTTGGACTAGATGATCTTCAAAGGTCCTTTCCAACCTAGATGATTCTGTGAAAATTTTCATACCAAGAGCACTTCATAAAGAGCATATGTGAGCAAGGCTAGTGGGGGTAAAAGGCTTCAGATGAGAATTCATGGAGGTTAGGAAACTAATGGAAATACCATTTTTTTTCCATTAGTAAGATATTTCTAAGGAGAAAAAGTGGTAAGATTAATAATTGGAGACAACTACAGTTAAACATATAAAAGAAAGTTGTTCTTCATGCAGTTTGTAGATGGAAAAACAAGCATCGCTATGGAGGATGTAGCAAAGCGTCGGGGCTTCTTCCTAACTATGTATCTTGTGTCAGGCCTAAGGGGTTTTTTTCCACAATAATAACTAAGCTGTTAACCCTGTGAAGTATAAATGCGGGTTTAATTCTGTTTCTAGATCCTTCGTTACTGTAGATTTCCTTGGCTAAACATTAAAATAAAATAAGCCTTCACCATGCCCACAACTGGAGTGCCAGTTCCTGGCCCGAAAGTGGATGGAAGGAAACTGAGGGGTGCCTGGCAGGGAGGCTCAGTCAGCAAGGACAGCTCAGGTAGGGCTGGGCTGGGGGGGTTGTACAGCTGACTCGCCGTCGTTCCACCTTCCCTTTAACAGCGGGATGCTTCTCCGCGTGAAGTTTTGCCTTTATTTAGGCAATTGCTGATATTTTAGGGCACTTGTATCTTTGCAGAAAGCCGACTGCTAGCAATCCACAAGAAGGGAAATGGCTTTAATGGAGACAAGGAAATTTTAGTTGTTTACAGCATCCCTTGTCACCTGTGTACCTGACAGCTTGCCACGGTCGTGTGACCAGTGATTTATCTCCCATAGGTAGAAGGTAACTGTTGTTCTAGGCTTCACTGAAGATCTAACCACCACTAAAAATGGGATTCGCTGCCTGTGTTTTAGACCATGCTTTGGGGTAAGGTGGTAAACATCTTGTCACAGTTTTTCTCAGCCCTGTATTCTATCATTGGTTTTGCTTCCTCTTTCACCAGCAGAATAAATGCTGTTGAAGTTGTCCTGACATGCTATTTTCCAGAGATCCCCAAGCTGAGTGGTGCCTCAAGGATGCTTGGCCACATCAGGCCTGTTTCTTCCTCCCTGGAGCACAGTTTTGTTCCAGAGGAGGTTTTCTGAAGCCTGACCTGTGCCAGTAGTTCTCTCTACAGCTCAGAGCACTTACGGTCTCTGAAAACCACCAAAACCCCAATGGGATTCAGGGTGAGTGTTTTTCCATCTCCTGTCTTTTCCTGTCCAGAATCATCTCTTCATTGGGGGGGTGTGTTCATTCACTGCGTGGCAAAAGGAAAGTTTGCTGACCTCATAAGATAAATTTATCTTACATTGCATCACTTTTCTGACCACACTATTTGATGCAGATCCAAAGTGCTGCCTTCCAGTCCCTGCAAAATGTGCTTGCACCCTGGTGCTGCTGTGAAGCCCTTGCAGAGGCTGTCTTGTCCACACCGCTTTCTTTAGCCCCAAGACAGAAATAATGACGCAGAGCTTGTTTAGACAGGTATCCTGACCTCTCCCACTCCTGGGCACGTTTCTCGCTAAGAAGTGACAGCCACGTGTGCCTTGTCTGCAGGGCTGCCTGCAAACCCCCGCTCGGCTTTGGCATTACTCTAATCATCAGAGCAAGTTCAGACACCTGACAGACCACCCTGTCAGTTTGACGGCCGCTGGAAGGTAAGCAGAGAAGGGAGAAGCAGCCCAGGGCGATGGAAAGACGTTAGAGCTGGAAACGCAGATCTTTTCCTATGGTAAGTGGCTGTGCCATCTAATGTGGCTGGATGAATGGACCAACTGTCCTGTCCCAGTTCGGGCTGGAGAGATTCAAGGGAAAGATATTTCAGGAATAATAAATATGAGAGTTACTAAAATGAGCAATTCTTGGAACTGTCCTTCCACAGGATGCCAGGCTGGCAGGGATGCTCTGTGATCCATGATTAAGAAAAGAAAGCTATTCCCTAAGTCAGAAGAGTTTAAACTTCTTTGTAAATAAGTGATGCTTAATGGTGCTAGGAAGTGAAAAATATTTTGCTCTTTATCAAACATTGGATACATATGCGATAGGGTGTTGGCAGCAGACATGAAAAATGGTCTTTGGCCAGCAACAGTCAATGCGAGGCTAATCTGTCTGAAAAAGATAAACTCATCTGTCTTTTTTGGCCCAGGGGAGGGAGTCCTGGCCATAAACCTGGCCTTAGGCTGAGCAGAACAAGCCTGTGTGGTTTAGACCGGCAGTAAGGGAACAGTGGGCTACCTGTGACGTGGGTTAGTAAACACGCTCTTCTCCTCCCTTCAGGGATGTCTCTTACCTGTGTGACGTTGCAACTGGCCAAGAAGCTAAGAAAGCAATGACTGGCAGAAGCTCTTTTTCTGAGGGTTGTCGGGACCAGAGAGGGAGCCGTCGTATAGTCCTACATACTCCCGTGAGTGCTGCTGTTCAGGCCTTTTCCTGTGTGTATCACTAGCTGGGAGAAGGGAGGTCCTCATACACATGTCCTGATGTTACCCTGATCCTAAAACTCAGCAGCAGTCCTTGCGGCTCCAGCCCTCTGGCTCTCCCACCTCAGTTCAGTGTTAGTTGTTTCAATTTGCTTTCGGACATAGGTTGTTTCTGTCAGGCTCTGGATTCATGGAGTGGAAAAGGGAAAAGCAGCGTGAAAAGCCGTTACATGAGCTTCCTTCTCCCAGCTGCCAAACCTGTGTCCTCTGTAGGAAGGAACTGGGAGTTTGTGCACGTCTTTTAGGCTGATGTTTCATGATCTCTCTCTTTCCATCCCTAGCGAGCAGCCCTAGCAGATAGTCTGGTTCCCAAGGAGTTTCACATCTTGAAGAACCGGGGAGTTTTGCCCTTGAAGTACTTCGATGAGTGAGTGATTTCCGGTTTACAAGGGTTTGTCCTTAACTGTTCAGAGCAGGGGGATAAAGTGATGAGAGGCTGAGGACGCTGCCCAAATACCCCTCTTGCTGTTGGGAATGGAAGAGTATAAAAGGGAGGTGTGCAAGTCCCATGCTCATGACCAGGCTATAGTTAACCCTGTGGAGCAAGGTGACCCTCCTTTGTCCCTGCTGCCTTGGGGTGGCTAACAGAATTTCCTGTACATGAGTACTGCTTCTCAGGGGAGTTTTGGTAGTTGGACATGAATGTAAAAGTTGAAGTCTGGTTTGATCCCTTGAGGCAACTTCTGGAAGTTTTTTGCTTCTTTATTTTGTTTTGCTGTTTTTCTTTTAGAATTGCTTTCTGCCACAAAGAGCTACCCAGAGCCTGCCAAGCTTACTCTTGCTTTATGCTTGAATAGAACTGCTAGCATCTTGAATCTGATCGCTTGGGGGTTGTGGGGTTTTTTTGTTTGTGATCTTTTTTTTTTTTTCTTCTCCCTGCCGCCCCTCCAGTTTTTCAGGCTGTGAATTTTTAATTGAGTTTACTAAGCCTCACCCAATAAAGGCTACTGAGATTCCCCTTGATCTCTCCAGAAAACTTAATAAATTTAAAAGGAGGTTCTATCTTATTGTTCAAGGATTAAAATGCTAAGATTAGGGGTGAAATCCTCATGGCTTCTTTGCCAACATGATGTAACAGAATATTATCTTATTATTTCAATGGTCTCCTGTGATCAGCCTCTGGGTGGGTGTGATGTGGGTATGTGGTGCTTTTTTGGCCCCACCAGTAACTTTTAAATCCATTGGTCACTTCTTTGCCAAGTACCATGAGAGGTCTTAAAGGGAGAAGGTTCCTACAAGATTTCTGTCGTTAGTGGCAAGAAGAAGGAGCTCCAGCTGGGGGAACAGCTGCAGAAGGTCCAATTCTCTCATTAGGCTCCCACTAAAGAGCAACCCTGTAGACCCTCCTCTGCCTCTCCAACTTTCATTAGCTTGTACATGGGACAGAGAGACTGAAGGAGAGCATGGGATCCCTTAGCTAACACTGGAAGGATTACTTTGTAATCAAATTCTAACATTTGTATTCGTTTCAGAAAATACACAACACTGCTCGAAGACCATGAAAAGAAACTACGGCTGTTTCCATCCATGTAAGTACCACCCTGCATGAAGTTGTTGGAAAAAAACAGCCATTTCCTGGGAAAATATTATAATATGCTATACAGAATAATGATGTGTCACTTTTTGGTCTGTCAGACAACCTTCTGGGAGGCTAGAGGTCATCCAGTTGATGGAGGTGATGGACAGCATGTTGGAAAAAGCTGGAGTAGACAGGCTAATCAGAGTAACAGGACCTTCACAGGTGGATAACTCACTTGTACCCAAATAACTTCCTTGCACCCAGAAAAATAACATCTTGTTTTCCCTACTACGCTTAAGGTGCCTGCTGGAAGCTAGTTTCTGCCCAAGTCAGCTGCCTGTAGGTCTTATAATAACCAGGAGTTTCTTCTCCTGAGCTTCTCTTCATCTTTGTCTGATCCACAAAGAACAAACATATAACTTGCTGGTGTAGAAAGTTACATTTCTGCCAAAATGCCAGAAAGGAATGCATTTGGTATTATTACTATGGGGGAATGAAAGCAGTCGCTGTCTCATCTCTTCGTTGGGAGATAGGCTGCTGTGTTACAAAATGGGCCATTGGAAACCTTCATACACCTAAAAAGCAGATGTCAGAGAACATCTTACCTTTCTTTGCCTTATTTTGTGTTATTCTTGCTTGGTGGTGGGGAAGGGTTTTTGAAAAATGCAGAGCATTGCCTCAGGAGGAACTCCAGCTAGAATTAGCAGAGAAGCTCCCATGGATGTTGACAGGAGAGTAGTCAGGATAGTGCATAACATGTTTGAAAATGAATCTGTGAATGCATGCAGGATGGGTCTTTCCCTTCCCCCTTCTACCTTTACTAGTATTTTGGCCTCAGAAGGAAACCTGCTTCAGAAGAAATAAGACTGGCGCTGATCTGTTGTTAAAGGAGTAGGCTGACCAGGCTCTGCAAGGCTGTGATTTTTCTCGCCTGTTTGCCAGCTGCACAACACGCTGGAGCTGATGAAGGCGGAGCAGAACATCTACAACATCGTTTTCCATGAGCTGATTCGGCAGGTCAGCGTGGACTGCGTGGAGAGAGGACAGCTGCTTTCGAAGCTCAGGTCATCATTAGCCAACCCTTAGCCCCCCTCTTGATTCATGACAGTGCCCTCTTGGGAGTGGTATCAGCTATTGCAGATCGTTCCTAATGTCCTGGCCCAGCCAAGCTAGCCCGTCGCGATGTAACAGGTGTGGGGTCTGATGCCAGGAGTGAAATGGGATTTCCCCACCTAGTTTACAGCTGGGGCTAACGAGCCTCTGTTAGGAAACCTGGAGCTTGAATTCTGTGGCAGTGTCACCACACTTGACAGTGTGGGCACCTTATTGGTGTGACTTTTCAGTGGAAGTTTTCACACGTAGAAAATGGCCAGGGTTCCCATGCTCAGATTACCACTATTTGTAGCAATTAAATTGTTCCAGGGTTATTAAAATCTGCAGTCCAAACACTCAAAAGATTGCCTTCTAGGTACCTTCCTGTACAGTGAAAGGAAGGGGTCTTCAGATGGTGTAAGAGAGATCTGTGCTTTCAGGTAAATACCCTTTTTTACTCATTTTACTGCAGGCAGAGGTACGTGAGTCTCTTGGAGCGGATTCCTGAACAGATGAAGACCCTCTGCAAACAAATGATGGCACAGTGGTTGGTCAGCAGACATATTACTGAAGAACTCCTCTATTTTAAAGAAACTGTTGAACAGCTGGCCAGGTCTGAATCCTGCCTGATGCTAAGAAATTATCTCTATGCCCTAAACTTAGTCCATTGATTTTGTTCGGTTTTCTAATCTTCCTCCCATAGGAGCAGGGAGACAGTGTTATGATTTGAAGCAGAGCTACAGGGACGACACCTGAGCCTCCTCACACTCTCACTGCACCCCCTTGTGCCAAATAATGTCAAAGCCACCTTCTTTCCTTAGCGTGCTGGAGGTTCGTTGGTGGGGGACTGCAGAAAGGGGTTGTTGGTGCAACACGCGTGCATGGGAAGAGGAGGTCTTCAAGATGCCTTTCACACCTACAGAGAGGTGATTGTGTGGAGGAAGAGAGCCCCGTGTGATAGCGTAGGGCCCACCGGTCTGTATTTGCCAGAGTAGAGACCTTTGGGTTAGGTTAAGCTGCATTAAGACTGTTCCTTGCTGTTTCAGCGAGCCGTACGAGGTACGAGAACATGACCACAAAGTGACTAAAGAAGCAGAAAAAGCTCAAGAGGAGCTAGCTGCAGACATGCAGGAGGCTAAGGCGAATGCAAAGTAAGTTGCTTTCAAAGCTGAGGTTGGGAGATTTCTGCAGCATGCTGGTATTGTTCTCTCAGGGTTGTTGGGAAGGAGAGGTGAGGACTGGTTTCCTTCTGGGGAAAGAGCTTGGCTGTTTATGACAAATGCTGTTAATTTGCTATAAATCCTAAACTCCTCCAAGAGATAGAAAGCTGTTCAAAGCATTCTAGTTTTAAGTCATGAAAGTTGCATTGTTGCTCAGGTGCTGGTATTCCCTTTCCTTCAATACAATTCCCTTTTATTCAATACAATTGGGTAGTAACACATCTCATACCTGCCCTAACCTCATTTTCTGAGGTCTGTTGTATTTCACATGTGTGTGTTTTAAATGGAAACTGTTTAATTCACACAGCATTTTTGGTACAGATCTCCAGGTTCCATGCAGGGAAGAACTTCTGTGAAATTAATATTTCCATTCAGAGATCAGTTTGACTAATAAGTTTCCTATTCCTCACAACTTAGAATATCGTAGCCAGATTTCTTACACTTCCTCACAAAATATCATTCTTGGTTAATTCTGTGCTTTTGTGTCCCCCTCTTTTATGATCTCCTACTTCATGCCGTTCAAGTTTAAGATGTGTTAGCAGAACTTCTGGGGCTGTCTTGGAGGCTAGAGATTTAATTGTAAGGAAAGTGGACTCAACCACTTGATCTTCATTTCATTTATGGTAAAGCTCCCATGTTACTGTCAGATGCCTTTCCTCTCAGAAGAAAACAAGGCAGATAATAACGTTTCTTTCAGATAATAGACAGAGACCAGCTGACGTTGGTTCGTAGGCTCCATGTTAGTGAAAAGACACTGACCAATGTTCTCAAGCATTTCATAGTCCTCTTGGCCTCAAAGGTAGGGACCTGCCTGTGATAGGTACCTGTTGAAACTGTGTGTATGTGTGATTTATGTAGCTCTACAGGTCTTAGTAAAGCATTAGGTACTTTGGCTGTTATTTCAATTTTCAAATCATAGTCTAGTTTCAAACGAGCATTAAAATTTGAATGAGTTCAGTCTCTGTCTGCTTTTCTCTCTTTATTCCATGTCCCTTTTTCTCTACTTCAGACTTTTCTTTTTTTCCTCTGTTTCCCCTTTTTTTGTGGCTTTCTTCCCTCACCCCATTCCTTCTCTATAAAACCAAAACTAGTTGTAATTAGTGTAATTTTGGCCTCTTAGGTATGGGGCTGTACAGTCTCTCGGTAGCATACAAGCAACAAGGAGTCAAGCTCTCAGTTCTAGCATGCCTGGGGAGGGTGAGCCACCCTAGTCCTTTCTGACAGGGTTTGTGAGGACTGTGCTGTGGAATTACAGACATTTCCCAGATCTCTGATATGTACATATCTCAAAATAGCTAGGGCAAAGGGACAATTCCTCCAACTCATATTAAAATAATCATGACAACAGTCCCTTTTCCCACTGTCTTGCCCAATGCCTGCAGGACACAGGAGACCTGGCTGATCTGCAGGAAGAGACTGAGCAGTTCAGGGAGAGATTGGGTCGCGTTGGAGCAGAAATAGAATGTTCCGAGGAGTCCAGCTGGGGAAAACTGCGAATTGTCTGCAGCAGCCTCAACAAGCAGCTTCAGTACTTCCACAGCAGTGGCTCGTGAGTGGCCCAGAGGGACCAGGGGTAGCAGTCAGCTCCCTCAACCTTTGCCTTGTGACAGTAGGTCTCACTGGCCCAGTGCAAAGTGTGCACTGACTCTCAGGTGTAGTGAGATTTGGTATGATCTGCAATTTGCATGTCCCTCACTGCTCCACTTTTCTGCTTGACACATTTATTTTGATAATCAGGTCCCTAATGGTAATTCCAGTGGGTTTGTGGTTGAATTCAGTGGAGCAAGGATTGTACCCTCCTGCTGCAAACCAGAGTGTCCTTTGTGCAGCTGTCATTGCTGTAACAGAATTCTTCTATTTAGTTTGATTCATTTTAACTTGAATGCACAGGCATTAGTGCTTCAATAGAGCATTCAGTTCTCTCATGTACAGATGTGAGACTCATGAGGCTTCAAACCCAGTCGTCTTCTGTGTTAAGGTCATTATATTTTGCAGGCTTTTTGTTAGTTCGTTGTGATATGTTAAATAAAACAAAGCATAAATGCAAGTACAAAATGCAGAAATATACACAGCATGTGCATTAACAAAAGACATCACTTTATAGATTTCAATCATAGAGTTAATAATGTCTGCATTTTCAATATATGTTTGAATTTGATTTTTGTCTTTGCTGGAAGTAACATATTTTCTTAACTGACACCCAATGTTTGTGTTGAGTGAGAGAATAAAAATCCCTGGCTGAGTAGGGCCTGGTGGGTTTTACTTCTCTTTCAAGTTACAATTTGTATCACTAACTTGGTATGCATAGAGTATATATCTTGACTCTTGGTTTTACCTTGGATACTAAAGGAGTTTTTTCTCTCAGCTCTCATCCCTTCTTTCCCTCTGCTTTAGCTCCTCTCCAATGAATGAAAAGCTACAGGATGAAATCCTACAAGATATCAAGAACTTGATAAATGTAAGATTTGGGGGGACTGGTCATATTATTGAGTGGTATCTGCTCAGCAAATTCCCATGTGTTAGCTGAGCCAGCATCTCTGCCCATCACAAATGTGGACGAAAACATATCAGGTCAAATCTTTTGTGCTGAAGCTTAAGCTGAGAGTCTACATGTGAGAAATTATAATTGACCAATATCATGGTTTGGCCAGTGCATTAAACTTAGTGGTGCATCTGAGCACTGTCTGCCTGACAGCTCTGGTGACTGATAAATGGTATTAACCCGCAGAAGCACTCAGAATTGTCACCAATAAGTTTCCAGTTTATTGTGCTATCCACTCATTTGCAATATCTTTATGCTCATGGATCCCTCACGCTTCTCTTACCTGATTCCCATCACCTTTCTGTAGCAGCCAAGGGGTGATCCAACTTTTGGGGGCACGGCAAGCTTGCTACTTTCCATTCGGATGCTAAAAGAAGACCTAGAGCAGTACAGAGGGGAAGTGCACCAAGGGCGGACGGAAGGTCTGAGGAACACTGCCAGCCTGCAGGAGCACTGGACGGAGCTGGGACAAACAGTGCTCAGTCGACACCAGGACTCTGCTGGAGCGTTGCCTCCACAGCACGCTGCCCTGGCAGAAATCGACCAAAGGACACGTGAACTCCACCAGCAATACAATACAAGGATAAGTGGGAATAACGGTAAGGACTGACCAGTTCTGTAGTTCAGTCTTTCCTTGGGGATGTCAGGAAAGTAGTGGGTAATAAGGGACCAGTTGACATAATCGGTACTGGCCTTTTCCAAAGCTAAAATCTGACCTCCAGATATGTGCTGGGAATCAAGAGCATTCAAGGGATAAACTCCAAGAAACTTGACTCGCAGTCACACGTAAAAAGAATATCCGAAATTTTAAATGTACAGTGCAAAGAACATGCAATGCGGATATGACACAGGGAAGTCATGTGTTAAGTTCAGAGAGAGTGTGGGTGGTTTGTGATTATGTGGATAATTTATGGAAAAGAAAATAAATGTAAAATGAAAGAATGGATGTTTAAAATGTGAAGTAAAACATCACTTTGAAGATCATTAACCAGATAACACTGTCTCAGAGGGTAATACTTTTTTTATTACCCTATCACTAACGCAAAGTTATCTTAATCTAGATGTTGAATTATCCTGATAAAAAAGTATGTAAATACATGTTTTCTTTGCTGATATAGAGTTATCATGTCCTGTGTAAGATAACAAACAACTCTTGGGTAATTTGCAACTAACCTTCTCAACCTTTGCCTCTGCAAGACCTTGACTCGTTTCTGATTTCAGAATAGTTTCATCTCTGATGTTTTTTTAATCATCTTATTTCCTTTTAGGGGAGTAAAGCTAAACTGAACATGTGCTGTCAGGGAGTGCTACTCGTGTTTGCGAAGCTGCTTCTTATACTGTCATCTTATTCTTTCACTCAGGGTTATCCTGTGCTTTTCCTACATTACCTTACCCTACATGTTATATTTCAGCCTACGAAAGGAGCTGAGATAGAATGATAGGTCTGTCCATCTGAAGACACAGCTAAAGGAAATAAATATTCCCAGTAGTTCTCATTAGAAAGAGAGAGAAAAAAGGAGGAATGGGGCCATAATTGGCTGGACACCAGCATGGCAAAAAGTTAACAGCAGATTGTCAGAAGCCTTGATAGTTAGTTGTGATCTGAACAAAGGGCTAGGCAGCACAGCACAGACATATGATCCAAAATTGCTTCAGCCAGTAAACTCCAGAAAAAGGGATTCTAGCTTATTTTAACAAAGGCTGTGAGAACTGGACTACAGAGAAGTATTCTCTTGATCTATAAAAGGCACTGTATTTTGAATGGCTTGGATTCATTTTTGCATTGTAATGTAATGGCTTTTTAGCAGAAAAGAAAAGGTATCCCTTCTCTTTACATTGCATCTTTGGTAAGAAACAGTGAAAATGAAAGAGATTATAAAGAATAGGTAAGGGACAATAGTGAGAACACGGTAATTGTGTCCTGTAAGGCAATGGCACTCAGTTACCTGAAGTATTTATTATCTTCTAAGATCTGATTACCTGGTCTCAAGCAGCATGTGCTGGAAATACAAAGGGTTTGATATTTGATGACAAGGAATAAAGATGGAGAGAGAACAATGAGATATGAGATTGGTTTAGACAGGAGATACAAGAAAGGACTTATATGAAATTTATAAGGTTTGGCTTAAGGTCTTTGCTTTCATTCAGTCTTCCTTGATCACTTCTTAAAGCCTTCACAGTGCACCTTCTTTGTGAGGATAAGATGGGTTTGACTCTGAAATTGGCACTTGGGACGAGAGTGACCTCTCCAGTTAGGTCTTCTCTTTTGCTGAAGATGTAAACTTGATTAAGTTTGTAAGACAAATGCAATGACACAGCCCGCCTTCCCAAAGCAAGCCGCTGTTTAATAAGGATCCAGAATACTGTATAAGGTCTAGTATAGCCAAACGACATCTAAGTGATCAGAACTCAGATTCTCCCTCATCCCATGCCCCTCTGCAACCCATCTCTTTTCTTCTTTGCTCTTAAGATGGTGCTGCATGGCAGGAAAACTTTAACAATATTATTCCTACTACTTCTTCTTGGACTCCTGGCCATTAAAAACTCATGGCTGGTAGTGGGGCTCCCGCAGCGGGGCTCTGAAAGGCTCTGCTCTGCAGAGGGTAACCTCTTCCCTTTCTTACCAGTCTGGACATCCCAACACTGCTTCACTGCACTTCTCCTAGTCCAGAGGAGAAGCTAACCAGTTCTACCCCACAGCTGTACAGTGGGAAAACAGCCATGCATCAACATCATTCAAATATTTTAAAAAATTGTCACAACCTCCATGTGCTTAATATGCCATCTTTGCTATAAGATATCGTGGAGGCCAGGACATCACCAGGATTTAAAGAAAGCTTAAACATTGGCTATCAAGAGCAAGCATTGTTACATTTCAAACATATTCCCCAACAAACAGATAATATCCATCGGCATGTGCCAGAGGAGTGAATAAACAAGTCATTTACTACCTTGTCCAGGTGTTTTTGCACATCTGTGCATACTGTATCACCTGCATCTTTGGAGAATCGAGTTGTAACTGCAAAGTTGTTTTAAAAAGAGTTACATTAAACCTTTTTGCAATGAGGTAGCCAAATCTGCCAAGACAAGAAGGAAAGTCAGAGCTTCAAATCAAGCCCATTTTCTTTCAGGTTACTTTCAATTTAGTGCTTACTAAACAGCTCATTCTTAGTCCTAAGTGTAGCCAGTTCCCACATAGGCTGTTCATCCCTCTTGGCATCCCTCTTTGAATTCAGCTTTGTTTTTGTTGGCTGAAAGAATTGTAATTAAAGATTCATATTTTCTTCCCCTGCAGGCACAGCTAGGTTTTTGACAGCCTTGGTGAGAAGTATGGAAGATTGGTTATTCAAGGTGCAAAAGCCGAAGGGAGGTTCTGGCATGCACAAAGCTGAGCTGCGGGCATTTTATCACAAGATTCCTGGGTGGCTGGCCCAGGTGGATGCAGTGATGAGCTGTATAGGCTCCAGCCAGTTGCATGAAGCTGAGAGTGATAAGAAACCACATTTCCCGTAAGGACAGATGTGTTAATTGTGTCTGGGCTGGCCTTGTATGTTAAACTACACTTGCAAGGAGAGAGAAATGTTCTTTTGTGCTGACCCTGGCACAGGAAACTGGCAGTGGGATAAATGTGATCAGCATGAAGTGTTAAAATGATTGGTGACTGCCTTTCATTTGATTTGATTTGGCAATATCTGTGGAAACAGTTGTTGGCTTCAGTATCGCTCCTGGAACATCACTGTCTCCCTCAGAACTGCCACCTGCTTGGGAAATCTTGACATTTGAAGAAAAACCAAAATATGTGATTCATTTACAGTCAGATCTGTGGGGGCATATTCCTCCTTGTGGTGCTCTACTGTCTTTGGTAAATATCATCAGGAAATAAATTATTTGCAGAGCACGTGCATAACATATATGTAAGAGATTACTTGCAAATGCCAAGTTTGCCCACAACTATAGCATTAACAAAAATGCCTGTGTCATGTTTCCAGCATATGGTGTACTAAAATATGTTATTTTCCTTGAGTTGGGAAGCAAAAGGTGTCTTTTAGACAGGAGATCCTCGGGTCTGGTGCACTAGAGGTCACTTTGTTTCTGGATTTGTTTTTTTTTTTCAGGGTGGAACCTAGAGAATTTTTTAAGATGATTCAGCAGTGGGTTCTGTCCATGAATAATGAGGTTGAGAAGAACATCATGCATCTTAATGAAAAAGTAAGTGCAAGCCTGAAGCTGCTAGGGATAAGAGCACTATATCTAGTATTCACCCTTCCCTTTCATTTCCATCCGGCCAGAGCATAGCTGTGAGGAATGCTTGTTTCTGTTTTGATACCTTCTTTCCTGTTTGAGTTGAGTTGTGGTTTTTGTCTTCCAGCCAAAGGAGCTGAGAACTCCTCTAAAAATAGCTGTAAGGTCTCCTATACAGCACACGAACACAATTTTATTGTTTCATCTTTAGCAAGCATTTCCTCTGGAATAACATTGATATTTCCTGTTCAGAGAGCTGTTTTCACTCCTAGCCGTCTGTGGTTTTACTTCTTTCTCCCAGGACCGTAGACTAGAGGCTCTCACTAGATTTTTTTTTTTTTTAAATGTTCTATAAGCGTGGTGTGTGATTTTTGGTTTGTTGCTGAATTCTGGAAAAGAGAAAGTGCCACATGGCTGATAAGCAGCATATGATCCTAAACAAGAACTGGGCGAAGGATAGATCCATGATGGTAAAAGAAGTGTTTGTAATGGGAATGAATATGGGAGAAAAAAATGATAAACAGTCAGTTTGCAAATCGAATTAGGTAGAACATTGACTTATGTGAAATGCACTGACTTCAGGCTACTTGGCAAGACCATTTATTACTGGTTTAGATTTGCTCCAATGTTTTGTGCAGGTGACTGAACTGCTCAGAAACCTGACCCTGTGGCTGGTGAATTTGCTGAGACACATGACAGCAGACCGCTTGTCCTGGGAGTGTCCCCAGTGGCAAGAGTCAGACACCAAGACGGATGAGGAGCTCAGACTTCTGAGGGCTCGTAAGCTGCACCATGAAGCTGAAGAGCTCGTTGCAGAGATGGGCAGACTCTCTGGTTCTATAGTCAGGTATCAGCAGAGGTTTTCAATTTCATCTAAGGGGGTTTTCTCAAGAAGAAAATGTGTAGTGTGCTGAGAGATTGATCATGGCAACAGATCCCATCAATTTGGTTGTCCTTGGATCTTTTTCCAGGTCCTAAATGGACCTTACTGGAATATGTAGGGAACCTAATAAGATAGGAACACCTAAAGAGAATGGCAGTGCTTGCTTTATACCTAGTACTGCTATAAAACATGCTTGCATCTGATTGCATGGGCTCTGCCCACACCTTTGCGGATGACTGCCAGAGGACATAAGGGCAGTACAGGCAGTGAGTCTGCAGTCCAGGACACCTGGAGCAAAGTCTGCACCTGATTCGGGATCTGTGCTCACACGTCCGCTGTGGGCTAGTGCAGCGCTGGCACGGACACGCTGTCCGGGAGGTCGCTGTGGGAATGGGGCAGGCAAGGATTGCTCTTCTGGAGACTTCTCTTCTGCAGAGGTCTGCAGATAGCTCCTGTGCCTTGCTGATAGCAGCAGGATCCTGGCTGAAGGGAATAAAACATTTGAGGGCACTCCTGCAGGGCTGCTGACGTTCTGCATCTTTGCAGCTGCTGCCATGAGATTGTCAATGCAGTTGTTCGAAAGAAACGGTCTGAGATGGATTCAGAAGCTGATTTTGAGCTGAAGGAGCTGAATAAGATCAAGGTAAAAGGTGCCTGTGTTTCCAGCTGTCTAGGTCTGGGGTAGATGAGACTGCATTTGCTTTGCAAAAGGTGGAGAAAAATATATGTGAAGGTTTCAAGCAGGAGGAAGACTCCCACTACTCCAATGGATTACCCTGGTCCCCCAAGTTTCCTACTGACTCTGCAGTCCTGGGAAGCAAATAAACCTGGGTCAGGCTATGTTCAGTTTTAATATTTTCCTTACCCTGTTTCAGGCACATATATAAGGGCTCTCTTGTGAGATTTATTCCATATGAATGGCAGTAGGTTCATCTCTGGTTCAAAGCTTGCCAGAGCCATGTACATCCAGACTTGAGCAGTGCTTAGGACTTCCTGGAGGTACTTGGTGCAATATACCTTTATACAGATGCAGTTGAAACTTTTTGTAGTCAAATGACCTACCTACCACCTTTTTATTCTACACTTGGAGGTAAAGCTCTTAACTGCTACCGGTGTAATTGCCAGTGTTTAGCTGAGCTTTGCCTGTGCTTTAGGAATGTGAGAGGTAGACCCTTCTGAAGCCTAAAGCTTTCCTGAGCACAGGGCAAATAGCGTTGCCTCAGGGAATGTAAGAAGCTTCTCTGCAGGGATTGAAAATACTTGTGCTTCTGTTCTGTGTTACCTTAGTGAGTGAAAAATTAATCCCTGGGATTTACACTCATTTCTCTCCACGTGGGCTGGGGCAGCAGCTGTGACAGCTGTTCTGCACTGGCCTGAGGAGGAGCTTGTTGAAGGAATTAGGTGGTGGGAGTGATTAGCTGGTGACAGGTGCCATGTCTGAGAGCTTGGAGAAATGTGTCTTCCTTTTCCTTTGTAGGGTGAGGATGGAAGGGTCCAGGTAGGTCCCTGGAACAGATAAAGACAGAAGGGTGGAATTACTTAGCTGACTGAATTAATATAATAACAGCTATTTTTTTCTGCTCAGTAATCCCTAAATGATCATTTTCTGTTATGTCTTTCCAGACTGAGTGCTGTAATTGGATTCAAGCGTGTAGCCTTCTCCTTTCAGAGATCAAAGGCACTCCGGTCTCCTTTCTGGATTTAGAAGAACTGAGGAACCTGTTTGGATCAGAGGTATATATAGGCTGCATTTGCTGTTCTAGGTTGAACCAGTTTGAATGAAGGTCTGCTTCAAAACTTTTCCTTAACGAGGTTCAGTTTAAGGGAGGGTTTCACATGGAGACCTACACGCATTCAAAGCAGCAGCTAAGAACTATGAGGTGTTATGATGAACTGGTTAAAAATCACAGTGCTTCTTGTGAGGGCACGTCTAAGGCAAAACCAGGGCGTCAGTGGAGCTAGGAGATTTTACCCCACTGATAGATCAGTTCGTCATGGTGCATGGTAGCTTTTGCTTCATCTGTTGGGGTGGACTTTGGCTGGAATCCTGGTGGTTGCCTTGCCCAGGAGATCAGGCTGAACTACTAGTTTAGTTCCTTATGTGGCTAGATGGATGTCTGAGACTGCCTGTGACAATTAGATGTGTTTTATAGACAGTTGGCCTGGCATTGGTCTACTTTCATACAAAATAGGTTAAATTCAGATGATGAGGAAATGGATTTAGATATATTGTCTTGAACAATTTATTTACATCAGTTCTGAACTCAACCCCCAAGCAAAGTGACATTATTCATGACTTTGGGTACAGCCAGTGCTATAGCTGGCGTGCTGCCTCTCTTTTTCTCCCTGCCATGACCTATACAAAGCTGGTATGCCACAGTGAGTCCTGCTTATGTAATGTTCAGTAATTAGCATATTCATTTGTGATTTGAAATGTATTCATACTCAGGACTCTCCTAGCTGGCTGAAGTCCAAGTCTAAATATGTGCAAGAAAAAGTCAGAGACTAGTTCGTTTTGCCTAGGTTATTTGGATGGACAAAGGGACTGTGCTACTCACCTGATCCTTACAGTGCCTTACAGGAATTGCAATTGAAGCTTAAGGACACTACCATTTCTTCAACTCAGAAAGAACTTGAAGCTGAAGATGCTGACAGCAGTAGAAAACCCGTAACAGAGGAAGAAACATTAGAAGTAAAGGAGGAATTTTCTATTATGCAGGTGACTCTAGTAGCTGCAATATGCTACTTTCCAGCAGGGCCTTTTTAATTATTGCTTGGTGTATGCGATGTGAAACATGGCATTACAGCTGTCTTGAATGCCACTAGGCTAGAGGTATCTCCTATTTCTTGTAATTTTCTCTCTCAGCAGCAGTCAGGTGCTGGTGTGGATTATCTGACTGAGGACAACGCAGCCACTGCAGACATGATCAGATACATAGGACATGACTCCAACATCCACCTGAAGTCTCTGAAGTCAGACATCGTGTCGGTTACAGAGATAGGAGTCTCCACCACACCAGTGGTTTTGGCCTGTTGGCAGAGATTTGGAGCTGGGTTTTAGCTGTCTAGTCAGACTCTGTTATGATACCCCCTTTAACACTTGTATCAGACCTGCTGGGGCAGTGCAAGGTGCTGGTGTTCTCTCCAGTTCCTCTCTTCTTGCAATTTTAAATAATCATTAACACAGTTACCACAACTGCAATTTGTCCTCCTGACCCATGCATTAGTGCCATAGCCCCAGGACCTCCGTGGGACCAGTAACGGGTGATGTGTGTAGTCTGAACCAGGACTATCTGCAGAAACTAAGATGGTGAAAATGGTTTGGTGCAGAGCATGTGGGAGGAGTTGAAGTGGGTTCAGAGAATCAGGGAGATCCCACAACAGCAGGGAAGCAAGAAGTTCAGATTGTTTTGGCCTCCTAGGTCCTCCTTGTTTTCTCCACTTGCCTTTGAGATGGTGCTCTTTGGAAAGTTGCTCTTCAGAAGTCACAGGGTCTGCCTTTTGCAGCCATTCCCTGGCCAGTCAGCCATCCAGAGCGGAGCCTAGAAGTACAGGAATTGTGGATCTTTAGTAAACAATCACTGGATGGTCCCACTCCTTAAGCATGCTGCATTGCTGAGTGTGCCTTGCCCTCCATTCTTTAGAGGTGAGCAGCTGGTGCAGAGTGACAGTGGGAGATGCCAGAGCATTTCTTTATGGGCTTTGATTTGATTTGCAGAAATTAATCCCTGGAAATCACAGTTACCTTCTAAAGCTTAGAGTAGGAGCCTTTCAACAGTTACTTTTACAGAAAAACCCTGGTTGTCTTCTTCAGATGATTAAAAACTGATTTATGTCTGTTGGACCCTGTGAGGAGCTGCCTCTTTCTGTTCTCTGAGTATTGTTTTGTTGGTTTTTTCACTCCTGGTCAGGCTACAGCCATCTCCAACCTCTATATCCCAGGGAATACACCAGCAACCCAAGACTCTGAGCCAGTGAGACTTCCCTGTCTGAGTCAGAAAAGCATTTTAATCTATTTTTACTGCCAAGATCAGTTCAGTGCCTGAAGTAGCCTCTGGTTTTCCATGTTTTGCTGATACAGAGCTCTTGTGTGCTATGACTGTGCACTGAGACACCAGCACCAAACCAGGCACATGCTGCAGATGAAATGCAGCACTGTTGGTTTCACGTTCACTTATAGAAAGTTTTGCTCTTCCCAAACAGAGGGAGATGACTGCCACCAAGTCGTCGACTCCCTTTTCTCAGAAAGAGTTTGAAGCCCTGGCAGTGATGGAACATCTGCAGGTGCAGCTCTTGTGAGTACTGGTCCTGTGCTGGAGGCATGAGCGGGGCAGTGTTTCATCCCATGGGAGTGCCTGTTCTGCTCTCTGATAAGGTTTTGCTTCATCCAATATCCGTTGGCTTAATTTTGCCTTCCTTACGTTCTGACTGTCTCAGGCCACTGACAATGATTTATGTTGGCTGAAGACATGACCCATGTCAGCTCTCCTTCATCTGTGTGCAGGCTTTTCATTTTGTGTACTCATGAGATACATTGCAGAGGTGTGCTCATGATGATTTTCTGCAAGACTACTTAATACTCCAGGTCCTGTTAGCACTCACAGGTGTTATGTGATCGCAGCTGAGCACTTCCAGTACCTGCTAGGGCCTGGGAGCTTGGGAGGTACAGCCATGAAATGTTGTGCCTAACTGGGGGGAACACAACAAAGGAACACCCAAGTGTCTCTGTGCAGAACCACATTAAGGTTTGTGTTTGGTAACGACTTCTTCCGTGCTTAAAGAGGCTTGGGCACTCTGAATTACATTCCCTCATACTTCTTGTTTTGTCTGTGAGCTTGCATTATCCAGGGTAAACCCATCTCATTAGTCTTGCTAATAGAATTGACTGTGGTCAGTATTTACCCTTGCACAGTGAAGATCAGCGAAGACCCTTTGCTAGAAAACACTTGAGTTTTAAAATTAATTCAATTTGCAGGGTTTACATAGATGTGCCATGATGTCCCTTATAGATCATTTAACAGTGCCCTTCTCTGAAACCATAAATGTGTTTTACAGAGTCAGTCAGTCCTACTGAACCCTTCAGTTTTCTAAATCTTTCTTTTGGGTATCCTGCCAGCAGCTGCTTAGATTTCAGGTTTCAGCCTTATCTTTGCTTCTGTTTCAGAGAAACGGAGATCCATGCTCAGAATGCAGAGGAGAGATCTGAAGGTCTTGAAGAGAAGCTGGAAGAAGCTCTGCAGAGAATCAAAGAGCTAGAGAGTGAGCTGGAGAAAGAGGGGAAAGTCACCCCAGAAGTAACACACAAAGAAGGGCAAGGTCAGGAGAATCAATATTCTGAACCCTCTCCTAGACTCAGAGAAGGAAGCAGTCTTTGAGGACACCTCATTCGTCTCCCGTTTAGTGCAGGACCTTCTCCTCCTGGGCACATCCCAGGGTTTTGTCTAGACTCTTTGTCAGATGCCAAACAATAAGACTTTTACCATGACTTTGGATCAGGACAGAAAGAACCACAGAATGTGCTCTGCTTTTGAAAGAAAGTAATTTTGTTTGATTCTGACATATGACACAGGGCCTCTATCGAGGTGATCACTAATTGGCTTCATCTTCCCTGTAAGTGAGTGTTCCCTGTTACAGTCAAGAAGATCTGTTTAGGATCAATGATTTTGGGGTAGAAAAGAAATAACGTTCCAGGTCCCTTCACTCTCAGAGGCCACGGACCTTTTGTGTTTATAACACAGGACACTCTTGTCTCCAGGAGTTATTTGAACACTGCTGACTTACTGACCTTGCCCATACGGTGTGGCAGGGAGTTCCTTAGGTCGCATGTTTGTTGTGCATGGAAGGATTTCTGTGTGTCCTTTCTCAGCTGAATCCACACAGATATAATATGTGGAGAAGGAGAAAGAATGGGAATTAAAACTTCTTCCCCTAGTCCTTCAGTGTATCCGGTCTCTCTGACATCAAAGCAGGAGGAGAGGCTAATTTGTTTGTTAAGGATGTGACACCTTGGGCACATTTTAACTCTGTGGTATTTTTAATGGCTTTGGTTTGTTGTTTTTTCTTTCAGAAAAATGTTTCCAAGAAAGTGTCTCAGAAGTCAGAGCCTGCTCAAGTCCCAAAGCTTCTACTTCTGGCCAGTCCAAGGGATCCAGAAAAATCAAACATTAAAGAACAGCAATGCCCGAGTAGTTTCTTCGTGCCTATTCATAGTAGTATTTCACCCCTGATCCACTGCCATTACTCCTTACCTACTACCCCAACATCTCTCTGCCATCCCAGCATTTATGCTGTTCTTCTAGCTGGCTCTACCACTTCCACATCTGTCTTGCTTGTCCTCTGTCTCCTCCCACAGCTCTAATATCTTTACAGTTTGTCTTCCCTGTGTAATACCATTGCTACCTTGAATTTCTCCTACCCACATCTCTCCTGCCTGTGCACCCTCCTTCCCTCCCCTCCCCTCGTGCTTGCCTCCTGTTTGTGTTCATCAATCTCTTGCTGCTCTGTCTCATTCTGCCTCATCCCTGTTGGATCATGCAATTAAGTTGTTTGCACCTCTTTCCTCTCCTATGAAGGATGTTTTTTCATGCCAGCATGGCCTGGTTGTGTATCTGATAATGGGTACTTCCTTCATCCTCTGGAGTTCAGATGATCCAGTTACCAGTTAGTGGTCAGGAAGAAATTGTACAGAATTGTGTGGACAAATTTTTGTGTGTCTTTGAATCTTCTTCTTTTGAAGGTTTTGTCCCTCTTTCAGAAAGCATGAAGCAGCCTGGAGCTGTGTATGATCCTGAAGGCCTTTCTCAAATTGCTGCCACAGAACTGCCTGCAACCAAGGTCACAAAATCAGACTCCAGATGATTCCAGTTCACTGGGATGGCATTTAAATGATCCATCTCCCTGTGATTTCTGTGTTTGGCATCTGAGCCCCCTGGCTCCCCATCTGCAGTACCCTCACAGCCTCAACAGGCCAATCTGCCCAGTGAGGTGGCCACCTGGGACTTCTGCCTCTGTTGGGTCCCTGACCCAGGGCAGTCTGTATAGTTATAGAGCTCTGCAAGGCCCAGGCTCTGCAGAGCTGCATGGGTTCAACTTGGAAGAGCAGGCAGTGAAACTGTCAGGAATCACATTGGCTCAGAAAACCCCTGCCAACTCCCTCGGAGTAAATTCTATTTTGGAAACATCATATATCCCTAATCCTGAAGTACATTTTTAAATGATGTTTTCCTTCTGCAAGGTTTTTGAATGTAGTATCTCCTCAAGGTAAAATGACAAGTTTCTGCCAGCTCTGTATATGTGAAAGAGAGAAGATCCTGCTGGAGCAAAAGGCATATTCTTTGGAACTGAGAAGCCTCTAAGCTATAATTTGCCTTTTCTGTAACTGCAGAAAAGCTACATGTTTGAAAAAGCTGTGCCTGACTTCTGCAGATATGAGCGCAATTAGGGTAATGTGCGTGCCCTGACGTCGTGCCGTGTCATTCTCAGGCTAAGTGTTGTTCCTTGAGACATTATCTGTGGAGGTGTTGGTCTTTGATGTGCCAAGGAATCTTGGTCTGCATGGATCATTTTACACAGATTCAGAAATGCATCCAGAGAAGCGTTCAGAGAAAGGATCATCTGCAGCTCACTCTGTGTAGTATTACGCCCTTTAGCCCTAGGCAGGGTAACGGGGGCCTACTCCAGCAGCATGAGAAATAACCAGAACCAGCCTTAGAGAAGTAAGTACACAGCTCATGTTCGCCAGTGGAAGATTACCGAGCTGTTCCACTTCCCAGAGCTAGTTTTCCATGAGTGGATCACTCCTGAGATCTGTTGCAGCCACACAAGCAGGAGCCACAGCTGTCCCGATGCCCTCTCCTTAGAAGGCTGCAGTGGCGGAATGATTTAGATGTGAGTTTACACCTGGAGATCCGATGCTTATGTGATCACTGAGAAGTTCCCAAGTGGATTTTTCCCACTTCCCAGCCACTTGTAAGGGGGCTGGTTCGCCGGGTGTCTTTGCTGTAAAAAGGCAAATACTTGTAGAGCGAATACTATGGGAGGACTGAGTGCTGAGAAGGGGGCTCCAGGGAGCTGAAGGGGCTGGTTAAATACAGAATATGTGGTACTTCGTAGAAGTGGGGTCCTCATGCTTCATAGCAGTATTAAGCCAGTACCTGCAGGCCATCCTCCTGACAGCGCTGCATTTAACAGAAGTATTACCAATGATTATGTGCCAACGTGTGGGAGTGTTACCAGGAGGCAAAGAGGGACTGAATAAAATGAGTGAAAATGGAAGAGTGAGCGACCCCTGCTAGGCGCATCCATGATGGCCAGCTACTGTGTGGGCAAGTAAGAGAAAGGCCACAAAGTGCCCTCTACCTTGGCCTCTACGGGCCACCAGCAGCAGAACGTTGGGCCTGGGGAGGGCTGTGCAGGGGAGGTCTGCTTCGAAGCAAGGGGAGATGCTGCGGGTCAACTAAAAGGGCAGGAGCAAGCACCAGGATCAGAGAAACTGGGCGCAGTGGTATTTCCTCTGAGAGTGCTCCATATCTTTCCCAAGGGAAAGGGTTGCAGTATCTGTAGGTCCCTGGGCATTTCAAATAGCTTTTGGCAGGAAAGATACGTAGGAGTTTTGAGGGCTTTCTCTGTTCCTTCCCCGTGTGTAGAGGCAGCTGCAGCAAGCTAAAGTATGACTGTTCTCAAGGCTCTCAGCTGGCTCCTCCCCAGCAGTGCTGGATTCCCCCTTGTCTGCTCAGGGGGAGTTGGTTAAACGGATCACCTCTAAGATTTTAAGATGGCCAGAAGCTCAGACCTGGTCCTGCCTCACCCCCCAGCGGAAGCGAGCAGCAGCACAGCCTGCCTTTCCTCTGCCGAGCTGATGTGCCCTGCAGGGAAGTGCCAAGCCTTAAAGGCTGCCCTTTCCTCCTCTTCCGATTCCTCCTGTTTTAGAACTAGGGCTAAACACCTCGGTTGCCTCTATGTGTGTGTGTGTGCGCATGGGTGGTGACTGAAATCCCCCATCTGGGACTACACCGTAGGACCCAGCTCGTTCCCTCGTTGCAGAACCACCCACCAACCTGCCTGCGTGCTCAGCCCTGTCCTGTTCCCCCACCGACTGTCGGGCTCCCACTCCACCTGCCCTGCTCTTCAGTTTGGGGGGCAAAGGGCATTTAAGTAGTTAAGGGCAAGTCTGTCCTTCCTGCCGAGGTGATGGGGCAAGAGGGGTCAGAGCCCAGGGGCCAGGCCCTAGGGTGTCAAGGTGCCTCTGGGCCTGTGAAGGGGAAGGGATGACACCCCTCTTCCCTCAACCCCCTGCTCATGTGTCCCAGCCCTGCTCCTTGTGCTCCGTATTTTTCCCTTTCCAAAACAAGCAAGAGGCTTCTCCCATGTACAATCCACTTTATATTACAGGCCTGGGCTGCCTTCCCTCCTGCCGCCAGACCAGGACCTGCAGGTGGGCTGCCAGAGGGCCAGCTTCCTTGCTCCTCTCTGAGCAGGACTGAGCAGAGACAGCGTGGCAACCATTTCTGGGGCAGCTCTTAGAGCATGGGTGAGTCCTTCTTGTCTTTTGGGCTTTCTGGGAGCTTTGCGGTGTCTGTGAGGAGGCTGCTCACTGCTGGAGGACTGTGGGTAGCTGGAGAAACCAGGTTCATGGCATCCAAAGGCAAGGGCAAGATGAAAGCAGCAGGTTTCTCTGCAGTAAGGGAGTGCAGTGCATGGAGGTAACGGAGCTGAGCAGCAGCAGGGGCGCTGGACAGGATCTCAGCTGCCATCCGCAGCGACTCAGAAGCAGCCTTTTCCCCCTCGGCAGCGATCACCTACCAAGGAGAGGAATAAAAAAAGGTTTCTGTGAGGCTGGGAGTAAGGAGGGATGGACTGTTTATTATAGTGGGAGGTTGCCACCATGAAATTCCCAAGGGCAGTGTGATTATAACATAACTCTGAAGATCACAGCATATGTACTAGACCTCGATGCTCACAAAAGTTTGGGAGCTCAAGTCTGACTTGTTTTTCCTAGGCCCATCAGGGCTCACAACTGGGCATAGTCTTGCTGCAAAAGCATAGGAGAGGGCAGCCCCCAGGCTAGGCTTGGGGAGGGTGCTGGACACCAGCCTTACCCAGGCTCTTGAGCAGCTCAGTGTGAGGGACAGAGCCAGCCTGGGCTGAGCAAGGTGCAGGGTACCTGATGGTGGTGACAGCCCTGCACTGGGCGCCTAGAGGAGAGTGAAACCCTGAGGAAGAGCTTCCCGTGGGGATCACTGTAGGCCCAAGGATAACCCCAGACCTCTTTGTGTGTCTGTCTGTCCTGCCTGTAGGCCAGGTACCAGATCTGGCACTCTGCTGGGCTGGCCCAGACTCTTGCTGCTGCTCCCCTTGCCAGACACAGCTCTTGAACAGAAATTAAAGGAAACTTATCTTCCCAGAGCTGTATCCTAGTGTGGAATGTCCCAGGGACCTCAAACCACGGGTGGGCAAGGAAGGAGTGATGCTTTGGAAGAAGATGAAAAGTATTCAGAGTTGGCATACCCGCACTTTCGCCTGTCTCTGGGCCTCCGCTTCCACAGCCAGGGACTGCCGGACTTCAGCAGGCAGCTGCACGTTGTTGCTGTGGTGGTAAAGGACAGGGATCAGCTGGGCTCTAGGCTCTCCTGGCAGCACTGGTTGGTCAGCCTGAGGCTTGGAGTGGGCTCATCAGTCAGTCTCTGCAGAGCAGTTCACTCATGTTCTTTGCTCCCTGGGTGTCCCTCTTTTCACTCTAGTGAAAACATGTCTAGTGTTTCACTCTAGCCTTCTACCTCCATTCCCATCCTTCTTTTCCAGCCTGGTTCTCTAATGACCAGGCTTGTGTGATCACTAAGGAGGGAGCAGAGAGACCTCTTCTCTCTGTGCCTCTGAGGCTTAAGCCTAAACTCACTCTTTGTGAGACAGCAGAGAATCCACTGCAAGACTGCTCTCAAGGTAGGCACATGAATTTCCTTCTGTTCATAGATTTACTCATTCCCTGCTTGGCTCTCTCTTCCATGGCCCTCTACGTGATGAGTGAGTCCCACCTTTCTGCATGGACTTCTGAGTGATGAGCCCATCCCTACCAGTACTAAGACCCTTGGGCCTTCGATCTAGGGTGGGATGCAGAGTGTTGGGTGCCTACTACACCTCTTGGGCTACCAGAATTGGGTGCAAACTCTGCCTGCAGCAGCAGTGACATGGTGAGGAGATTCCCAGCTAAGGATCCTGTCCTGGCTGTCAGTGCAGGAGCAAGCACAGTCTTTGCACGTGGAAGTTTTGCATGAGGCAGAGGCTGAAAGGGGCAGGGAAAAGATGATGGGGAGAGGTGAGGCTCTGCCTTCTGCAGAATAGCAGCAAGAAGAGAGCTAGAGGCACAGCAGGAGGCACAGCAGGCAGCAGTGAGCAGGGCAGGACAGGTGCTTGCAAAGTGCCAGGGAAGCTCCCTCTACCAGCATTTCATACCTACATTTCTGTTCTCTCCACTTTGATCCCCCAGCAGCCTGTGACTGCGTCCAAAGCCACCTGTGAAGAGGAATATTTTTAGAACAGGGGGAGAACACCAGCCCTGCCCTAGGCCCCTTACAGGGAATAAGACATTAATTCAAGGCACTGTAAGGTAGTTTTATTAGTTTTTGTGTGCTATTGTGTGAAGCCTCTCAGAAATAAATTTACTTCCCTCACTTTACTTCCAATTCGTCTTTGCCCCAGGGGTTTAGAACAATTTAACTAGTCCATACTGGTTCAAGCGTGGAACCAGTTCAGTTCCACAGAACACATTCAGTTCCTGACTGGTATCATCATGTACATGTGTCGTGGCCACAAAGACGTGCTACTGGAGATCCCATATATACTGGTATACTGGCTTTATGGCAACTCGCTCGGGCTGCAGAATACATTTCTCATGAGAATGGGTATGTATGGGGTACGTACTGAAGCAGGGGTATCACAAAGCACTGATGAAGCTGGTCTAAGTGGCTCCGTCATGCCCCTCACACCATACTGTCTGCTACTCAGCACGGGCCCACACTGTGTATCCTTCCCCTAAACTGATCTGAGTCAAAAAACAAACATAAGAAGAATCTCCCATTTTTCAGTGAAGGAGACATGTGATGTTATTGTACCCTTCCACAAACCAGTGCCTGTGATTTTCAGGGACTGGTCAACTGAGCTTCTCTTTAGAGCCTCAGTTCAAGCCTTGCTCTGCTCTCTCCCCACGGTGGAAGCACCTTTATCTCCTGGCTGATGCTCTTCCTCTCCAAGAGAAGTTCAGAGAAGGCTCGATGTGCCAGGAGGCGCTTTGTGGTGGTCTGCACCAGCAGCTGGATGGCACTGGAGATGCTGGTCAGGGTGGTGAGCAGAAGAGAGGCATTCTCCAACCGGTAGTAGCAGACGGCATCTATCTCCAAGGTAACCATGTCTTTGGTCACCACCTAAGCAGAAGACATTAGGGGAGATGACCACTGCTTTGTCAGTGTTACATTAATGGTTGGACTGGATGATCTACAAGGTCTTTTCCAACCTTGATGATTCTGTGAGATGGAGCTGGTTCTGACAACTCTAAGGTAGCACAGAAAAGCACACAATTGAGAGAATGAAGACTAGCTGGATGGTAGTCTTTGTAGTTTCCACCTCTGCTACTGACTGGCCTTGGGTAAACTATATAACCTCTGGATCTCAGTTCCCTGAGTAGCATCTCAGTGTCCATCTCCTCAGTCCAGCTGCTGAGCTAGGGACAACGAGCAGGTCACTGTCCTACATTGTGTTTCCCTGCCCACCGCTGCCTGGTCCGTTCCTGTTCGGAGTGCACAGGCTGTGTCCTGAGGTGTGTGCTCAGTTATTGTATTTCCAGGAGGATTTGCTGTACACTGGTGGGGGGGAGCCTAGAGATGCTACCAGATAAGGACAGTCCTGCTGGCAATGCAGCAGCACAGACAACAGGTCCCAAAGGAGAAGAGGGGCTGAATTTTTTGCCTTTCATTTTCTGAGCTGTTAGGGTTACTTTGAGATGTTTTTTCAAATTTTTCTATGGGGGGATGAAGGCTGGAAGTGTAACAGCAGGGATACAAGGGGGACTTCTCATATATTCACAGGAATCCAGGAGCTGGGGCTTTGCAAAGAAAGCCCAATGTAAATCTGCAGTGAGATCCTGAGAAGTGGCAATGCTGAACAGTATCTTATGGCTAATGAATTGGTGCTGTGTGACCTGGGACCAGAACCACTATCTTAAGCATAAGCTGCTTTCTTAACATCAAGGGAAAATCAGGGCTGTCGTCAAGCACGTGACCAGTCACAGGGACATGTAATGATAAAGAGACCCAAAAATTAACATAGAGAGGAAGTGGCAGCCATACCTGATGGAAGGGGATCTCTAGGGTTTTGAGGCGAAGGTCTACCTTGTGATACGTGTCCAGACAGGGAAGGAAAAAGAAAAGGCCTGTGGGAGGAAGAGAAAGGCAGCTGGTGATCATCAGAACCATAGAAATTGCCTCTCCTGCTCTGGCTGGGGAACAGGGGAGAGTTTGGCATGCAGAACTACAAAGGAACAGCAACACATAGGCCCAAATTCTGAGGCTACTTCTGTGATGGGAAAAGCCATTAGAATCTACTGGCCCTAAGAGGAAGGGAGCAAAGACATCCCATCTGTTGTCTGGCTGTGCCTACTTGGAGGGCACCAGCATGTGAGCTTTGGCAGAGCATGAAGAAGAGGAGCGACATGGCTGGGAGGGGCTCAGTAAACACCTTACCAGGCCCTCTGGCTCTGCCAGGAAGGAGATGCCCAAGTCGGAAAACGATGGCTCTCTCATACTCACGCACTACCTGCAAAGGGAAATAAAAGCTCGGCTGGAGAGGAAGGTGTAGGACTGGGGAAAGGGGCCTCACTGGTACCGGAGAAAGTCCATTCTGGGAAAGCCCTGCAAAGGGAGTATTTCAGCAGGTGTGAGCTAGTGGAGTCACCCGTCTCTGAGTCCCCTTACCCCCGCAGAGAGCCTGGCCCCGAACTGTTGGCTGACCTTCTGTGTGAGCAGCATACGAGCAGCCCTGTGACAGACCGAGATTTGATGAGAGCAGCCAACATTAGAGCTGCCCAGGGTTTCCCAGGATGAGGCCAGCATTCTCCTTCCTTATTGCTTGGCCAAACTTCAACACCCTGAGCTAAAACTTTCCATGTTGGTTGTTTTCCTCTAAGGGAACCATGTGTGTAAAATCTGACCCATAATACTGACACTCTTGCTGAGAACAAGATGCACGTGAAATTTCATGAGAAGTGGGAATCAAAATATGCCTACTTGTAGCCATGCTATAAACCTGAGAAAGGGGGAGGAAGAGAGGAAAATCTGCTATTAACAGAGAGATCGATCTCTCAAAATTTGTAATGCAAGACCCATTTACCCTGCTGCTCCTTGCAATGCAGCCATCTCTGGGCTGGGCAGGCTGAAGATTATGTTTGAAAGTGAACTGATTTGCAATTTGTTTTAAAAAAGAGAAACCTAAGCCCCTGCCTGCTGATTCTGCAGCAGGAGTAGTTGCTAGGCAGTGGTTGGACCCCTGTGCAGCCCTCTACGGCAGCAACATGTGATAAAGCATAAGTCAAAATTACTGATGATTTAAAGAACTGTAAATAGGGCCTTACACCAAAACAGCTTTACGCTCACGTCTGACACATGCTGAACCAGTGGGTTACATCCACATCAGACACCAAATACTAAACCTAGAGAGGCCCCATGACTCTTCTCACCTTCATGCAGAACCAGACAGAAATGGGGAAGGTCATTAGGACGAACAGGAAAGACAAGATGGTCAGAAGCCACTCACAGATGCCCAGACCCGGAGACTTTACACCTAGGGAGAAATGACTGTGTTAGGAGAGGACTGCTTCCAAAATACTGATGGCCTGACAAGTGCCTGCACAGATCAGCTTCAGTGTTGTCCTTTGCCTAAACCCAGTGTATGTGAACAATTTGTCTCTCTCTAGAGCTGTGTTAAACAATAGTCTCTGCCCCAGGTGGCCAGGATCTGCCAGGATGGACTGAGAGATTTTGTCTCTGCTTTACTGGCAGAAATTGAGCCATGCTTCTCCCTAGTGCCTTGACTAGAGAGCAGCCTTTAGCTTGAAGACCTGTGGCTACCAAGCAGCACTGAAAGGCTTGGAATGGGCAACTTGTTGGCTGAGCTGCGATCCCAGAAGCTTATCTGCAAAGATAAGCTAATGGCAAAGAGAAAGACTGTAAATAAGAGATAGCTTTCAACATGCACATCCTGAAGTGCCCTTCCCTATCAGAGTATCTCGGGTCCTTTTGGAATAGGATTTTAGTCACCTCCCAGCTCCCTAATGCAGTGGGACCAAGCAACGAGTGCTGCTGTAATCTCTGGTGTGCTTCACAGCAGTCACAGCGAGGTGCTGGAGGCTGACTGGGGTGGTCAGCCCCAGATGAATGTTACTTCCTACATCTCCCCAAAGTGAGTGTGGGTCCTCTCGATCTGGCTGCCCTTTGTTGTGCTCCTGCCTGAGGGAAAATCTGCAGGTACGGCATGAAAATAGATTACTTCTGGGTGTACCCAGACCCAGAAAGTAGACCGTGTTTTCCAGCAGTGAAGTTAGCATCCCTGCATCCCTCCCATTCTGGATCCCCTCTAGCCCTTTCATCCCTGCTTCTTTGCCTTTGGAGCTTTCTGCAGAGCCACCAGCTCCCGAGAGAGGTTCAGATCCCAAGAACCTGTGTGATCACTACAGCTCCACAGCACTGCTCACTAGCTGAGATTCCTGTAATTGAGACAGAAAGAGGTAGTTGTGAAAAATTGGTTCCCAGAGAGACAGGAGCAAGTCTGAACCTTTGTGTCACTCTAGGGCAGCAGAGCTGCTGGCATGGAAGGAGACAAAGATGCTGGCTCCTGTAATACACATCCTGTAATACAGCATCTGTGGTGATGGTGGGTCCAAAGAGGCCCAGTCATCTTGCCAAAAGACTCATGATGCTCCCTCCTGTCGTGGCAGGCTGGGAATCTGCCTAACAAACACACAGCCTGGAGACGAGCTGTTCTTAAATGTTATCCAGAAGGGGAAGCTACGAGTGTGCACCTCAAGCGCAGTTCTTCCCTGCAGTGCAGTTCTCTGGGCTGTGAACTGGCATTAAAGTTAACTCCATCTGCCTAAAGAAGGACAAGCAAGAAAAGGAAGAGAATAGAACATGAACAGAACTGGGGAGCAGTGAGCTGAAGCGTGAAGGATGCTGTGGATGTAACTGCTTGTTGCAAAGTTCATTGCTTTGCTAGACAGCGCTGCTCTGCCTGGAGTGACTGCAGAAGCTGGCTGGGAGGCTGGCTGGAGTCTCCCATATCCCATCCTGAGCATAACTACATGTCTGTGCCAGGTGGGTGTGATGACACTCACCATGCAGAGAGCAGAGTCATACTGTGACCCACGCAGGCTCAAAAAGCCCAAAGCTTTCCGGTCCCTTCCCTTCCATAAGCCATACCTTCCTCCTGCCGCTCGCTGTCCAGCAACGCCATTGCCTCCATTTCTTCATCAGATATCACCTCATCCACGTCCACCACCGTGGACGTGTGCACCCTACCATCAGTCCCTGCGGTGCTCTTGATCTCCTTTGCTTTCTCCTGCTTTACGTCTCCCCTTCCTTTGCCAGCTTCTCTGCTGCTCTCCCTCTTTTCTCGTTTGCTCTGTATAGCTGGGGACTCTCTGCGTCTCCTATGAGTGTCTCTGGAAGAGCCCCGAGACCTCTTATCCATCTTCATCTGTGCCAAGGAGCACGCAGCTGCCTGTGGGAGTAGGATGAATTCGTGTTTGAATTTATTACTGCAGGCAGGAAAACCAGGCAGGGGAGGAGAGAAGGGGAGGTGTCAGATCAAGGAGGCTTGTTTCAAGTTTATCGCAGGCTTGTCAGATGTAATGGACAGTGAAGTGAGCAAGCTGTTTCCCAGCTGCTCTGCCCTCATCACACACTGCTGTGGAGATGGGAAGGAAGGATAGACGTAGACAGGGAGACTTTCTGTTTGTATCTTCCTGCCTTTGGAAATAAACTACAATCAAAAGCACTCAGATGATTTTTAGTAGATGGTTTCTGCAAAGCTGTTGACAAGCAATATAAAAGTCACTGTCAGACATGTGGCTCTGAAGACCTCACATGGTGAAAGGGGCCTGGAACAACAAGCACCAGAGTGAAAAACCTTTGCTGGTGAGACCAGTGGCTTAACTCGGGAGTGTTTGGAGGGGGTGTTGCAGAGAATGGCTGGGTGAGTAGCATCTCACATTGGTCTGCTCTCTAGAAACCCTTTGGCTGACACAGTGGTGAGATGTCAGCAGCAAACTCCCTCTCTCTAGGGTCACCTCACATTGTATCAGGGAGGGAAATTAGCCGGTCCCAGTTCAGCCACGAACTTTCCTGAATGGGTGCAAAGCATGGAGGCCATTGCAGGGTTAGAGCTGTTGGAGAATCTGTCTTCTAAATCGCAAAAGAGCTTGTGCCTAAATGCATCCATAGTTTTCCACAGCAGGAGCGTGGCAAAGCAAACAGGAGCTTTTACTTTCCATGCTGCACAGCCTGTGGTGACATCTGCAGAAACCTCCTCAAGAAACACTTTTAAAGTGCTTTAAAGTCACTGACTGTATTAAAGAAATCAGCACCTGGCTAGAAATCACGCTACAGCAAGATGAGGCTGGAACATAAGGCGGTGACTCCCTTGTCAACAGGGCAGTGCTGAGCTGGGGGATGCCCTGTCTCTGGTGTGGAGGAGCGGCTGGTGGGAGCTGGGAAGTCAGCCGGGGAGGTGCTGCTCTTGTTTTTTCATGGATTCCTGTTTTATTGGAGACTTGTGGCCCACCCAGAGTCAGGATATTGCAGGCAGGGAGGGCAGGAGCACAAGCTCCCTGCTTTCTCTGCTCTGTCGTGCTGGGTGCCTCGTCAGCAGGTCACTGAGGAAGCGATGGATGGAGGGAGCGAATGGCAGAGGAGAAAAGTTGGGCGGAAATGGGGCGTAATTAACAAATTCATACAGTGTCTATATTTGCTTTGGAAGTGCTCCAGAGACCTTTTTCACTTTGTGTTAATCACTTGGCCAGCGTGGGGCAGGAGGAGATAGTCTCCAGCTGCTGAAAGGGCAGGTGATGTTTTAAGCAGCAGCAGTAAATGGCAGCTCAGGTCTGGTTTTGGCCGGGCAGCACGGACTCTGATTTCTTTTCAGAAGCACCATGGCATAATTAACACCTACAAACCTGCAGCTTTCTGGTTTTGTCTGATGTTTAATTCAACCAATGGGTCCCGACTCCTCTGTCCCCATGGGATGTTTTTGGCTATTACCTTGGGATGGGGAGATGCTTTGAGAGCATGTGCTGATGGTTTTGCAACCTTTGCCGTCCCGAAATGTGCAACCTCAGCCCCTCTTGTCATATGGAAACTTGTCCCTGTATGGAAATCAACCCCACTATTGAGTGGGTTTCTCAAATTGTTACCTGAAAAGCGGATTCATGCCCAGCATGCAATAACCCAGTCTTAACACACTCAGGAGAGATATTGTATTTATTCAGGCCTGGGTGCTCGGTGGACTTTTCCACAAATCAAGCACACCAACAGCAGGTTTTCATGCTCCTTTTATACACAAAAATCAGAAGTTAGTGCTTTTCCATAACACACCTGTTAGATACTGGTTAGTGACTATCATACAAGTATGATAGAGCTTACCTAATGCTTCTAATACTACGCATGCTCAGGGGAAGGGTCTTAACCAGGGGAGGGGGCTTTTTGACCTGTGGGTGTGGTTTTTAGTATTATAATGAAGGCAGTTCACTTTAAGGACACTCAAAAGTTAGTTTCGTTGCCAAGTTAAGTAAGCAAATAGTCACTTTGCCAAGTTGTCAAATAATTAATCCTCAGAACGATCCCAGACATTGTCTTTATGGTCCAGAATGTTCTACCTATTTTCTAAGGTTTGGAGATTGAAGCTTGTTCTTCTTGATCTAGCAGTTGTTCCTATATGGAACTAATCATTAACTAATCATTAACCATAGCTACTAGCAAATTTGAAGTATACTATATCTGAGGGGAGACCTCATCGCCCTCTACAACTCCCTGAAAGGAGGTTGCAGAGAGATGGGGATGAGTCTCTTCAACCAGGTAATAAGCAATAGAACAAGACGTAATGGCCTCAAGTTGCGCCAGGGAAGGTTTAGACTGGATATTAGGAAGTATTTCTTTACAGAACAGGTTGTTAGGCGTTGGAATGGGCTGCCCAGGGAGGTGATGGAGTCCCCATCCCTGGAGGTGTTTAAGAGTCGGGTCGACATAGCGCTGAGGGACATGGTGTAGTTGGGAACTGTTAATGTTGGGTTGATGGTTGGACTGGATGATCTTCAAGGTCTTTTCCAACCTAGATGATTCTGTGATATCAAAAGAACTGCAAACCGTTAGGAAATAGCCATTGCAACCCAGTTTACCACAGTCTCTGGCTGTGGGAAAGTCACTCAGCACCTCCACTGTGGATTTTCCTCTCAGATGGGACTAAAAACTACAAGACTACTCTTAATAACGTTGGTGTTAGGGTTTAAACGTTGTCGCCTTAAAGGAATTGGTCCCTTTTTGTCTGTGACTCTTTTGCAAGGCGCTAACTTTTCCTGTGGGAAGGGAAACGCGCCTACCGTTTTTACTCGGAAGGCAGGGGCAGCGGCTCTGTGCAGGCCCCGGGGGTGGCGACAGGCTGCCGCCGCTGCCCGCCCGCCACCGGCCACCCGCCGCTGCCCGGCCGCCGCCCGCCCTGAGAGGAAACATGGCCGCCAGCGCCCCGCCCGCCCGCCGCGCTGCGCCCCAGGGGCCCCGCTCCGGTGGCGGGGTGGTCCCGCGCCGTCCTCGCGCCGCGGCAGGGCGGGAAAGGGATCGCGCAGGCGCGGAGCGGCGCGCGCGGGAGCGAGGCGGTGCGATGGCGCGGTGCGTGTGGGGACCGCCGGGGGCGGCAGCGGCCCCCCTGGGGCCTCTTGGGGGGGCCCCCAGGCCCAGGTTTAGGGGCGCAGGGGTCTGTGGAGAGGCAGGTTTTGTAAAGGGCAGTGCCTGGGGCGGGGGTTTAGGGGTGCACAAAACTCAGGGGTCGTGGGGGCCGTGATCCTATGGGGACAGGCAGCAAACGCAGGAGGAGCCATGATCTCAGCTGGGACAGCGGGTGCCAAAGGTGGCAGTTCCAGGGGTGCAGGCCAGGTAATACAGGGGACGGTAGGTAATGGCTGTTGGTGAACCTGGCTTGCTGCTTGCTACCCCCACCAGCCTTTAGCTGGTAAATGGTAAAAAGTCTTTTGTCAGTATTTGGGCAGCTGTGGCAGCAGATTGTTTTCTGCTTGTTTCTGTTTCCCCTTTAGTGCAGACATGTTGAAGCAGGCACAGCTTATGGAGGTGCTGAAGAAGGAGGTGAGATCGCTGCTAATAGCTGCTGGAGATGGCTTAACCCCAGCAGAACTGGAGCAGGAGTACACGGCCATGATTGGCAAACCTCTCCCTCTGTGTGACCTGGGCTTCCAATCCATCTTGGAACTGGTGGCAGATATGCCTGAAGTTGTCAGAATCTGTCCTCAAGAGAAAGACACTTTTATCCTTAAAGGTGAGGTTTTGTTTCCTTATGGGTGAAGTTGTTTGGAACCACATACTGGTATGAAGTGGTGCTCCAAAATGGGGATGTGCAGGATGAATTCCCAGGGCTGCAGGTCACGTACCTTCATTTTCTCATAAAGCTTTGTTTAATTTCTTGTCTTTGATGTTTCTTCCTGTGTTTTGATCTGCCTTTTAATGCTTTTCCACTCTTTGCTCCTGAAGAATCACACAGGGTTCTAGTTATTTTTGTACATTCTGCACTTAGCTTAGAAACTGCGGTAACATTTCTTATATGTACACTAGAACTGGTAAGCATCACTTTTCCTGTAAATGCAGACTATAGCAGGAGCCAAAACCAGGGATGGGGCCTCTGGGGACAAGCTGTGAATGTTTCCCTACCTGACCCCATGGGAAGTTTAGTATATATCAAAGAACCTTTTCCATTTTCCTTTTCTTTGGGGAACAGGCATAGAAGCAAATGGTGGGTGCAAAGATTGGGAAGGGTGAAATGATATTTTTATTTAGAGTGCTACAGTAAGACAAGAAAAAGTAATTTAAAAGCGTGGAAAAGACCTGGGCTGCTCTCCAGGGAGACCTTGCCTGGGTAGGTGGGTGCTCTACAGTGGGGGTTTACTGTGATTTTGGCTGAGGGGAGCGACGAGCCATTTCCTGTTTTCACAACAAAACGCAACAGCTGGTGATCCTGTATCCAAGAATTTGACCTACCTTCCTACCTGGATCTGGATTTATCGGGATGAGGGTGCAGATTGGACATTGGCTGTTGAAATGGTTCAGTCCAGTGTGCAAAGGGAGAGGAAAAGTGGTTGGCCTGCTAGAAATCAGCCACGATTTAGTGTGATTGCTTTTGAAGGAGACACCTGCTTCTGAAAAGGGTGAGGGGAAGAGGAAGGAAAGGAAAGAAGAGGAGCTTTGCCCATGTAGAGCTTTTAATGGTGCGCTGTTTTGGTAGTCTAATAGTTGATTTCCTTCTGTTGTAGCCATTGCAGATGAGAACACTAAAGCGATTGCCAAACTGGTTACCAAACAGAGGAGAGGTCCTAGGGCACGGAAGAGTGCTGTTGCAAAGGCAGATGCTGCTTCTCCCTCTAAGAATCCACAGAACTTGCCTCAGAGGAACAGGGCTCCCATCCTGCCAGCAGTGGTGAAGGCTGAGTTGCAGGATCTACTGAGTTCCTCACCGCTTCTGCTCTCGGACTTTGATAAGGCCTTCTTCAGACGCTTTGGCCGGGCGTTCCAGTATACGCAATATGGATTTTCCTCCATGTTTGAAGTCCTTGGAAACATGTCTGATATCATTGTGGTTGAGCAGACAAGAGCAGGTTCCTTGCTAATCCTGAAGAAGCACATGGCAAGTGAGATAGAGAAGGAAGAGGTGCCCCAAGGTGAGGTGATGTGTTATCTAGCTGAAAGCACGTAGCTCTCGCAAGCGCTGTGGCCAAGCAACTGTGTTTCACATGGATGTTGCTGCACTTCCAGTTGCTGGAGTAGTCCTGGTTCCCCTGGGTTTTAGCACAGAAGGACTGTGGAGTGCTGCAGAAGCAGCTGTCACAAGGGAGTTGTCTTGGTAGCAGAGGGCTTAACCAGAAGTTTTCAGCAGGTTGCCATCGTTTTTTGGTGTGAGGTGAAAGAAGGGATGTCTAGCCCATTCAGAGTACGGACTTTCTGAATGTGGGTGTAGGACTGGAATTTCTAGTCATTCTAGGCAATAGAGAAAACCAGAAGGATTTCCTGAACGTCTGCTCTGCAGGCTGCTAAAGCCTTTCTGATGCGCTTTTTGAGACTGAATGTTTAGCACTAGGCTGAACGTTACACTACAGTGTTCCACAAAAGAAAACAGAAGAGACTGCAGATGTCCTCAGCATTCCCATAACAGCTATGAGAGAAGGCAGAAAATCATATACAGTTTCTGCCAAATTCCTGACTTTTCTGGGGAAAATTCATTTTAGCATCGTTCTAGCAATTGATTTAACCCTTAGCATGCTTGTAAGAGCAAGTGATTTTTTTGTTTTAATTTATTAATACAGTGAAGGATGCCTTTTGAGTGAATCCTCATGACTGTGGTGGCTGTGAATGCTACGAGAGATGAGGAAAACACTACCAGTGCTTTCAGACTGTCATTTTCAGATGTCTTCTCTTTCTGTTTAATATGTAACACTGCATCAGTCCAACAAAGAATAACAGTCAAATTATCATCTTAGCAGCACCACCTGTGGTTGAGATACCTCCTCTGGAACCCAGCTGTGAGACAGAGAGCTTCCACCCGACAGCGGAAGAGAAGTCAGAGCCAGTGGAAACACAAGCAGTAAATTTGGGTGATGGCCTCAAACAAGTAAGTGGCTGGACAAGCGATCTGTAGCTTTTTCATGTCTTAATCCAGGGGGTGACACTCTTTTTACTGCTTTTGTTTCTGTTGAGTTTGCATTGTTGAAGCACTGCTGCTTCCAAAAATTTTTGTACCTGTTTTAGATGAGTCTGGAGGTGACCAGACTCATCGTGACCCGGCACATAGCTTTATGTGCCATCCAAGCTAGATCTTTTTCTTGTCTCTTTCTGGTCTTGAGATCTATGTTGCAGATCATCTGAGGTCAGTTAAGCATGATCTTGCTCCCAATAATAGTGGGGATTTTGGTGTACTTACTTGTCATTGGACTTTAATAACTTTGCTCTGAGACTAGCTGTGTGGAATTGCCCCTGCCGTAGTAGGCAGGGCTTAAGCATCAAGCAGTTATGTGACAGAGCTGGGGAATGGTCCTTGGAGACCTTGATTCCTGCAGTATCAACTCTGCTATTTGGTTGGACTTTGAAAGTGTTGATTATTCTATTGTTGCTTAGCAGTGTATTTTTAGAAAGGGATGGAGAACAGTACAGAAGCTCTGAACTGCCAAAGCTGATTGGAAGAATTTGGTTGTGTCCCCTCTGTTTTTTAATTTTGAGCATCTTTAGGCCTTCTTTTTCTAAGGAAGAGCCTCCTCCTGTGAGTTATTTCCTCTGCCAAGCTTGTCTTGTAGCTGTACGGTTGGAGCACATAGGTAGGGAAGGGGTCCCAGGAGTTCTTCCTGACTTTGGTGTTTTCTTACTGATGAACTTGGAAGCCTGGGACTACGAGTTGGACTTTGTGCGGCACTTCATAAAACATACACTTCAGAGATTTTTGGCAGGCTGTTTTGATTCTTTAAAGATATTGTAGTTTGGTGTGATGAACTCATGGGGAATTCACCTAGGTCGAACAAAGTCTGCTTGTGGGAAGGGTAAAAAAGGGGGGATGTGGTCCAGGTACCCCCAGATTTTTGTTCTTCTGTGTCTCAGAGGGAACCTGTTTAAAGATCCTAGCAAGATAGCTCTTGGAAGATGTTTGTACAACTAACATTTGTCATGAAACACGGAGTTTGTCGTTTTGTTTCAAAAATGCCCTAAAGAGGAGGAAGCAGGTTGGAACGTGTTCATTTGGCTATGCAATGAACATTTCTTCATTGGGATGCTGCAAGATAGAGGGGAAAGATGTGACCTGATCCCCACCCTGCTGCAAGGTATCCAAGTATCCGGTCGCAAGAGGCTGGTAGTGGAAGTGTTGTAAGGGGCGGATGAGGGACAAGGGCTGAGTCAGTCTGCTCAGCCCTGAGAAGGGAAAAGTATATAGAGCTGCTGCTCTCACCAGCTTTTTCTCGCTGCCCTGAGCAGAAGAAAAGGTGTCATCCACACCACTCTTGGCAGCTGCCAGTCGGGCTTAGGACAAGGAGTTAGCCAGGCTTGCAAGCCATACCTCTTGTAAGCCTAGTTTTACAGTTTGTCTGTTAGTTTATCTTTTTAGAGTTTTGTTGCACTTTTGTGAACGTGTTTCGAAGTACACACCTTCTACGTCTTTCAAAGAAATGTCTGTTGTCACTACCCATGTGTGAGCTAGATTTTAAAGGTTCTGTGTGCCCTTAACAGTCTGATGTAAAGAGCATTCTCAGAGAAAAACTGTCCTTTAGAAATGCCACTATTCATGGGCACTTCTTGGAGGAAATCCATGAAATGTAAAGATTTTTTTAGAGGTGATGCTGTGGCTCAGGCAAGAATTCCCTCAGTTGCCCTTTAACTCAAAAATGTTAACTCACTGTTTAACTTAATGTTTTAGTCAAAATTTTTAACTCCTAAAAATTCAAGGGCATTAGCCCTTGCTCAATCTGCCAAAGGAGAGACTCTTACCTGCTTCTTTAAAAAACAGTTAAAAGAGCCAGTATTGCAAAAAAACATTGTTTGCGGTTGAATTTAGCCATATAAGCAATGGGGTGTGTGCTGGAAGACGAATTTCCCATACATTGCCTGATGTATAATGCAGTGGTAACTTGTAGCATATTCACAATGTGTAAAATGGAAATAATTTTGACTTCTGATCACTGGAGGAGTGCTGTTTGTTGGCACAAAATAAAGCTCCTGAGGCAGTGAAAGTAGCTGATTTCTGATTAAGGTTCCCATCCACACTAGTTCAAGAGAAATAATGTTTTCAGCAGTTAAAGAAGAACACAAAATTGTAAGCCGTGCTAACAGCTCACTCATGGACAAATTTGTCTTGAGTGAGAAAAGAACCAAATTTGTAGGGTTTGTTTGTTTTTATCCTTGGGAAATAGCTCTAGTGTGAAAGTGAGATGCATTTGTGCCTTCTGTCACTTTTGAATCATTTTCAGATAGAGTTTTGCTGGTTCAGTCGCATACTCTTTCATGGTCATAGAACACAGAAATAGCATCTTTTGGGTAAAATCCAACAAACATGGGTTGTGTTTGGTTTGGGGTTTTTTGGTGTGAGTTTTTGTTTTGTTTGCTTTTTGAGCAATAGCCATTCAATACTTTTGGCTAAATATGTGACGTGACTTCAATTCCTCTCCTTTATTCCTTGCAGGAATATGGGCAAGGTATTTTTGTTGCACCCCTTCTTACACTGGAGGGAAGAAAGAAGGAAGGGAGAGAAGAAGTGTGAAAATGAATGCTTCTGTCACAGGGAGAATTTTAATCCAAGTTTGCACAACTTGTTGGGATTCTCTGATATTCAGTAATTCGCAAGTCCCCAGGAAACAAAAACTGGTTTTTTTACCTTAATGGAAAGGCCAGTTATGTGTGTTCAGTGCATGACGAGACATCTGAATGCCATCTTCCTCTTATCACTTTGTAGCCTCAAGATTTGGAGCAGTCCCTTCTATACAAGTTGATAATGACTCCAGAAATCCCCCCAGATGCTGTTCAGGACAGAAGCCTTTGCAGTTTACCACCACTGGAGAGAAGGTGCATGGTGGGCGTCTTTGTGGAATTCATCATCTCTCCTAGCCAGTTCTACATCCACATCTGCAGCAGAGAAACATCTGATAAACTGCAGGATATGATGATTGAGATGAGGTGAGAACATGCTGTGCAGATTTAGTACTACTACCCGTTGTGTGTGTGTGTGTTTGCGCTGAGGGAGCAGGACTCCCAGCTGTTAGTTATGGTCACTGCTGGCTTGGTCACTTGATGCGGAGATGCTGGTGCCGTACTGAAACACATACTCATAATGCTTACCCATTCCTTTTAACTAGCAAGCAATAAGTGTGGTTTAATAGCAATTCACAGTGGTTTGGCTGTGTCCGAGACAGTCCTCAACTTTTAAAAAGCTTGGTAAAGTTATGGAAAGGAACTTTAGGGTTCCTTTGCACCTCTCTGTTGTCTGTGCTACTGTTGCTAATGTGCTCGGTTAAGGCTTTAACTTCCATCTCGAACACGTACCAAAAGCAACAGGTCATAGGCCTTTGTCATATCTATATTTGAAAGCAAAGCCCCATCAGTGGCTTTGTGTCCATTGCGTTATACATTTGGGATTCTGTTCCACCATGACAGTGCTACAATTGCTGTTAAGTGCGTGCCAAAGTAAATGCTTGATATCCATGGGGCATGTGTAAGTGTGATTACAGACTCTGCAGACAGATACTGTGAGCCAGTACTCCAGAACCCGGAGCATAAAAAGTACTGACATGTCAAGGTATTGTTAAAAATTAATGACGAGAATGAATGTATTTAGCCTCTGATTAATCCCCATTCATTAACTTTTTTTGTTGGACCCCAAGAATATAATTCAAATGTTAAAAAGTTTGCATTTGCATGTTTTATTGTCATTTCAGTTTAAGTGTAGCAGAAGGGAGATGTAAAGCACCTATTAAAACAACTCCTGAAAATTCATGTCATGGGGACTTGGAGAAATCAGGATTCTTCTGAAGCCCTGTATATGTCTCTGTTCATCTCCTCCATCCTACCAAACACAGTTTTTCGTTATGATCTTTTGCAGGCACTGTTACTCAAATAAACTTGTTTCTGATCGTTATATCATGCCTGAGTCTTCAGTACAGCCTGGACAGCTTTGCTGTGTGATGGTGTCCAAATGGTGGTACCGCATTATCATCCACCGTGTGATCAATGACCAAGAAGTAGAGGTGTTCTACCCAGATTACGGAAACCTTGAAATTGTCCGGAAGTCTTGGCTGAGATTCCTCAAGTAAGTAAATTACACATGGGTGACAGAATCACAGAACGGTTGAGGTTGGAAGAGACCTCTGGAGGTCATCCTGTCCAACCTCCCTGATCAGACAGGGCCATCTAGAGCAGGCTGACCAGGACCATGTCCAGAGGGCTTTTGAATGTCTCCAGGGTGTAGAATCCATGACCCGTCTGGGCAACCTGTTCTAGTGCTTGGTCACCCTCATGATAAAAACGCTGCTTTCCAGCCAGTTGGCCCCCAGCATGTACCGGTGGTGTGCCTCCCCAAGTGCAGGACTTGGTTGAACTTCATGAGGTTCCTGTCTGCCCATTCCTCTGTCCTGTCGAGGTCCCTCCGAATGGCAGCATGACCCTCTGGTGTATCAGCCACCGCTCGCAGTTTCGTATCGTCAGCAGACTTGCTGAAGGGAGACTCTCCCCCATCATCCCGATCGTTAATGAAGCTGTTGAACAGTATTGGACCCAGTATTGACCCCTGGGGTACACCACTAGTTCCTCACCTCCGACTAGACTTTGTACCACTGACTACCACTCCCTGGGCCTGGCCCTTCAGCCAGTTCTCAGTCTGCTTCAGTGTCTGCTCATCCAGCCCGTACTTCATTAGCTTCTCTACAAGGATCTTGCAGGACACAGTGTCCAAAGCCTGACAGAAGTCAAGGTAAACAATCCCCCCTGCTTTCCCCTAACCTACCAGGCCAGTCATTTCATTGTAGAAGGTTGTCAGGTTGGTCAAGCATGACTTGGTGAATCCATGCTGACTACTCCCAGTTACCTTTTTGTCCTTCATTTGCCTGGAAATGGTTCCCTGGATTAGTTGTTCCATCACCTTCTCAGGGATCAAGATGAAGCTGACTGGTCCATCTTTCTTCGGAAGGACATCTCAGCGTGCAGATGCCCTGGAAAGGATCTGGGGGTTTATTCCATTAACGGTGCCTTGCAGGTGCTTCCTTGCTTACATGCTAATGCTTGAGGTGATGTTTAAGACCTGTTTGCTGATCGCTCCGGGCCCTTTGCGCATCAACCCTGTCCTTCACTCCCTCACAGTGACTTTGGGCTAAATCTTCCCTGTTTCTGCCTTCGTTCCTCAGACTTTCCTCTTGCCACTTTCTGTCACTTTGGGGCAAGCTCCCTAATCCTCCTCCTGCACAGACATCGCTCCAAGTGGGATGCATTTGCAGTGTCAGAGGTACTTGTTCTCTTCTGCAATTCAAGTACCTTTTCCATATTTATTTGCTTCTTCCCTCTTGTTGGCCTCTTTGTACCTGGCTATTGGCATTCTTGGTTCACAAGTCATTGCTCTCTGTCCATAACTTTGTAATCATGAGGGGTTTTGATGGGAAGATGCTTGCACAAGGGAAGGCATAAGGGACCAGTTGTTATTGCCATTTCTGCTGTTCCCATTCTCTGGATATGGAGTGTTTTGGAAAGCTGCTGTTGGGTTTTATTCATAAGTGCAAAATCCAGTAAGTGCCTCTAGTCCTAAACTGATTTTAAAACCCAGAAGAGGAGGAAGTTCCGCTCTTCTGTCTGGTTTTGCTCTGGTTTTGCTGTAATGGTGATGGCTTTGTCTTGTGTTGTAGGTGGTGCTACTTGAAGCTCCCTGCTCAGGCCATCCCATGTTCCTTGGCCTGGGTAAAACCCGTGGAGGTATGTGTTCACATGCACTTTTGTTTATTGACATATGTATGAGAGCTATCAAATAGAGGTTGGCTTTTTCTCCTGATAAGGGCAAACATTTGGATTAATTCAGGTCCCATTGATGTTTACAGCAGAACTGCTGCTCTTTCATTCAGCAGAGTATGACTGTGTAAGTCTATCTGTCTCTGCAAGTGATCACCCTTCCGCTGTCTGGCTTCCTTTTGATCAGGGTATTCTTGCTTATATTGTTGCAGAAACAGGTAGCTACTGCTAAGCAAATGAGCAAACTTGTTTCTTCCCCTGCCAGTAGTTCTCCAGGATCCTTCTGAAGCCTTAGTAGCTCCATCCCTCTGTTTTAAAAATTTCTTCGATGACAGAGCTTTAAGTGAGTTGGTTTGATGCAGTCAGCATAGCCAAAGAATTATAGAAGACATAAAAAAGTTCCTCTGTGCTGGGAAACCTCTTGGTCAAGAAGCCTGAGAAATACAATCTCTGAAGGAAAGCTTGTCAGCAGAGTTGCTTCTTCTGTATTTTAAAGACATTTATTTTTAAAAAGTTATTTCCTCTGTTTTTTGAGGGTTAAAGAATCACAGTTTTCATTGCGGTGAGGCTTAGCAGCTTCTTAAAAACTTTTGATAATTTTAGCATTTATGATCACATGATTCCAGGAATAAAAAAACAACAAACCCCAAACAACTGTATTTTAGGCAATTGTGATAAAATCACTGGTGAATGCCATCGAACCATGTTTGGAAATAGATATTTAGGGTGAAAGGGCATTCCCAGTGTAACTAGCATTGCCGGCTTTGGGTAGTTTTAGTTCAGTGCTGGGAAGCTTGTCCACCTGACTTTCCTGTGTTTGTCCCTAGCCTGACCTAGTTTAATTGCCTTTTTGACAAGTGCCCCCAAGGGAAAGTCTCAGGCGGTGGATATGGGTTTATTTATTGTACCTTTACATTCTTGTTTCTTTTTCAGGGTACGTGGTCCAATGCAGCAACTCTCCTCTTCAGGAAGCTGTGTGGCTCCAAGCTACTTGTGGGCATCGTGGATGAATATGTGAACGGCATTTTGCATCTCTTCCTGTGCGACACATCCACTGAGGAGGATGTCTACTTCCACTGTGTCTTGAGGGATGGGGGATGCGCTGACGTCTGTGCAGAGAACACTCCTTCCCAGGTCAGGAGGGAGGCACGTGCTGCTGAAAGGAAGGGCAGGGAAAGGATCGGTTGAGTGCCTGTAATGGGAAGATCTCTAGCTTGAAGCAAGTAGTTTTGTGAAGAGCAAAACTGGTGCTCCCTGCTATCCTCTAACTTACCAAAAGCTTGCTTTTTGGTTAAGGTGGAATCTGATGGTGCAACGGAGACTTTCTGGTTTTGTAGAACTTAGTATTTTCATCCTGTCTTCTAACAGTGGATTGGAAGGGTTTTGTCTTACCCATTTTTTTTGAAGTTGATTAGCTTGTTAGAATTGCAGAATCATCTGAAGCTGGTGCACATCTTGTATAAATAATTCGGAAAAGTAAAATAGCTACAGATGTTCTCAGCCTAAGGGCAAACTGAGATGGAATTGAGAGGTTGTTAAGAGATGTGTTAGTTACTTGACTGTGTGTTGTTAATTCCAGCAAGTTTTCCTAGTCATAATTTAGGAGGCCCCTGATTCGTCCAAACAGTGAGAGCAAGCTGATCAGATTTCTAGTGTCTCACTTAAAGTAGTGTTACATAGTGGCAGGGGCAGTTGGGTGAGGAACAGGATAGTTAAATAGTTTTGGCCTTCTCTGCTCTAGACATTGAAGATTGGTTATGCCATTAACAAACTGAATTATGAAAATGTCTGTGGTTTAAAAAGTCTTATACTTTGCTGGTGAAATGTACAGTATTGGACAGCATAACTGTGGTGGATTGCATGTTGTGCCTTGGACAGATGTTCAGGTTGTAAGGCAGTGCAGAGAGCATTGATGATTTAGGCCCATCTGTGTCATTATCTAAATGTCTCAGCTCAGTTTCAGTAAGAACTCTTACTGAAATGAAAACCCTTTAAGGGGTACTGCCACAATTTTATATCTCAGCAGAAATTCAGGCTTTCCAGCCCAGAGTGCTTGTATCTGTTGTTTTATTCAGTAGATGCAAAATGCTTGTTTTGACAGGATGAGGTCCTATGATTGTATTTTTGCATGTGTGTGTCCAGTTTTGGGGGGAGGAGGGCATTGCTCAGTAGTTTTGTTGCCGGAGGGAGGGTAGTTGATTTTTTTGTAGTAAGACAATTTCTGCAAGGAATTGGAACTAACTGGTGGTAGCGTGCTTCTTCATAAAACCAATTAGAAATTTGCTGAATCCTATTTATTCTTTGTGGTAGTTACAACATGGGTTTTTTTACTATATTGGTGGTTTTTTTGTTTGTTCCTAGGGGTTTGAGGAACTGAATCCTTCGGCCTTGTATGTTCAGCCCAGTGGAAAGCAGGAGAATGTTGAACTGGTGGAGCCAGGCCTTTGCTTACAGCAGGAATCTCTACGTGCAGATAGTGAAACAGCAACCTCAAAGCAGGATGGGGATGAACTGTGTGATCAGGTGGGATTTTTGACTGGGGCGTAGCTATTGTTCAATGAAATTGGCCCCAGCGGTCAGTAGACTTGCGTTGGTTTAGTCTCATGCAGTTTTTTGTGGAGTTGTTTTTTTGCTATTATAAAAAGCAAGCAGAACCATAATATAAAAGCAATTACGTGTGGACCATAAATACATCTCTAGCTGCTTGTCCTCTGATCCCTTTGCAGACTTCAGGGAGTCTGCGTGCTCAGTGATTTCTCTGACCTCCCATATGCACCATAATTCTTCAGTTAGAGAGAGAATGGACTCTGAGAACTCAGACCAGTACCAGATTCTTGAGATCAGTCTGACTTAGCACTTTCATGTGTTTTCCTGTTGCATCTCTGGGGTTTGGCAAAGATGTGTAATAACTTGGGGTACCAGTTAAATGTGGGAGAAGACCAGAACTAGTGGTATATTATTTGCTTTAAGGGTCTTGCTCATTCTAAACTTATCTGAAAGGAAGCAATTTTCAATCCTGGTTTGTTGCAGGAGGTAAGTTGTATTCAACTCCAGTTTATTAAAAAGATAACTCTAAAGGTGAACGATAGCCAGATGTGGATACTGCTTTACACCTTTGGTTTGAGAGCATGTTCAACAGAGGAGCCCTTTGCTATTTAACAGATGGAGAAACTGATGAACAGAGGGGTTAAGCAGGAAGTAAAACCCAGGTCTAGAGTGCAATCTAATGTAGTACCGTTAGAAACGCCAGGAACACTTGTCTGCAAGTGACCGTCTCTGCTTTTCTGTGTTATCTAAATTGTAGTATTTTCATGACACATTTTACTACAGGGGCCAAAGCACGTTTTAAGTAAATGTCAGCTGCTGAACACCTCAACAGCGGGCCTGCTCTGCGGCTGTTTCTCTGACATCTCTGAAATAAGAGTAAAAGCTAGTGTAATGTTTGTAACTTGTAAAGCAGTCATTTTACCTAGGTTTTGTTTTAGCCAACTGTGTTTCTGTGCTAGAGAAACTCTATGTAAGCTGTATATCTTGGCTCTTAATGGCCTTGCACGTCAATATATCATCTGAACTGAAGGACACAAACCAGCATCTTTATGTATTTGGAAGAAATCAATGTGAGATAGACTGCAAATCTCTGTGTATTGTGATTATTTTTTTTTAAATGGAAAAATCAGGAGAGTACCCTAACTGGTTAACTGAAGCAAGATACATTTATGTAAATGTCAGACATAGCTGGTGATTGGGAGACTAGAGGAATGTAAATGCATCCAGGTTTTGTCATGTCTCATTTCAAGGGTCTTATAAGAATCCTTTTTCAGAAACTGCAGTCCTCTAGATCTCTCTTGTGTAAGACTAAACATTTCCTTCTCTGCTGTTCTGGTTAGCTGCCCGAAGTGTTTCCTTCTCTTCCTTGGTGCATCACTAGCACAATCGTCAATGACAGTTACAAAATGGCTCAAAATGTTTAGAACTGGAATGAAATGTGTCTAACAGGACATTTCTTACTGCTTAGCTGGCATTTTCTGGTAACTCCTCTTAAGCAGTGGGGAACTCCCTTCTCATTGTCCAATCTTAGAGTTGTCGGGATTAACAACTTTTTTTCCCCCCCCGTCCTCCTTAAGTGCAGAATGGCTGGACACTGTAGTATCAGCCCTGCTATGTTAGGACATTTCTCCATGGTAAGACTTCTCAGAAGGCAGCAATCAATAACCAGAAAACATTACTTGGATAAAACTGTACTTTCCAAGTGGTAAGTTTTACTGTGGAGGAGAGAAGTTAAAATGACAGTTTCTTGTTCACATTATTTCCTGTCCTTCCACGTTCCTTCTGTCCTTTGCAAGTAGCCCAAACTTCTGCAGATAGAAATGTTAAAACTTCTGGACAGAACAGAAAAGCTGCTTTATGTTTCTCTTGGTTAATCTCTGAGTGGAATCATCTGATTGCTCTGTAATTTGCCTCAGTGCACCCTGCTTTCCTCTGCCCACACTAGCTGTACCTTTTCTTGCTTTGTCCATCTCCTTAACAATGGCAGCTGTCTGCTAAGAAGGAGACATGGGATGATGTGCAGCCACTTTTGGATGAAGTGAGTGTCCCAAGAGCAACAGACCAAGACCCTGAACTTGTGCAGGAGGATACAAGTGAAACTCCTACAGAGATTATGGCAGTGGTTAAGGTAGGGGCGTTTTTCTCAGCTATTGCTGTTGAGAGATTGTTCTTGTATTGAGATTATTTGAATAACCCTTTGATCGCTTTGACCTATATTTTTTTTTTAAAAGTGACTGGCTGTTAGCATGGGCTCAGAGCTGTATGTTTTCCTCATTGCTGTTGTTTCTAGTGTTGTTGATGATCTGCTAGTGCTCCCCTGGCACGTCAAGGTATTGTGGAAACAAGAGATGAAACCTGGCCCTTCTTCACTACTCTTCTTTCCCCTCCATTCACAGTCCTCAGGGTTACTGGGAGTTATTGTGGGGCTACTCTGGATCACTTGGGCCTCTTCCTGAGTTAGGAGGATGAGTTTGGGAGGGCTGCCTTTTGGGCTGTGCTTTGAGGCATTGAGTGGTGCTGGTGTCACCACCTTGCTTCCTTAAATAACGGGTGGTGATGAGTCTTGACAGGGCATGCGGCGTGGCCTTCTGCAAACGCTCCGCTCTGGGTTCAGTGGGGAGCCAATATCACTCAGGGTTTGTTGAGCCACAGAAAGCCTTGATGAGCTGGAAATGGGTGCGTGCATACAAGGTTTTGGATAACAACAGCTCCTTCTACATCTGGAGGTTGATAGTGGCTGAGACAAAATGCCTTCTAGAAGGATGAGGAGGAAGGTTGATTCTCAGATAGTCTAGAGCAGAGCTGAAAGAATGGGTGTCTCTGGGGGATGTTACCTGAAAGAGATGGAGAGAAAACAAACTGGGAAAAGGGACCTTGAGAGAGTGAGACCAAGAGGAAAGCTTCTGGTAGCAAGCGTGGGGATAAAGTATGATGAGATGAGACAAGATGGAGGCAGGTGGGTAGGTAGCAATAGGGTCCTCGTGAGCAGACTTAAATTCTCCCCTGCAGGTATTAAACTGTGAGTTTTGAAGCCCAGGAATTTCCTGACTGGATCAGATCAGTCCTGGGCATGTTTTCTGTCCCTGGCTGTGATCTCTGTTAACGATTTTAGAAGAACTGACAAGAATTTCTGTTGAACGAAAGTGTGGGATGAAAAAATAATCTTGTCTATAGACATTAGGGGGGAAAAATTCACCAGTCAGCTAGTTAGGAGGACAGACGGGAGGATTTCCTTTCTCTGATTCCTGCTGATCTCTTGGCCTCGGGGTTTTGTGGCACTTGCAGCATCACCAAGTAGTATTCTCTCCTTTTTAGTTTTCACTGCTCGTTTTCCTTTTCAGTGGTGGTGTTGTTAATTGTGTGAATCGGGAGGAAGAGTAGATACTACCTTACTTCCTGCCCCTCACAGCACTCTCTAGGGTATCGTGTCTTGTTTGCCTCTTCTCTGAACAGCCTGCTTTTTAAGATTATTTTCATCCCAGCTTTTTCCAATGCTAACAGACATTTTTAGTGTCTGCCCTTGCACCCTGTCTGTTTCTGCTTTGACCTGGCGTGGCAGTGACACTGCCTGTCCCCCAGCAAGGATAGTGTGGGTGCCAAGAGGAGATCAAGAACAAGGTTAAAAGATTATTATTTTCTTGTCCTAACACTCTGTTTTTTACTGCATGTTAGGCAGAGGTTCTCAGTGGGCTGGTGGTATCAAGCTGCATAGTTGGTTAATTGGACTCCAGTGATGCCTGTCACTCAAACTACTCTGTCTTGGCATCCTGTTGGCACTGAATTTCTCCTGCCCAGCCATGTAGCTCTCCTTGCTGCTTCAGAAGCACCTCATGATCCCCTTGTGGGGGCCAATTTAAATTGCTTCAATCTGCTTCTGTAAAAACAATAGTTCTGTTCTGGGCTAATCCTCTGAACACGCTCTCATCAAACGGTGAGGCACCTCTGGATGGTGATTCGCCCCTTCTGAAGATGGATGCCTTTCTTCTGCTGCCTTGACAACAGAAGAAGACTAGAGAGCAAGCACCTAATTTTTGAATAATGAACAGCTGTGCTTGGGCAAGGTGAATTGCTGCTTGTCTGTTGTTTCACTATTTTTCTCTTCTGTACGGAGTTAACAAATAAAAACATTGGCTCTAGTCCCTGTCTGTGGCGGAGACATGGGTAGTCATCCCCAAAACTTAAATTTAATTTGTATTCTTAAGCAAAAATGCAGAGGAACTTCTTCTGACTCGGTTCCTGCTCCCTTGCAGAAACTCCCACTGTTGTTGTCATCATTTATTCTGTGTGGGACTGCTGAGAGATGACCCAGCTGTTAACTCTTTGCTATGACATGGCGATTTGTATCTTGTAATAATCTGTCACTCTTTTCAGCTTGCTGTGCAGGAAAAGCTGCCCTTTGGCCAAGGTTGTGAGTAACTAGTTTTTTCTTTTGGTTTGTTTTTTTTTAATCATCCAGTTGCTGACATTCCAGTTCTTTGTGGACTTTGAGAGATAATAAAGATCAGGGCAGCTAATGAACTGAGTGTGCACTAATCACACCCTGTCCTGAGTTTTTTTTATATACATTTTCAGACACCTCATTCTCTTGGAGAGTCCTCAATGCCTGCTGTCTTATCCAAGTCAGTGGAAGACACTTACACCTCCTTTATCTACTCCAAGCAACCAGCAGAAATGAGCCAAGATGACCCTGATCAGATAGAAAGATTTTCCAACAAGGCCCAACTTCATGAAGCTGTACATCCCTCTCTTCTACTAATGGCAGTACCGTTTATGCCGGACAACCCTAACAGTACGAATAGATTTGTCAATAGAAGTTAAATCAGTGGAAAGCTGAGCAGTCTGCTGCTGTGTTACGAGTCTTGCAGTCACTATTGGACTGCTGCTGCTTCTTTGCTAGAGCAGATGAAAATGGTGGTGTTTCTGTGGGATGGAGATGTGACAGTAACAGATGGCTGGATGCAATGCATCGGTTTGACCTTTGTGCAGCAAAATGAATTTTCTAAGTGCTTAATGGGAACAAATGAATCGAGGGTTATTTCTCTCTCTGATATTTGTTGTCTTTTCTAGACTTTCTGCTGCTTTCATGCAGAAGTCTTGTTTCTCCGCTCCATACGTTAGGCAGGGTTCATTTCATACTGAGAGTCTCTCAATCTCCCAGCTGTAAGGGACAAAAGCATTTTTTAAACCTTATAAGGTCCCTCTGTGGGTGTTCGTCTTCCAAATGATGAAAGAATTTACAACACCCATGTGAGAGTTGCCCAATTTACGAGGTAGATTAAGTGATTTGCTGAAAGCAGTGCCTGTTTGTGCCTTGGAGCAGCGCTGTCTGCCCTCTGGAGTGGAGGCCCAGTTCTCCAGACAGGAGCTACTCAATTCACATCTGATTTCCCACCTCTGAGGAAACAGGGGTCAGCACTGGGAGGAGAGGGAGAGAGGCCCTTGGATTGTACTGTGTCAGGCTCATCAAATAGGTGTGCAGTCCAGTCCTCTTGCTGTGACCTGGTAAGGTCCAGGAAAAAGGGATTTTAATCTAAACTGGAGCTCTTAAAGTTGCCAGTGTAGATACCATCTTTCTTTTCTGTGTCCCTCCTTATGCAGATGAAGAGAAAATGAAGAACAAAGACCTTCCTGGGAGTCTGGCGGTTGGCCTGTGTGGTGCCAGCGGGCTGTCTGACCAAAGGCCGTCTCAGAAACTCTACGTCCCTCCTACCACGCTGTCTTCAGTGTTGGCAGCTGCACGCTTAGCGACTTCCAGTGACTACTTCCAGTGGGTCCCCAGCCTGAGGAGGAAGGTGTGAGAAGAGGGGAGAAGCTGGAGCAGCTGCCGAGGAAGGCTGCCTAGAGCAGCAAAGGCCCTCTGCACGACCGTGCTGTCATTTCCTTTGAAAAACTTGGAATCTGACATCTTCTCAGATGTCCCCAGTACATGTGATGAATGTTTTTATTTTCAGGAATAGTTTGGTTGTGTTGTACTGGCATTGTCCTGATTTATTGCTCTTTAGTGTAATGGTTCAGGAGAACAGCTGTGTGTCACACTGTGATATATATATATATATATATCTGTTAAGTTTAGGAGAGGGAAACTGGCTACCTATCCTTCCTCCTTCAGTGCACGAGCAGTTTTGATACTGTGTGCGGAGGTGTTTTTTGTTTTTAACACAGTGGATGCTCTGCACACACTTTGCTGTTAGAAGCAGTGGTTGTATCCCAGCTGAGGCCTCGGTCCATGGAGGTGCTGGTAACTTGCAAAAAGAATCCTCCTTCCCCAAGAAGAGGACGCTCTGATTTGTTGGTGAATTAGGATGCCACACGCATGAAACGTCAGGAATCCCGTGTTACAGACAGCGAATGAGATCTGTAAAGAATCCAGTGAGAGAAAGCTCAAAGCGTGACGTTGGCTGTGTCTATGCAGCTCCTTGCCTGGGGCAAGAAATCCTCCTGGGCTTGAGTTTGTTAATGCAGAGAAAAGCTGTGAAAACAGAAGTGCTCTGGGTATGAATGCTGGCGTTCAGCTGCTTTGCTGGTGAATGCCAGCATTCTGGCATTCCAACTGTTCCTTGGGTCTTCAGGGGCTTCAAAGGCCGCTCTGTGCCCCCCTGCAAACATACCCGAGGTATGCTTCACTGCAAAACACCAAGAAAAGCGTGAGGTAAGGCTTAACATTAATACTGGAATGGATAAAAGCCCAGCCTAAGAAGCTTATTGATTGTACTACATGATCTTTAAAGCTCTCTTCCAACCGAAACCATTCTATGACTCTTTTTGTTTAATTTCAGCATTTAGGGGTGGTTATGGATGTCAAAGGGCCAAAAAATGCAGAGAGAGAAAGAAAAGGTGGGTCTTCTTAGGAAACGACCATGTGGAAGGCTAATGAAGGAGCTGGAAGCAGAGAGGTGAGGAGCTGTGGCTTGAGCAGGGGCTGTGCAGCCCTGCGGGAGGTTCAGAGGTTGCCTGAATTCTCTGGTCTTGTGTTTGGGCCGGGGCCTCGTGCCGCAGGTGTTTGCTGTCTGGCACAGAGAGCGACTGAGACGGAGCTGAGGTTCCTCGAAGCTGTCTGGGCGACAGAGGGTTTGTCCCCAATGCCACCCTCTCTGCTGCGAAGTCCCCTTTTGGTTTCAGGGAGGTGAGAAGTGGGGCTGGGGCGCGGTGTCCAGAGGAGACCCCCACGTCCTCCCCTGCCTCTCCTCGGCTGCAGCGGGGGCCGGTGGGCTGGAGGATCTGGCACCCTGTTTCCGTCACTGCTGGGTGGTGGCTGAGGCCAGCTCTGGTGCCTCGGCTCCCTTCAGCCTAAAACCCCTCTCTTGGGCGGGCGGTCTGGGAGGGCGAGGCAGGTGAGGAGCAAAGGAAGACTCTGCTGGGTGGGTGGGCAGCATCCCCCTGCCCGGCTGGGGCTGCCTCTGTCCCCGCTCCCTGCCTGGGGCACAGCGGGTCCCGCAGCTGCCTGGAGGTGTCACTGGGGGCTTTTGGGGGTGGATCCCACCGCTGCTCAGCATGGGCTGTCCTGGGAAATTGGGGATGGGGAGATGCTGGCGGGGTCTGGAAGGTGCGGTGTGTGGACGCTGGGAGTGCACATGTGTGCAGAAAGGGAGCAGGCAAATTCGTGGCAGGGAGCAAGCAGGGGTTGAGCAGCATCAAGGCGTCCCCTGTGACTTAGGAGCTCCCTAATCTGCCAGTTTTTGGAGGGAGGGAGCACATTCTGGGCTGTGACCGCTGCGCATCGCCCTTTTTGCACGGACTCCCTGGGTACCTGTTGGAGGCAGTGTACCAGGCTTTGCTGTGATCCAACGTACATTTTCTGATGCTTAACTGGTCAGGGTATTTTTTTTCCGATGAGTTGTTGCCATTCACCTGTTGTCTGCGAGTACTTGATCAGTTCTCCACCCCTTTTCAATCAAGAGAAAAGGTGCGTGAAGAGCTGAGCCTTAATCCTGAGCCTGGACCCCCCTGCCCCCAGCACCTGAGGGACAGAAAACCCACCCAGAGCCACTCGCCTGCTCCAGGGTGACCTGGGCTGACCTTCCCAGCCCTGCAGTGGTACCTCCCTTCCCAGAGCAGCTCAGGTCGTGTTTCTCCAGTTGTGTTTCTCATGCCCGGCGGGTCCCTGCTTGTACATTTGTTGCTTAAGGCAGTGGAAAAATAGAAAGACGCCTCTGGGACTGGAAAGTGATTCTGTATTCGTGTCCCTGCTCCAGGGCACGGCTGTGCCAGGCATCGGGGTGAACCCAAGCAAACTGTGACGTTTGGAGGGACCCGATCCCACGGGGGTGTCCGATGAAAAGGAGAGTGATGTTCCTCTGCCCTGCACCAACCCTGCCTTTGCAGGTGTCAGATCCCTCTAGGAGGGGCTGGGGGTCCCCCATCCTCCTTGAGGAGCATCTCCATGGGGCACTGGGGGCCCTTTCACTGTGTGGGTGCCCCTTGTCTTGGGGTGACTCTGCAAAGGGGTCCCGCTCCTCCAAAGGAGAGCAGCTTGGGGTGCAGCTGCCTTTGCCCCCAGTTTCCACCTTCCCCATAGCTATGGGGCGGCCGTGCTGCCAGCAGAGTTTATCGACTGGGAGTCCCCAGGGGAGAGGACCAAAATGTTTAGAGCAAATTAAAAATTGAAAGGGAGTGCAGCTCTGCAGCTCTTCCTAAAAGCTGGGGTTAAGCAAAACACCAGCGAGGTGCGCGCTCCGGGAACTCGCTAATGGACTCAGGCCATGTCTGGGGTCAGCCCTGCCAGGTGTGGGGAGCAGGGGCGGGCAGCTCTCCTCCCCCCTGGGGTGCTGGCATTTTGGTGATGGGGTCCCCTCAGCTGGGGCCATGTGTGTGAGAGCAGAGCTGAACCAGGACTAGCTCGAAAAGGGCCCCAGTTCCCCCTGGCAGCCCCTGGGTGTGGGTGTGCTTGGGAAGGGTGAGGAGTGATGCTCTGGGCAGGGATTTTGTTTTGGGGGGTGGGGGTTAGAGGAGAGTTTCTCCTGGTGTCTCTGAGCAGCTGCCTGGCCGTGGCAGTAATCGGGTGCTGTAAGTTTTAAACGGGCTGTCAGGAAGCATTTGGCTGGCGGGGAGGAAGCTGGAAAATGACAGCTCACTTCGGATGAACAAAGTGCTGCGGAGGCGGCCAAACACCCCCCTCCTGGCACGCAGCCGGGCTTGGCAGGAGCAGAGGTTGGGGTACCCGAGCTGCAGGCTGGGGACATGAGGGGTCCTGGGCTGGCCCCTGTGGTGGCCTCTGGGGCTGGTGCTTTTATCAGCGTGGCTGAAATTTTCCAGATCGATGCATTGGCCCGTCCCCTCCCCACTCCTCTGCACTTTTGGGTTGACCCATGCTTTGCAAAGTGGGGTTCAATTCAGCAAGTCATTTCAGCTTAAAAACCAAAATTGAGTGGTAGTGACCCCAAAAACCTTTGTCTTTTTATTTTTAGATGTTTTTTCAGATGGAAATTGAATCTTTTCCTGGTCTGGGGAGTATAAAAGTGCACTCAACCCTGCATCAGATAGTTTCACTTGACCCATGGGTAATTGCTTTTCTTTCCTCTGACCTGGAAGGATTTCTTTTTCTTTCCATTTGGCAAGAAAAAAGAAAAAGCCAATTCTTGGTACAGGTCACTGCAAAACAAGGTCTGGAGCTGCAGCTAGGTTTTCAGCCTCAGCACTGTGCCAAAACCCATCAGCTCTTCCTGCTGCTCTTGAGCACATGCACCAGTCCCTGGAGTGACTCCCTTTTTCTTGCAGTAAAAAGTCCCACTTTCCCCTGCATTTTGCTGGGAGCAAACGTCTGCTGGCAGGAGAGCAGCCTCTGGCCGCTGGGCTTCAGGTGAGCAGAGACGGGGACAGTGCTTGTGGCTTGCTGGCTTCTTGGAGGGTGACTTGGTGGCCACCCCCGGAATGGTTCATGCAAGCTAACTTCCACTTCATCTCTGCAAAAGCCCGTTTGGGTGGGTTTGGGGAAGATGCCGAGATATTCCTGCTTGTGGGAAGGAGGATGAAGGAGACCTGGGGTGGCAGCAGCACTGCTGGAGCATCCCTTGGGTGGGAAACGCAGCCAGCGCTGCCTTTTTATTGAACCGGGGCTGTGCTCTGTGGCAGACGGGACTTGGTGCCAGCTGCGAGGGTCTGTGCACCCCATCCTGCCGAAATAGGGGCTGCGGGTGTCCTGCTGAGCACCCACTCACATCTGAGCGAGTCCTCCCGTCTCCTCTCCTGTCTCCACCTCAGACCTGGCTGCTTGGGTGTTGTGTCCAGTATCAGGGGCACCTCTCCAAGCACAGCACCCAGAGGAGAGGGAGAAGGATGGGTCCTTGCAGGTGCTGTGTGATGCCTTGAGCTCGCAGGTGGCGAAAGGAAGGGGTGAGCAGTGCGTGGTGTGGGCTGCTCTGCATCCAAAGTTTATGGCAGTAGAAGTACCAGCCCATGGGACCAGTTGGAATTGGGGCTGTGCTGGTGAAACTCTTCACTGGTGCTGCTCCTATTGCCGACAGGCTGGTAGGGCAAGTGAGGAGGGCTTAGGACAGGCGGGGTTCCCCCCAGCCCCTGCCGCCCTTGCCCCACGTGTGTGCGGGCTCATCCCCTCCCCACTGCCAGGAGGTTTCTTTTCTGGTTCACCTCTTCCAAGGCAGAAGCTGATTGCAGAGGGGTTGTGATCTCACTTGTGCTTTTAATCCCACTGCTGTCAAGCTCCATTAGGAGGTTTAGCATCATCTCGCTACCTCTGAGGCTGGGCCGGTGCTCGCCCAGCCTGAAATGAGGACAAGCCTGGGCTGTGCTGGAGCAGGCAGGGGCCAGGCAGGCAGGGATGCTTTAGGGGCCATCGCTGTCCCCACTGGTCTCCCCAGTGCTTCCAGCCGTCGGGGCGGGGGGGGGGGCTGCAAGGAAGTGTGAAACCAGCTCATTTTGGTGACCTGGTCACTTTGGGAGCTGGATGGAGAGGACTTGGGGTGGCAAGCAAGCACCCCAGGCATTGAGGGTGTTTGACAACCTTCCGGCATTGCAGCCTCGGCCCACGCTCTTCTCCACTCCAGGAGCGCGGCTACGTAACCCGCTCACAACCTCCCCCTGCTCCCGCCGCAGCACATGCAGCTGTGTTCACGCTGCGTGCAGCCGGGCATCCCTCCCCGCGCTGCCGTATGCGGCTCCCAGGGCCTCAGCGGGAGATAAAGCAGCTGGAGAAGGTGATTGCAGGAAGGGGAGCTAATGGGCCAGAAAGCAGGGCTGAGCATCCATCCCAGCCTTGTGAAACGGGCTGCACAGCTCAGCGATGGGAGGGGAAGGTGCTGTCGCTCATCCCCACCCCAGCCACCGATGCCCCGTGAGCACCTCCCGGGATTTCCAGGGTGCCAGCGCTCCGCATGCTGCAGGGAGGCTGGGGGCTGCCCTATGCCCAGCCCGGCTCATCGTTGCTCTCCTGAGCTTGTTCACAGCAGTTTTGCAGCCCCCGTCTGCCTGCGGGCTTGCAGCTACCTGGGAAGGAGCTGACACATGACGAGAGCAGGGACAATGTGAATACAGATGGTCATTAGGGTGGTCATTGGGGTAATGTCTCAGTTTTCCCCAACGTCTCTGCCAGCTGTGCCTGAGGAGAGCAGAGCTGGGCTCACCTGCCCATGGCCAGGAGCAACCAGCGCCAGGGTTTGGCACGCTCTGCTGTGTTGATTACGGCCAGAGTGTGGCTTTGAAAGGCTTCTGTGCAGCCAGGGTGGCTGGAGAGGGCTCTGCTGCAAAAAAAAAAGGAAGAAAACTGTCTATGGACTGCCACCACAGTGGAGGTCTTCAGCCCTGCCCTGTGCTGGGGCTTAGGGGTGCTGGTGGGGGCTGGGTTAGCACCTCTGCACCCCCTGCCCTTTGCTGGTGGCTCCTGAGCTTTTCTCTGGCCAGCACGTGAGCCTGGCTTGTCCCCGTGTGTTTGCCCTGTGCTGACCCCTGGGAAGATGCTCCGACCAAACCACAGAGCTTGCACTGCCGTGAGCCTGGAGAAGTGGTCAGTGAACACGTGGAAAGGTCACACTTGGCTGGAAGGAGTTAATTTTCTACTCTCTCTGTATTTCCTTCCCTCTCCCCTGAGCATCCCAAACTCCCCCTGGGATGGCTGTGCTGGGCTTGTCCCCACAACTGGCGTTGGCCCCGCTTGGAGCCGTGTGAACCCCAAGTCCCACAGGGCATGTTTTCCCTACGAACCCAGTGCTGTGGCCGTGCCCACAGTGATCTATGAGGCTCTGCCAAGCCAAGCAGGGCTGCAGCTTGGCAGGCAGAGAGACCCTTCAGCTGATCGATGCACCGCGCTGCCCGAGGAAGTCCCTGGCTCCCGCAAGAGCCAACTGGCATCACCTCCCCAGTGTCCCTCTCCCCTAACCGGGGGCTCTTCTGTGGGTACTGGGGCAGGCGAAACCCCTACGGACAGCTTTTCCTTGCTGGAGAGCCCTGGGTTGCTCACACAATGCAGTGTTTCCTTCCTGGCGCTGGGAAAAGCTGCTTGGCTCCATCAAATATTTAGGCTTCGTGTTTGCGGGAGGACGGAAGGAAAGATGGGGCTCATGGCAGCGCTGGGGAGAGCAGCGGCGCTTTCCCTGGGGGACCCCCGTGTTGGCTGGGGAAAACCCTGCCTCCCCACGGGCACTGGGCAAGGGGGGATGAAAATCAAGGGGCGTTTTTTAATTTCTCCAAGTTTTCCATAGGCGCTGTCATTCTCGAAGCCATCCCAGTGGATACAGCTGATGGTTTTGCCCCAAATATTGACCCTTTTCCCCCTTTTTTACCCCAAATTTGCCCAGAACCCCTGTGAGGAAGCCTGCCTTCTTTGCACGGCTCACGCTATGTCTCCCAGGGAGGATGGACCCGGAGGGATGTGTTTACCCAGCTCAGGGTAAACGTCCCAGTTTTAGGCTGAACAGTCCAAAATGTGACATGAGATGTTTTTCCCACATCTTGACTATCTCAGGGTAAGGTAAAGTGCATTCCCAGCCCCTGGCAGGGCTTAGGAGCACACGGCTAAAGCTCCATGTTGCACATTTGCTGCTAAACAAGGAAAATAACTAAGACAGATGGTGAGCAGCCAACTTAAAAATTGCAGCATGGGGTGAAAAAAAAATAATCTCCCCTGATTGCTCCATATGTGACTTTAAGTGGCTCATAAATCAGAAAAAGCAGCCCTGGCCCGAGGCTGGGAGAGCCTGCTGTGAGAATAACGGGCAGCCGGGGTGCTCGCTGGGTGCCTGGCTTTGCTCGTGCCGCTGCTTGTGCTGCCGGCGGCTGCGAGGGCCCCTTGGCACCGGGGACGTGCAAGGCTTGTGCACCCCAAGGGCTGCCACAGATTTCCCTTTGGTAGCTTCAAGTGCTGTGTCTGGGTCCCCTCCAGCTCTACCACCACTTCCCAGGCCCCTGGGATGGGGGTTCTGAGCCAGCTCAAGGAGGGAAGTCAAAGAGGCTCTTGGGCAAAGCTCTTACTCCCAGGCTGATGCTCTGGGAATGCGATGGGTTAATCCTACGCTGCTGCCTAACTGCAGTCCGACAGTGTAAACCCCCACCCGGGGAGGGGAGGGGGAATAGTCATTGTATCTCTGGATGTAAAACACACAAGAGCTGAGCTTTGATGACATTTATCTTTGTTTGGGAAGGAGACAGCATAACTCTCGCCTAACGACATTACCCCAGGCTCGTTCTGCAGAGACGGATGCCACCACGACGGGCGGCCCTGTGTGTCCCCTTGTGTCTCATGGGCAGCCCTGGCCCTCGCCACCCAGCTTGGAGCTCCTCGGCAGTCGCATGTGATGGAAAAAGATCCTTTTTTTGGGAATGCAACATCCCTTGAGCAGCTCCCAGGGGGAAAACAACCATCTGCCCCATTAAATGGATGCACAGGCACAACGGCAGGTCTCTCCTCCAGCCCACCGGGATGGGGGGTCTCTGCAGTGCCCTAAACATATGAGATTTGGGGGTGTGGAGCTGTGCAGAGACCTCCTGTGCCACAGTTGCACGGGCACAGGTGATTCCTGGGTTGCACGATGGATGTGTTCCTGGCCGCCTCTCTCAGGTAACGGGGAGAGGTTGGGGCTGCTGGGCAGCTCTTGCTGCATGTTTCTTGTTTTCCAGTGCTTGTGCAGGCAAAAGCGAACCCACCGAGGTGTATAATGACTAATCCACATCTGGGGGAATGCGCTGCAGAGGGGAAAGCTGTGCATTAACTCTGCGCTCCCCAGAGCCCTCCCCAGGGAGCAGGCAGGCTTGGGAGGTGGCGATGTGCTCCCAGGGCCATGCTGGGAGGGAAGAAGGTGCTGTGAGGGCATCGCAGCACTGCCCTGAGACGCTGTGATCAGCTCCGTGCACGCTCCTACCCCCCAACCAGAAACACAGGAGGGTTGAAGGTTGCTCTGGGTGACTCCCAAGGTCCTTTCCATGGGCTAATGCACCCATTTGCAGCCCAGCAGCCCTGTTCTTGTGTGCACAAGGCAACTATATAGCTTTAAACCTGTGAGGAGCGGGCTGGACGCTGGCAGGGACGGCATTTTGCACTGTCAGGCTTTTTCTGATTGATACAGCCACCCCGTGCTCTGCTAAAAATGAAAATAAAAGCAAAATCCAGCATAGAACAAAATAAATTCCCATGCCAGCAGCCGCGGGTTCAGCTCCTGAGCATCCTCCGGCATCAGCGATTTGGGCCGGTGGAAACGCTTGCTTGAACAGGAAGGAAATTATTGATGTGCTGAAGTGCAGGGGTGTAAGGTGGAATAACGCAAGGGCACCCGCAAGCGCCGGGCTTCAGGCACCCTCCGCATCTTTGCAGCGTGGCTGTGGCTGTGTGTGCACACACGTGGAAGTCTTGTGGGGTTTGCATGTGCAGGTGTCACCGGAGAAGGACCTAAACAAGGATTCGCTGCATTATTTAGCTGAACAAATAAGGGAGTGAAGTATCAGTGTGCAGCAGTGAAGTCTGTGAGCTTAGATTTTTTTTTACAAGAAAGGAAAACCAGAAGGGAATAAAAGTATTTTATGGTTTTGTTTTAAAACTAGTCAGTAAAATCCTTTTCAGCGCTGCAAAGGAATCTCATAAAACTCACATGAGCTTCCCGCGCTGATAGGAGTTTAGCTGCAATACTTACAAGCTTTAAAGTCAATTGTGCACGTGGGTACTGCAATCTCTGAGGGCTGCGGAGGGTGAGATCCCGGCCGGTTTACAATCCCTGTATTGCTGGGGTACCTGTGCACCCAGGGCCTGAGCAGGCTGAGCTGCGCCGAGCTGCGTGCCGTGCCCCAGAGGTGGTGACACCAAGATGCCATCGAGGCAAGGACGCTTTGCAGGTGCTTTGTGTTTCCCTTGCCCCAGAAGAAACTGAAATAAGAACTTGAAAAGTATTTTGGATCAAGCTGCTGCTTGATTTACCAGCAGTGTGAACCCCAAGCCCTCCAAACACGCCAGCTGGGCTTCCCAAACCATGTGTTTTATTTAAATCCACATCAACTGAAAAGAACAACTTTGGGTTTAATTTTCTTCCCCGCTGCAGAGCATCTGGCGCTCCCATCTCCGAGCTTTTCCCAACCACCACAAAGGCAGGAATCCCACCTTTTGTGTTCTGTTTGGTCACCCATGCGCTGCTTTAAAAAATAATGAAACAACAATAGGAAACATGGCTTGGGGGGAAAAAATGAGACTGGCAGTGAAATCACACAAGCCGATAACCCTGCTCGCCGGAGCGGTCCTGTTTCATGTTCACTTTGTCGTGATCTTCTGCAGCACCTGCCTGCTTTGGACCAGAGCCATGGGGGTGATGGAGGAGCACGATCTGGATCTGGGCAATCTCAGCCCGGCATTAGCCAAGTGACTCCTTAATCCGAAAGAAACTCTTTTCCACGTCCATCCCTGGAAACAGCGACATGTCAGATCCTGAATTAGCTGTAATAATCCCTCCCGAGGCATTACTTTCCAAGGGGAGAAGCGGCTTTCTCTGTGTCCTGGGCTGCCACCACCTCCTTGCATCCTGCCCAGAGCAGCCCAGGAAATTACTTTCTCACTTCTCATGGCCTCCTCTTCCTCCTCCTCCTCTGTGCTCGCCTGGATGTCTTTAATTCCCATCCCTCCAGCAGCTCTGAAGCCCAGCTAAGGGAAAACACATCTCTACTACCCTCCACAGAAATACTCCACGTGCTCGCTTTTCTCGGCACGATGCTTCCCCGTATTTACCAGCCCTCTGACGTGCCGGAGTCAGTAATGCGGAATTCTTTGTCGGCAGGGGAATAGGGAGGCTTCCCCCCCGGCCCGGGCTGTGTGCGGCCGTACGTGTGTGCCGCGCAGCCCGTCGCAGCCGGCAGCCGCTTCGATCCTGCGGCACGGAGGGTAAGTGCTGTGACAGGATCCACTTATCTCGCCTTTGCGTTTCATAATTCATCCTGCCCTTTTGCTAAAGGCGCAAAGCCATTTGCATCCAAACGGTGTTTATTTCCTCCCGGCTCAGCTCTGCTGCTGGAACCCAGGGAGAAACCAGCGGGTCGGGCTCCTGGCACCGGCAGTGAGCCGCTGCGAGGGCTGGGCTGGGGTAACGGGGAGAGCAATCTGTGGCCAACGGGATGCCCTGACTGACGGTGAGGGTGACGGAGGAGAAGGCGAGTGGTGTTTTCTCCCCAGCTTTACAGCTTGCTCTACAGGGAGGAAAAGTATTGGTGGTGTCCCTTACTGAAAAATGAAGAAACTGAAGCACAGGAGGGTTCAACCGACTCGCTGTAGCGTAGGTCTTGCATTAATCCAACCAAGCTGTGCTGCCTTGCAGTGGCTCTCTTGCCCCATAGAGACCGAAAGCAGAGCGAAACAGGCGAACACATGTTCTCCTCACACAGTAATCCTCGCAACAGCCAGCTCACGGTGCAAGGCATGAGATTTGATTATCTTTATCGTAGCTCACAGAGGCAAGCGGCTCTCCGTTTCCGAAGGCGATGCCAGCTGCAAGCTGCACCTTCCCCAGCTTAAACTCTTGGTTTGGAGCTTCAAAGCTTCCCAGCAGCTGAAAACACTTACTGGGGGCAACACCTTTCCGTGTGCATGTGATTGTTCGGGGCCACGCAGCGATGGGCCGAGCACAGTCGTGGCACAGCCGGCCTCACACTGGGAAGCTGATGTGTGCTAAAGGTCGGCTCTGTTTGACCGAGGTTGTGGAGAGGGGGGTCATCTTGTATGAAAAATAGTGGGTAGGCTTGGCATCCCCCCAGCCCTGGCTCATCCCTCTCACAGCAGTGTGATGGATTTTTCTCCCGGCTCTTGGCAAGCGCCAGATCCCTGCCTGTGCTGGTGGCCAGAGGGGTGCTGTGACCTGGGATGTGGTGGGATGGATCAAGCAGGAGCTGGAGCCTCCAGACCCCTGGCACGGGGCTGAGGCAGAGGTGGCAGCAGCACTGGGGACACTGACAGGGCTCGGGGAGGCGGTTTGGGGTGCCCTGGGGTGTTGCAGGACTCGGGCTTGGGAATGTTGCAGGTCTGATAGTGCCCGGGGTGCTGCAGGGCTTGGCTTCGGGGGTGCCCTGAAGGGTACCTGGGAGTTTGGGGGCGCTCAGGGGATGCTGCCAGTGTGTGCTCCCCCCGGGAGAGCTGCAGGCACTGGTGTGTAGGCTGGGGGGATGCTGAGTGGGTGCCCCCCTGTTTCCCCACCGTGGGGCAGGCACCCGGGGGCTGGGGGGGGGCCGTGGCCTGACACCCCCCCAGCCCGGCTCCCCTGCGGAGGAGCTTCGGGGGGGAGCAAGCCCGTATCTGCGCCCCCCCGGCAGCCCATTTGGGGGGCGGTGCTCGTGGGCGGCGGCTCCGGCCCCCGGGCAAACTCCTCCCCCCCCCCTCCGCCTCCGCCAGCCGGACCCGCCTCGGCTCTCCCGCTCCTCCGCTCCGGTGATTATTCTTCTTCCTCTTATTTATTATTATCGCTATTATTCTTATCGATATCTTCCTCCTTCGGCCCTCCCCTTCCTACCCCCGCCCCCTGCCCCGCCAGCCGCCCGCCCCGGTGCTGCCGGACCCGGCTCCTCTGCTGCCTGCGCCGCTGCCCGCTCCTGCCCGCTCCTGCCCGGGCGCCCAGGTACGGCTGGGGCACCCCGGGACGGCTGGGGCACCCCGGAACGGCCGGGGCACCCCGCTGCTCTCCTTCCCCCCCACCTCGGGCTTCGCAGGGGGGTCGGGGCAAGGGGAAGGCTCACGCTTGAATTTGGGGCTGCGGTGGGGAGACCGGGCAGTGGGGGGCTGTGGCAAGGGCAGGGTGGGTGCGCCCAGCACCCCGCGCCCAGCACCCCAGGGCCGCGCTGAGCCCCTGCGCCGCGGCCTCATCCTGGCGAAGCTCCGGGGTTGTGGTTCCCTGGAAGGTCCTGACTTATTTTCTCAGGGTTACGTGGTCCAACTTCGCGTTGAGCTGGGATTTTTTCGGTCACCGTTAACTCTTCTGGCTGCTGGGGTGGGTAGGACTGAGTTTGCCCGTCTCTAAACCCTACTTGTTCGCAGCCAGGAGAAGTTTTGAAAGTCCCAAACCTGGGGTTCAGCCTCTCGCTCCTTCGGTGGGAGCCCAAAGCTTTGCCATTCAGCAAGGACATGACGGCCCGACAAATCCCCAACCTCGCTAGCAAACCTCTCCGCGGAAATGGTGGCTGCCTTTGCTGAAGTGGAGGAAATCAAATCCTTTTGTTTATTCTGAAGGATCTCTGTTTTATCTCTCACCGTGCTGCGGTAATTAAAGGAGACCTGCGCTCCAGTTATTCGCCTGGCTTTTGTTTTCTCCTAAGGTTATCCTGGAGGATTTAATTCCCTCCAAAAGGGCATGTGGAAACATTTGGTGTTTTCAGCTGGATTTCGTTTGCGTGCTATTGATTGTTTCTCCAGCAGAGAGATTTTCGAAGGTGCGGTGGAATATTCCACCCTGACAGAGGCTTGTATTACTGGGGGCTTTTTTTTTTCTCCTCCCCCAGCCTTGCCCCTTGCTTGTCCAAGTCCGAGTCGCTGTTTCAGGGCACTGGGTGTACTGGGGCTGCTGGTTGGTGTTCGGTGTCGCCCCGTGGGATCCGACGGGCTCTAACCAGGGCTTTGCCAGGGAGGGGGAGAATGGCTTTTCCTAGGAAGGGCTTTTTCACCTGTTGAAAAGCCAAGAGGAAACAGTGGCTCCGGGCTGCTGTTCCCAATACTGGGGTGATCAGTGAGTCCAATCCCATTCCAGCGATGTCTCCACTGGGATGTGAGATCCTCTCCCCTCTCTTTCCAGAGCGCTGGATTTCAGCCTGGCCGCAGGCCTGAGGACAGCCGACTCCAGAGCCCTGCTTAGGTTAGGCAGCCTGGCCCAGCTCTGCTCCAACCCGAAAGATCCTTAACAGGGTGGAAATCAGGTGCAGAGGATTCTCCACTCGGCAAACCCTCCCCTCTGGAGAAACGCTGAGTCTCCTCCAGCCATTTTGCATGGGAGCATTTTGGGTGCACAGACCAACAGGAGACCCAGGCCGCTGCCTGCCTGCTGGGAGGCGTTAGGATGGGGTTTTCAGGGGCGCTTGGCTTCTGGCTGGAGCAGAATCACCCAGCTTAGCCACGGGCACGAACAGTAACACAAGAGCTGCTCCCCTTTCTGGGGTCCACTTTATGGGCATGCCTCAAACCTGGTAGCCCTCAGGGCGAGCGACAAACAGAAATAAGGTCAGGCCATGGTGTTCTCGTTGTTCCCTGCCCTGGCTGCCTCCCTCTTCTCCCCCTCCAGCCTCCATCCCTGCTGCCCCCCATCCCTCCTGGCATCTCTGCCCGCCCGACCTTCCCCATTGCTGCTTTCCCACCAGGATGAAATATTTATTGAGGCTCTGTTACCCTTGTTTTCTTGAAAGCCCGTTTCACACTTCATTTGCAGGAGACATTAAGAGACTTCGAGGCAGTTTTTCTGCCTGCTGGGCGCCTGTGATGGTGCGTGCGTGACCATCCCAGCCAGCCCCACTCCTGCCTGACTGGGCAGCGCTGGCTGGGCAAGGTGGAGCACCTTGAGCGATGGATGAGTCTGTATCCCCGCTGTGTGACAAGTCAATTAGAAAAAAAAAAAGCTGATCTGAAATCCAGCAAAGAGTTCAGCTCTGCAGAGCTGATCCATCTGTGCCTGGTTGTGTTGTGTGGGTAAAAGGAGTGTGAGTGGTCCCGTAAAGCAACCGTGGGTGCGATTTTCCTGTGGCTTTATGGAAAAGTCACTCCTGAACGTGATCCTGGAGGGATTCTGCTTGGATTTACCCCAACAGTGGAGTTGGGGATGGGGACTGTGCGCCTGCGCTGGCGCAGAGCAGCGCATGGCTCCAGCTTTCCCTGGGTCTGCACAGTCCATGGACCACAGTCCAGGATCCTGCTGGATGGGCTGTCCCGGAGGGAGAATTGCCATTGGCTTGGGAAGCAGAGCTGTGGCTGGGGACCCCTGCCTGTCCCGTGGGGTGGTTGTCCCCAGGTGGGCTGTCCTCCCATGGCACAGGGTCAGGATTGTTGCAGGTACCACAGGCATCCGAATTGTGGAGTGGGAAAGGGGGGCTGTGGTTTTCCCATGCCTTGTGTGGGGCAGCTTTCCAGGGGGAGAAAGCTGCAGGTCGATAACGACTGACCCCCTCTGTCTGTGTGGGTGAGAAGAGTAGGATGGGCTTCCCAGCATGCGTCCCAGGGATGGGGGCCCCTGGGCGTCAGGGCGGCTGTAAGCTCCCATCTCCATGGGTGACGTGGCTGCCACTGGGTCTGTATCCCACTGGGAAGGACGAGGTACGTGGGCAGAGCCAGCTGGGGCACCCAAAAAAGCAGAGGAGGCAGACCCCAGAGCTCCTCATGGGTGATGTCAGTGGCAAGGGGGTACCTGGACTGCAGGCAGCAGGGTTTTGGCTGGTTCCCCTCCAAGCTGGCTGGTTTTTAGTATGACTGGTTTGTTCTCCCCCACCCAGGGAGCCCCTGAGTTGGGAGGAGCAGCTCGTCCCTTCCCTGTGCCGTGTCCGGCTCTCTGCCGGGGTGACCTGTGGTGGCTCCCGCACAAATCCCTCCCTGCTGAGCTCCCCGCTCCCGCTGTGGGGTCCTTAGAAACACAGGGGGGTTAAAAACACATGTGTCCTTAAGGCTAGGAGATGGCCAGCCCCCGAAATAGCCACCAGCCTGAGGCTCTGGAGATGGGCATCCAACCTACAGGGCAGGCTGCGTCTCCTCCCTGGAGCTCAGGGGTGAGCAGCTGGTGGCAGCCGTCATGTTGGGCAGACAGAGGCAAATGCAGAGAAGAACAGAGACTTTTCTGGGTTGTTTTTTGGATCCCGATTGCAAAGCAATGCTGCTCCAGAGCCAGCACCTGCCCTGCTGTCTGGCCCCACGGAAAAGAGACAGTCTGTCTGCCTTGTGCTTTCGGGGAGGCTTTGAGAGCCCTCCTGACTGTAGTACTGCCTCACGTGGGAGGCTCCTCTCTCTGTATTGCTGCCTGAATGCAATTAGGCTTTAATGAGTCATTAAAATAAATCTCTGTTTCTACTCCAAGCGAACATGCCGGGGGGGTGCTGACAGTCGGAGCAGCAGGTCTTGCATCATGCGGAGGAAGAGGCTGCGCTTCCCGGCGCCTTCCTCCCCAGGGCTGGGCCACGGTGCCCTCCATCTCCCTTTTCCATGGAAAAAAAGGACATTTCCCAAGCACCATGCAGATTTGCAGCTACTGCAGGAATGGGATTAAATTATAACCAGCTTTGGGGTTGGTTTTTTTCTTGGAGGAGCAGTGGTCTGAGGGTTATCTGCTCCCTGATGCTGAAGGGCACTTGCCTGGCTAGAAGAGGGCAGAGATGTAACCAGCCCTGGTTTTCGGCTCCTGGTTTGTTAAAGATGCTGATGGCTTGTGGTCGAGTCCTTTTTAACTCATATCTGGGGCTGGAGGGAGATGAACATCAGGCGAGCGCTGAAATACGAATGGGAAAGTATAGTGCATCACTGACACATCCATATAGCTTTCCCAGCTGTAAATGGGGTTTAAAGAGAGCTCGTGAGCTGAGAGGGATGCTGGTGGCCCCTCTCCTCCTGGTTAGATACAAAGCTCATCTTCCTTCATGCCACCCAACCGGTAAACAGTCCAGTTACCCCTAATGATGTCTTTGCTAATTTAATCCCTCCGCAGTGGCTGTCTCGCTGGCACGCCCGCAGGCAGGCGGGAGGGCAGGTGCTGGCAGGACAATGGGGGGATGTCCCCTGCATCTCCCCAGGCAGCAGCATCCCTCAAACACACAGTCACAGTTTCAGCCACCAGCCCCATAATGTTATCCGGGCTGCAGGAGGGCAAGAGTTAAAACCAGGGATTGAGCAGAAGAATTTTTATTTTATTTTAGCAACACAAATAAATTGGGTGACGTTGAGGCACGACAGATCCGCCCCGGTGCAACTCGGACAGCGTTGCCTGCGCGTGCTGTGCTGGGGGGACTGAAGCCGATGGGATTACAGAGGCTCCAGCCTCAGCCAGAGCTTTTCCCCGGGGCTTTGGTTTCGGGAGCAGAGCTTGCTGCTACATGGAAAGGTTTTGCACAAGTGGTGTTTTATACATCAGGCTGGGAGGAACGGGGACAGGGCAGCAAGGGCAGATCCGGGTGGGAATTGGGAAACTGGGCAGAGGATTTTCATGGGAATGATGGAAATGAGGTGGAAAGGGCAGGATGGCACCGATGTCCGGGGCAAGCAGGGAGATAACAAAGCCGTGCCTTGGAGGAGAAGCTGTCCTGGGGGTCATGTCAAAGAAAGCTGGTGAGACACTGACTTAATGAAAAAAATCTTTAGTGGGAAACTCGCTGCTGTGCTCAGTCGGATCTGGTTGGGGATGCTCCAGACTGTGTTGCACAATGCTTCTGCTGGGACTGATCCTCCTCTTCCATTGTCTGCCTGGAATGAAGATGCATTTGGTGTCGCTGAGTCCCTCGGTGGGATTAGCCCCACTGGAGAGCAGAGCACGCACCTTCCCATGGTAGAGCAGCAAGAAAACCAAACTGGGGAGAAGACTGTTATCTCCACAGGGTGTTTGCAGCTCCCAGGGAATGGAGGAATATGGCTGAGGTCTTCGTCTCCTTGCCCTGATGGGAAGAGCCCTCTGATATGAAAATAAATGGGTGCCGAGGAGGTGAAGGTTTCATCTTGGAGCAATGAGAATGCTGGAGAAATACCCTCCCAGGGCTGGGAATGAACAGCAGAGCATCCTCGAAGGGAGGCTGGCTCCGTCACATTGCTGGGGAGGGTCTCCAGGCTGCAGGACCAGCAGGACCCTGATCCATCGCCTGGACCTTCTTCTGCCCTGAGGCCTCGGTGCGGGATGGCTGAAGGCTGAGAGCTTTTAAAGGGATCCCTGCTGCCCCATTTTGCTTTGCTGGTGCCTTCTTGCCTTTTCCTGGGCAAGTGGTGGGAACTCTGGCTGATGCAGGGGAAATGCTTGGGTAAAGCACCAACACTGTGCTGTGTTAGTGCTTTACCACGGGGTTAAATGAGTCGTGGGATACCTACACCAGTGCAGTGAGCTTGTGTGAACACCAAGGGTGACGTCTGGGTGGAAGCAAATAACTCTTCCTACTCCTTTCTGTGCTCATGGGGATCCATCTCTTGTGCTCTACGCTGTAAACACCCAGGTGCTGCTGTGGCAGGGGGATATAGGGGCAACATGGTGTGTAAATCAGACCCAAGTCCTTGCTCTCCCAGGCTGTGTCCTCCAGGGATCCATGGTACGGCAAGATCCAGCCTGGGCTCCGGCTCTCTGCTCACGTGGCCACGGGCATGGTCCCAAGCCTTCAGTGCTCCTGTGGGGAAAAATGCTCTGGCTTTTAGGCAAGGATCGGTCTCACCTGCGGCATGCCCAGCATCCCAGCTGTGCACGGCCTCGCTCTGCTCCCGGCACGGATGCTGCTGCCACGGCTGCCCTTCACGGGGGATATTTGGGTGCTGGGAGGGATGGTGCCTGTGGCAGAGATGCTGGCCAGGCCCTGGCTGGCTCCGGAGAGCCCGCAGGGATCTGACGTGTGGGATAATCTCAAAAGCCCTTCTCTGTGCAACTTGGCTGGATGCTGCCAGTTTTGTCCCTGGTTATTTTGGGACCGTGGTTGAGCAGCTCCCCAGCACGTGTGCCTGGGCTTGGCCGCAGCTTTTGCTGGGAGCAGCCCCAGGAGGGACCCTGGGTGCAGCGGCAGGAGATGACTTGTGTGGGTCAGGCCAGGGACACTTCCATCGCATCCCCCCGTGGGCTGCCTGTGTCTGATGCCTTCCCCATGTCTGGGGCTGCACATCATCCCTTCCCGGGGCTGCCCCCACCCACCATGGCTCCTGGGCTGGGCTGATCGGCAGCTGGCTGAGCAAATGCAGCGTGGAGATGTGTGGAGGGATGAGGAGGGAGGTGTCATTTTCCTGATCTGGGTTTTAAGCTGTCCTGTGATGAGGAGGAGCTGTAAAGAGGGTGTAATTATATAGGGACTTGCCTAGACCCAGGCGTAGCCCTGGCCGTGCTGTGGGCTTTGCAGTATCACGTTGATGGCAGGAGAATGGGTTGGGGGCATGGTCCCTACCATGTCCCTCCATCCCCACGCAGGCGGGGGAGTCAGGATCTGAATAGTCGCTTAGGGAGATAAAGGGCAGATGAGATGCCCAAGTAACGAGATACCGGCGTAATCCGTGCCTGAGACATCCCAGGCTGCAAAGCCACCCTTCCTCCAAAAGCCTGTGAAGTTCTGGGAGGTGTCCTTGGGACAGGGATCCCAGGACGTGCTGGGGCTTCACTCACTGCCACATGCAGCCGGGGATCAGAGGGGGATGCGTGGTCCTACGTGGTTGTAAAGGCAATTGCCGCCGGCGGGGAAGGTCTGTCGGGCTCCCGCAGGGCAGGGTGAGGCCCGGTGTGGGAGGGAGCCAACCTGGGTTGGCAAGAAGGTGGTTTTGGGCAGAGTTTGACAGCCAAGAGAGGGGATCTCTCAGGCTTGGTGGGTCGGCAGCATGGTGTTAGCAGCGGGAGCTGTGGTCTGGCTGGTGGCTGCCACCCTTGAAACGGTTTGATTTTTGTTAATTGTGATTAATATCTTGCCTTTTCCACAAAGCTTTTGCAAGAGCTGGTTTCCAAACCTTGTCGGTGTTTCTTCTTTCCCATCCCTTGGCTGGGCAGGAGCAGGGCTGGGAGGAGGCAGAAGGGAGCCCCGGCGAGCTAGTGCGGGTGGTGGAGGGAAAGCAAGGGCAGGCTTGCGGCAGGGCACGGGATTTTCGGTTTTGATGACTGACTGCAAATCGCCGGAGCCTCAGCTGGGGGACAGTGTCACCTCTGCGACCTGGCTGTCCTTGCGGTGGCCGGGAGCAAGGAGCTGGGGGTTGGCTGCAGTTTTCTTTGCAAAACTGCTGGGCCAAACCCCACGTGGCTCAAGGCACCGAAGGAGTCGCAGCACAGAAAAGCCTCAAGTCCCACAAAACACCCCTTCTGCTGGGAGAAGCCTTGTTCGGTGTTCTCTGCTGCAGGCTAAAATCAAAGTTTTCCCAACTGCTGCTGTGATTTCTGTCTGCAGTCTGGTCCAAACTCAAATATAACTCAGGTAGAACCAGCCACGGAGCCCACCGCCACTCCCAGAGGTGTTATTGCTGCAGGAGGAAGCAGGGTTGCTCTGGCTGCCCCAGTACCACAGGAAATTCTTATGCCTTAAAGATGCTTTTTCCTCAATATATTTATTAACAGCGTATCAAAAGTCAGAAGGGGCTGGTCCTATCCTGGTCCTCCCAAAAGTGATGGGGCTTAAGCAAGCTTATGTGCAAGGGTAAATCAAAGCAGCAATTTGTAACCCCTCCAAAAATCAGTGTTCAGAGGGCCTAGTGCAGGCAGTAGGTTCAGCTCCCTGGTGACCCCTGTGGATCCCTTAATTAAGAGTTTAAAGGCTTCAAAGTGACCCAGTAGTTTGGGACCTGGGCAAGAAGCCTGGGGCCGAGTGCTGGGGCTGGAGAGGGGCTGCTGGGGGCTGTCGGCTGACTGAAGCCCCCCGCATCCTCCTGCATCCCACGTTGCCATCACTCTTTGGACTTTCATTTGGGCTCGGCTCATTTGGGGAGGGGGTCTCCTCGTTTCTGCTCCCTCACGACTCGACTCGTCCCCTTACACTTTGCAGCTCACAGCATCTGACGTGTGCAATGAGTTTGCAGGGTCTCAGCCTCCCCATGCGCCCATCCTGCCCTGCAGCTGGGGGGGGCTGCACTGCTCGTATCCTCCCCACCTCGCCAAGGTTTGCAACCATGGATGAATCCACCTGAATCCCGCTGAGCTGAGCCCCTGTGGGGCAGGCCACAGCCGCCTGAAAGCTGCCCTGTTGTTTGCTGCCATAATCTGTTTTGAAAAGGCAGCCCCTGATGCTGTTTTTTTCCAATTAGGCCCTGGGAGATGATTCTGGTAAGGCAGCAGCCGGGCTAATTTACCAGGCAGACATTTCATTGAATTAGCCCGTGAGCTGCAGAGCAAAATCGGGAGAGCAGAGCCCAGGCTGGGGCAGGACTGGCCGGTGAGGTTCAGCATGATGCTCATGGCAAACAGCCATGCTCTGCCTGAGCCTAAAACTTGCTCCCATGTTCGTGTTTGACCCTGGATGTGGGGGTGAGCTTGGGGCTGGTGGGACGCACCAGGCGAGGAAGGACAGGAGTTTCTCAGCTGGGCTGAGAGTGCTGGCAGCTGGCAAAAACCTCCCATTGACTTGCAAACTGTGCAAATCTGTGATGAACGTCATTGAAGGAGAATAAATATAGAAGCCTGAGATGCCGCTCATTCCCAGAGTCACTTTTCAGGCCGTAACTTTGCGCTGCAAGGCGACATCAATTAAAGAAAATGTATCTCTGCAGCAAGCAGTTTTGCACGCCTGCCCGGAGGAGTTCGATATGGCCAGGGACCCTCCCTCCGCCGGGGACAGAGTGACACCACTGCCTAACATCTCGAATCGCTTCCTGAAAGCCAGGGAAGGGTAATGCAGCCCCGCTTGTATAAATCTTGATTTTATTCAGCAATGGTTTGTGCACTGGAGGGTCCCCACGCTTGCCCTTGGGTTGTAGCCCCCTCTCCTGAGCCACCCAGGGGCAGGTGAGTGGCGAGCACCAAGGCATCTGCTCAGTGTGGGATATTTAAATATTTTAACAACTCTCAACTCCTTTTTTAAGCCAGAAAGAGAAATGGGACTGCGCCCCTGGGAGTCTGGCTTTGCAAGATGTGCATCCCCTCGCGATGCCTCTGCATCCCGTCCTGCTGCAGGAGCCGCGGGCTCAGCTCGGCTCACAGTGCAACCCAAGGCTTTTAGGAGACCCCTAAAAATGGGGTGGTGGGGCCGTGCGGTGCCCAAGCCCAGTGGAGCCCAAAATGCCTGGCAGGTTGGGGTGTGCTTGCAGGGAGTGGATGGAAAATGGAGATGGGCTGATCCCCAGCGGCAGGGCTGCGGCTGCTGGGGCTGTTGTGTGGCCCGTGCAAGGGCTGGAAAAGGCTGCTGTAGTTGTCCTGCCCCTTTCTGGGCATATTTACCTTGTAATTCCCAAGACCTCAATTACTCCTGAGACTGAGACTCTTGCTCCCTCCCTGGGAGGTGTTACATCCACTTCTGCATCCCTGCAGAAGAGAGCTGTGGGTTAGAGAAGGCTGTTTTATAGGCATGAAATATTTTATAGGCACAAAGTGGGTAGAAAAAGAACTGCTAGGCTGTCGGTGAGCAGGGTTTGGGGGGGAGGAGGGGAGGAAACTTCCCCCTCTCTGAAAGCATCACCTCCAAAGAGATGAGGAAAGGCAGCACTTCTCTTCTGGTTCATTTTAATTTTTGCTTTTTTTTCTTTTTAACATTCACTACTTTAATAAGGAAGAACCTGGCTCCTGAGGGGGGCTGGTGAGACGCTGATCCCGGCAGCCGCAGAAACAGGAATGCCAGAGATGGGGCACGTGGAAGCCCAGCCGTCCTCGCGGCAGCGTCAGTCGGACTTGGAGGTGACCAAAGGGTCCCCAGGGCTGGTCCCTCCCACCCAGGGTCATTCTCAGAGGCCGCCTGCTCGCTCCAAACCTCGGGCTAATTGGATGCTGCTCCCTGAGCTCTAAATCAAATCACAGCTCCCATGAAATGAAGTTTTCTAGATACGGACGGCTGCCTGCATCATCCATCACTGCCCGGCTCACGGCGTGTCCCTCTCGGGGGTCATCAAAGGTCAACATTTGCCTTCTCCAGCCACTGCCATCAGCTTTTCCCTGTTCAAGATGCCACCTGGGAAGGCAGTAACTCCATCGAAGGCTCCCCCATGGCCCCCCCACTATCCCTGGTTGTGTTTTGGGGTGCAGTTTGGTAACAGCACACAGGAGCCAAGCGTGTCAGGGTCTATTATTAGCTCTCTGTCGGGTCCCCTGATGGATGGAGATATTAGCTGGCTTATAGACCTATTGATTTCTCAGGGTTTGTTTTTTTTTTTCCTTTGTTTTGTGTGCGAGAGTGGCTTGAGGAGGAAATCCAATGCACGCCCACCTTTTGGCTCCGTACGGGAACTTTCCAAGAGCTGAAAATCAATTTGCAGCAGGCCGGATCCTGCAAATCGCTGCAGCGGAGTGAGGAGGGTGGGTGATGTTGGGGGCGGGGGGGGGTTGTTCCCTGCGGTGCCCACCAACACAGGTGGCAGCGAGGGGCTGGGGCAGAGTTGGGTGGGTCTTGTCTGGAAGCTGCCACCTCCTTCCGTCAATTCAGGCCAGTGGCGAGCGGGTAATTAGATCTCCTCGGCTGCAACCGCCTGGCACTTGGGCCCTATCAATTAGCCTTGCTCTGGGCAAGGCACAGAGGGATGCGGGGACCAATAATGAAATGTGGTTGCATCAAGGGTCAACGGAGGGTGGGGGGGTGATGGGGGCGATGGGTGCACCCACTTCTTGGGTGCAAGTCTCTCGCTTTGGCTGAAATCGCAGGTTTTGGGCGCAGGATTGTCCTTTGACAGCGATTTGGGTTTACCCACCTTTGCAGCACTCACCTTTCCTGCCAGTCTCCCTAAAAAAGCAATTTATTTAGCCCCGCTGTGGGGACAGAGGTGGCATCAGCGGGGATAGGGACACTGGGCAGCCCCCTTGGGCAGGGGGATGAGCTGACGGTGGTGGGTTTTTCTCCTTGTCCTCCCTCCCAGGGCCCCCGGCTTCTTCCTGTGACCATGCAGCGCTGCCTGTCCCGGCCGGTCACCCCAGGGCCAGTGTGACCGCGACACCCTGCCTGTCCTTTTCCTGGTAGGTGCCTGGGGGGTAACAGGAGGATGCTGGGACTTGCCTGCCCTAGAGGGGATGGAGAGGAGAGCCCCTTTCCCAGCGGCACGTAATACGTTGTCCACTTGTGAGATGATGCATCTGCCTCCTCCATAATTAAAGAGGAAAAGGGCAAGCGCTGACTAAGCCAGGCCTTCGCCCTGCGAAGCGGCGTGATTCACGAGCTGCTGATAGCACAGCCTTTTCCTCTGGAGTGTTTCTCCAAGCTTGGGAAATGCCTCCTTTCCCTGCTCCAAATTAAAGAAAATAATCATAATTATTATAATAATAATTAATAATTACCATCATCATGATCATCATCATCTGCAGGACCCAGAATGCTTTTTGCACCACGGAGGCTCCCAGGGGTGCAGGCACACGCTGAGCCCCGTCCCTGTGGGATGCGGGAGGTGAAGCAGGGCCTCCCACAGCTCCCAAACTGAGGCAAGTTCTCGGGAAGCAGGGAAACGCGGGCGGATGCAAGGGGTGCCAGCGGGCCACAGCTCACCTCTCCTCTACTTCTTCCAGGTCCAACGCCTCCGTCACTGAACGTAAGTAGCCCCTGGGTCCCGCGGCACGGGGATGGCAGTGGGGGCTGCTTGGCTCATGTTAGACCTGTCAGTGCCTGGCAGGCAGCTGGGGTGTGTTTTTGGGGCTCAGACTGCCAGAGATGCAGAGTTTAAAGGCTCCCCTTTGGCTTTTCCGGGTGGAACCCCAAATTTGCTCTGCGTTTTGAAGCAGAAGCTCTATTTTCTGCTGGGAGGGTGGAAATCAGCCCTTTTGTCTCAGCAAGGGGGGGAAGCTCTGCGGGTGGACCGCGGGGTGTTTCCCAAAAAACCCAAGCCAGAGGCAGCGATGGCAGCGAGGGGACATGATGCCACATCTCAGGTGTCCTCTCACTAAGAGGAGGAGCATGATATTGGGTGATAGTTTTCTGGCTGGGGAGGGAGGAACAGGGATGGGGTATTTTGGGATGCCTCATGGGTGTCACATCTGTGATGGGATGACGAAACCACGGTAGGTGACCTTCATGTCCTGGGGTGACGTGTGTCCCTGTGGCCCTGCCTTTCAGAGTTTGATGGAGAATCGGTCGGATGACAGCAGGAACTGTTGTTATCACCGGGGGAATCCTAGCGACAGTGATCCTACTGTGCATCATCGCCGTGCTCTGCTACTGTAGGCTACAGGTGAGCACTGTGGCCGCCCTTCATCTTGCCACGAACCCCAGCAGCATTGCTGCTCCTCGGGCTGAACTGCAGGAAGGGTCTTAAAGGGGGGGGGGGTTTGTCCGTGATGGGCAGGGAGTTGAAACACTTTTTTCCCAGGTGCTGCAGAGTTATGTCTTTTCCTCCTCCTGGTGCGGGGGGACTCCCCTAAGGCTTTTGAGGATTTGGAGCGCTTGCTAATTTAGGTGTAGGCTTGGCTGGGTTTGCAATACCAGATGGAGGTTTTTATATTTGTTTTTTCCCCCTGTAAATTAAACGAGGAGGCTTTCAACAACAGCTAGCTACAGCTTCCTGCTCTTTAAAAGTTAATGTGAAGCCTGTGCCACGCAGCAGTGCCCCTGTGATGAAAAGCACAGCGGTTACTTGGAGGAGTTTCCACCTGGCATGGTAAAATACATTCCCCTTGCAAACCTCTCTGGGAGGGGAGAGGATGAGTTCCCTGGCAGCTGCTTCCTGCACCACGCTCAGGTCCAGGTTTTGTTGGGCTCCGGCTGCTTTGCAGGACCCGGGTACCGATGGAGCAAAGCAGAAAGAGGCCGGCGGAGGGTTCCTCTGGCAGGGGGATGAGGGGAGCGGGGAGGTGGCAGGGCTGGCTGTGAAGCTGAATCTGCCCGCTGGCTGCTCCACTCCCCCTAATACAACCCCTTCCCTTCCGTGCAGTACTATTGCTGCAAGAAAGATGACTCTGATGAGGAAGAGGAGGAGGAGGAGGAGGAAGAGGAAGAGCCCGACCTGCCCATGCGCTCGCACCTCGGCACGTGCAACGCCTGTAACTCCCGCATGGTGGATGGCCAGGGCAGCCCCACGTCCCCCCGCAGCGAGCTCAACCAGCACGGGGCTCACAACTACTGCCCGACCTGCTCCCCCTACGGCTCCCCCTTTTACATCCGGACTGCCGACATGGTGCGCAACGGGGGCGAGAGGGTCACCTACACCCCCGCGTGCTACAAGGAGATGGGGCCGCCCATCAACATGGCCGCCCTGCAAAGCTACCCGGTGAGCCGCCATGGCCTCCTCCGCGAGAGCTTCCCGAACCCGCGGGCTATCAGCACGGAGGTGTAGTCACCATTGTCACTAGCACAGGGTGCCCCCAGCTGGCGCCCGCTCGAGGGAAGAGGCTTTTCGTTTGTCTTTGGGGGGGGGGTGTCCCGCAGAGAGGACCCCGTAAGCCCAGCCCAAGACCAGCACAGTCCTCCTGCTGAACCGCCCGGCACGACTAAGCTTCACGGGCGAGAAGACGAGAGAGACCTCAAAGGGCGACGTTAAACCGGCCACCTCCGAACCCATCATAAGTGTCATTATTATTCTACTCTATCTCCTGAAGGGACTTCTCTAACGAGGGCTATGTACAGTACAACCTAATTTAATTACCCCAGGCTCCCCCGACTCCCCGAGCGAGGCCTTCGGTGTCCCCGTGCAGCCACCCGAGGGGATGCCCGCCACCTCCGGCACACGGAGCGACGTGTGACCACCCACCGGCTGCTGCCCCCGGCACATCCCGCCGCCAGGCTGGGAATGGCAGCGCTGCTCGGCGATGGGAAAGCGAAGAAGGGAAGATCTGGATCATCCTGCTCCCCTCGTACTGCGTTAGTTGCCACTAGCAGTTAGCTTTTATGTTCGAGTGTAAGATAGGACACCGTCTCCCCCCCGCTTCGGTCTCTGCACGTGCTGAAGAAGTTCAAGACATGAGTTTAGATCACCGCCGGGGTAGGCAAAGTTGCTCGCAAAACCGCTCACTTACGCAAACGGGCACAGGCTGAGCCTTCTGTGGCCAAAGCCCCCACCTCTTCTACTCTTCACGAGCTTTCTTAAGAGCGATTTTAACTTGGACCCATAAAAATGGCAAGATTTTACTTACAGGAAGAGCTGCATCCCTAAATAACCACAGTTTTGGTCACCTTTGGCATTCAAAGCCCTGCCCAGCCCACCCTGACAGCTCTGGAGAGCCAGAGGAAGGTTGGCTTTAGGATGGCTTTTGCTTTTGACAGCAACAGCAGGACAGCAACCAGGTCACGTCTTTTTTTGCTTAGGACTGCAACCAGGTCATGTCTCCTCCTTTGCGGGGCCCACGACCTCCCACGGGAGAGTGATGTTCAGGTGATCAGGGTCCCCCCTCTTTTGCTTTTGGAAGAAGAGGGTGCAAGACCCAAACCTGGGTTCACCGGCTCTGCGGCTGGTAATGCCAGCCAGGGACTCTGCCTTTCTGCAAAAATGAATGTGGGAAAGTTCCTTCTTCCTCGATAAATCAAATTCGGTGAAAAATTACTGGAAGGACATCTCCATCACTCACAGGCACTTCCATAGCAACCGGTGCAGGGCCGCTCGGCGGAGCGGTTCCCATTCACAGCAGGGAGGAGGGACCTGGACAGCAAGGATCCCCGCGGCCGTGCAGATGCTGCTGGAGGCGATGGCAGGAAACTTGCTGTGCCTTTGCAATATAGGGTACAACTGCTCAGAAATGTGAGTGGTGGGGTTTTTTTTCACCACCGCAATTTAGAAATCATCCTGCTGCTCACAGAAGGATTTGGACTGAACCTCCCTGTTCACGCTCAGAAAAAGTAGGTCTCAGCACAGAGGCAAATGCTATGTGAGCCTCGAATGTCTACGTTATCAGGCAAACAGCTGATTTACACTTTGGACCTGCTCATGCCTTGGCACCTCTGCTCAAACCACCCAAAGGAGAGGAGCCAGATGAACGCCAAATGGGGTGACGGTCCTTGTAACCAAACACCTTGCCCCAGCCTGTGTTTTACACAGCCTTTTGAGCAAACATTACGCACCATCTCCCCCACCTCCGGCCCAGAAAGGCATTTTATTTCCATTATCCTGAGACTCAGCTGAGCTGCATCTCTTTTAGAGAGTCTCCTTTCATTCTCCAACTAGTGATAGCAGGTTTTAAACGTCCTCTCACAGTAAGGGCAGGCAGGAGGGAAGACAGAAGTTAGCAGCAGCAAAGCTCTCTGGATTCCGCTGGATGATAGTCTGTAGCTCCTACTTCATCCCATCCAGCCAGTACTCCTCCCTGAAAATATAGTCTGTAACTGGAAAAAAGTCTTGGCTGTGTCAGTAAATCCCATCTTTTCCCACTCTGCTCAGCTACGTCTCCATCCTGCCGGGAGCCACGAGAAGTTAGTACGTCCCAGCAGCGCGTGGACATGCTCTGCCAGAGGGCCCTGCAGTGCCGCCCCGCGGAGGGCGCAGAGCCAGCTCGCCAGCCCAGCGGCTCCCGGCACCCAACTCTACCTCTTGGCATGCGACAAGGCTTCCCACCCCAACGGCAGCACGGGCCGGGCCGCGACTTCCAAAGGGTGGGAATAATGCTGGGGGCTTGGGCTTTGGCAGGTCACCCTTCTGGTGAAAGGAAAGCAACCACATCGTCATCTTCATCACACGCAAATTAAGCGTGACCTGTCACCCACTAATGAGGTGCCAAGGCTGAGAGGCAGTTCCAGAGTAGCTGGAAGGCCAGGACGGGGGTTTTCCTCACGGCCAACGCAACGCCTGCGTCTGGCACGGCTACAGAGAAATGGGCGAGTCTAAAAGGGCTGGAAACACAGGAGATGCAACTATGGGTTAGGTTTTGGGGATGGTGGAGGAACAGGACAGGGTAGGGGCAGGAATCCCAGATTTTTTTCCACTTCAGATTCCTCCTGTTATTATTCTCTGTCTTCATTGCTCAGCTATGGGTCCAAATTCAATGTCAGAAATAAATGAGGACTTTGAAATACAAAACAGGAGTGCTTTCTGTTCTTTGGCAGGCAACACAAAACGGGGTTCATCCAGTGCTGCCTGGAAGCTGTACTGGTGCAAGGATTTTTCCTCCCCACCCTTCCTGCTCCTGCTTTTGCTCCTCTTGTGTCCCTCCTCCTCCCTTGCCTCTGGCCTACGTACATGCATCCCAAAACCACAGTTTTATAGTTCAGCTCTTTATTGTGACACAGAATTTTTCGGTGTGTTTTGGAAAATTGCCCTTGTAGCAGAAGAATCTGCAGGGCAGACCAGAAAGATGGCTGCTGTTGCCTGTGCCCTGCTGTGGGCTGGCCTCTGTGCCCCACCACCTCCAACTAGAGCTCTTCAGAGAGGATGACAGCAGGGACAGGCTTTCCCAACTCACTTCTCAGTAGCTTTCTAGGAACTGACGGTTTGTCTTGTGTAAAATCCTCTTGGTGGAGAGGGATGACTAAGTCCTAGGAATCCTTCCTCACGGAGCAGCCTGGTCTACAGGGACTGGCTCCACAGCCAAGCCAAGTGGGGTGGCTTCAAGTGGTAAAGTCTGGCTCACGGGGGCTCTTGCCCCTGAACTTGGAAGGAGAATACAGCCTGGCAGCAGTCAGGGTGACTTAAGGCGACACGACCGGCAGCAAGCCTTCCTGTAGTACCAGTGAGAGCACAGCTTCACCTTCAGCACCAGCACACAGTTGGCCGTCGCTTTGTCTTCACAGTCTTCTTCTGGGGAACAGAAACATCCGCAGAAGGGGTTAAAAATGGAGCAAAGGGCTCCCAAGGGCTCCTCTCCCTCCCTGCCCTCCCAGTCTTACCTGGTGCCTCTGTGGGGCACGGCTGGAGTTGGCACGTCTGCCTGGCTTCTGGTTTGGAAGTGGGGTCACAGCCCTGAGCCAGCGCTTCCCCCTGGTAACACTTCACCTCCCGCAGTCGCACACCAGCACCACACGTCTTGCTGCACTGTCGGGATGAAGAAAAGAGGAAAGGGATCATGAGAGGCATTTTTAAATTTTTCTGTAGTTCCCAAGTTCTTTCTTCCAGTGAAGCCTCCCCATCCCTACTTTGGAGACTGTTCTCGAGGAGGTTTGAGTCAAATCCCACACTGATCTCAAACTTATGCTTCCTTTTTGTTACTGGAGGAGAGCCTCCCTGAGCCGGGGCTGTGGCAGAGCAGGGGAGGAGTTTGCTTTCACCTCTTTAAAGCAACTCAGAATTGGTTTTGAGTGTTGATGCTGTGACAAAAGATGGAGAACATGGCCGCTGTAAGCCAGGCCCAGCTTCCCCTGTCCACCCATTCCCTAAACGCTCACAAGTTCTGTGATTCCGTGATTCTGTGAAGTTAAAATCAAGGGAAAGCAGGGAAAGACAGAACACTGACTCGTGACAGAGGAGGAAACACAGCTGTATCCTGTATGCCTGCAGTGTGGTGCACACTCTTGCTTGAGGCAATAAGCCACATGCTGTAAGGCTTTTTCCAGCTTGCGTGGGCCAGTCCCTCCACCTGCTGCCTGGTCTGCAGAAGAGCAGAGCTCGTGGTCCAATCCAGACCTAACAGCCTTCAGCAGAACAGGCTGCTAGAAAGCCTCAGCGCAGGTCGTGCTCCACCAACCAGGGTTATGAAGCCTCCTCTCCCCATTCCCTACCACCCCAAGCCCTACCTGAGACCAGGAGGTAGTGAACCACGTTGAACATGGCCTCCTGAAACAGGCAGCTTGTTCCTCAGGTTTCTGAGAGGCTTCGCAGCGCTTCTCGGGGTACTCCCTGTACACACCGTTCTCCAGGCCCGCACACAAGACGACCCGGGTCTTCATCCCTCGCCCACAGCTGGCATCACACTGGGAAAGAGAACGTGACAGCCAGGTAACAAATGATGCTGGTCAGCTGTAGAGCTTCAAGTAAGATGGCATCCTGCTCAGAAGCAAGGTGCTTAATGCCTGTGCTAACACCAGTCTAACAGGGGCAGTGCTGCCCAGGTCACAGGAGCAATGGGTGTCTGCAGAGGAGCTGAATTTCTTAGGGACTGGGGACAGAAGCTGGTAATTTGTGTTTAGCCAGCACTGGGGATGCTGAATTCACCTTGGCTGGCTTTGAGAGCAGCTACCACAAGGGACCCGGAGCAGTCAGACTACAAAAGGCTGATTCTGTCTTATGTGTAGCTATGGTCTCAAAAAACCATGTAGCAACCTAAATCTTGTGAGTACTGACAAGCTTTGCGTGGACCCAAGGGGACCAAACTGGTGCAACTGCAGGTGATTTGCCTGGCCGAGTACTGCGGAGCCCAGAGCTATGCAGGCTTCGCTCGGAGGACTCGCTCTCTCAGGACACCACCAAGAGAAGCAGCAAGAGGCAGGATCCGATTCTAGCTCAGCTCTGCCCCCTAATGCCCAGTTGCCAGTGTGAGATTTCACTGCTTTGTCCTCTTCATGGCAGGGCCAGCTCAGTGGGCTTGCACCTGCCCTTGGCCATCCTGTGAGCTCAGAGCTGATCAGCTGAGAGAACTCAGCAAAGGCAAAGAAGCTGCCCCACGCAAAGGTGGGGAGCTCAGCTGGTCTTTCAGAGTTCAGGTGAGTTTAATAGCCTGGATGCAGTTTAAAAACTGCACTGGCATATTGCATGTGACCCACACCATAGGCCAGGGCAGGAGAGGGTTACGGGACTGCTGTAGGTCCCCAGGTTTAACCAGTTTGTGCTCGTTACCAGTGCTGGAGGGAGACTCAGCTGAATGTAGTCAACAGCTATAAAAGGTAGCAAAAGGAAAAGAGAAGTTTAGCTGCGGTTGGAGAGGAGAGGACTTGGCTGCTTCTCTAGTTCCCTAGAAACCTTCTTCCTTAGTGCTTTGTGAATCCCTATTTTGCTCAAGACTTCAAAGGCAAAGCCTAAACCCCACAGCTGACTCCATGTGTCCTCCTGGTATTTGGATCAGCTTGTATTGGGAAGCCTGAATCCTCTAGGCCTTGAGCAAAAGAAGGGAAGTATATTGGCAGAGACCAATTGTTTGGTAGAACAGGGCACCTGGGCCATGTTCACTGGACTCTAAGTCCTGAGACAAGTAGGCAGTTGTGGCCTGGATGTGACCTCCAGGGCAGGGATCTGGGCTGTGGTTCAGGTTTACCTCCAGCTATTATTTATCAGAGACAAAGTTAGTTTTGCTGAGGCTTTTTCTTTAGCGGTGGGACCAAAATCTTGGCGGGGCAAGTGCATCTTCTGGACAAAGAGCTGTGCTGAGGTGTCCGCAACTGCCAGGTGGGAGTCAGAGGGAGAGGAGGAGGATTTCCTTAGGATGTTGCTGCCCTCCAATGGAGGTCCCTGGGAAGGCAGCAAATGCCACAAACTTTGTGGTGGCCTATAGTATAAGGGGGGACAAGCCAGGGTATTCATTACTCCTTCTTTCTTTCTAAAAGGAGCTAGGGCAACAGTACAGCTCCATGGCTGGAGGTCACACCATACAACCTTGCTCCACCAAGGCAGCCAGGATCCCACCATCTCCTGTGGGATAAGGGGTGGGAAGGAGGGCTGAGGACACAAGGCTGGGCTTGGCTTTACCCGGTCCCACTCCTGCTCCACCCAGTGTGCGGGGCAGTTCTTGTCTCCACAGGGATGGACGGCCAGGGGCTTGGTGGCTGGGTCACACTGCGAGTTGGAGATCACCTTGCCCTCCAGGTTGCGACACGCGATGAAGCGGCTCATGCGTCCCTCGCCACACGAACCTGAGCACTTGGAGGAATAAAGGGCATTTAGACACATCAGAAAGCAGAAAAGTGGAGGGGTCAGGGCTGGTGGTGCAGGAGACCCAAGTCCCAAGCCTAGCCCTCCCATTGGATCTGGGGCACTGGATCCCAAGGGTCTTTAGAGGTACACGTGGTCAGGGGCTTCCATTCTTCAGGTGCCGTGAGCTTCTCAGATTATTGAATGGAGCTCACCTCACAGCTAATCAAAATTTACAGCACAGAGAGGCAAAAGTTCAGATTATTCTGTTTCTTTAGCTGAGCCTCTGCCAGAAGAAAGCCAAAAGAGAGCAGCAGCATGACTGCCCCCCTGCTCCCTCCCGCCAGCCCTGCACCCCTGGCACCGGGTGCAAGGAGCAGCAGTCCCTCCGGACTCACCGGGCCCCAGTCCGAAGCGGTCCAGCGGCGGTCGCAGGGCAGGCCTGTGCACGCCTTCTCGCTGCTGGGCTTCCGGGACTCATCGCACAGGGGTGCTTCCACCGAGCAGCGCACCTCCCGCTTCATCGTCCCCTGTGTGCCACACCGGGCCGAACACTGCAATGGCCATAGAGAGTCAGTCCCGGGGCTCAAAAGCAGAGAACAAGGAGGACAAGCAAAGGTGAGGGAGGCAGCTATGCCTCTTCCTGTTGTCCCCCTGCGGCACTAGGTGGGAGGGGAAGGGCCCCAGCAGGGACAGAAAAAGGTGGGTCTGTCTCTATCTCTGCTGCTTATTTACTTTGGGTCCTAGAGCTCCAACACTCCGAGATGTGGATGCCTGGACTGAGGGACACTGGCCCAGTCCCAAGCAGGCTCTAGAAAGTCAATCAAAGGGATTTTGATCAGGTTTTAGCTTCTCTGTATCTCCATGCTGGTTCCCCATTCACCCTTAGTTGGATAGACTCATAGATTCATTTAGATCCTCTGGAAGAGGGAGGCAAAGCCTCTTGCTGGCAGGGCTTTCATTTTGTCAATGACCTGCTTGGAAAGTGACCTTAGAAAAAATGTTTTGCAATGGCCTTTGTTTGCCAGGCAGTGCCAGAACAGGAGAGCGGTGGGTAACGGCAGTCCTTGCTTCCCCAGGCTGCAGTTGGCCAGGGGCTTCCTCAGTGCCCAACATCTGCCAGCCACCTTCCTCCAGGCCCCAGCCCAGCCCCGGCTGCTTACCTCTGGGGAGCAAAGCTTCCCTGCTGCCTACCTCAGACCACTCAGAGAGCTCCCACTGGGGCCCACAGGCCTTGTTCTTGCAGGCTTTCCTCTCCATGGGCCTGGCCAGCCCAGCTGACTCGCAGAGGTCGTCATAAACGGAGCTGTCAAAGCCCGGAGCCAGCATCTTCCAGCAGCGCACAGTGCGGTACTGGTAGCCCTCGCCACAGGTCCTGGAGCATTCGCTCCACCGGCTGGTCTCCCACCTCCACGAGCAGTCCCCAGGAGAGAAAGCACAAAGGAAAACCCAGGTGAGGGGGACAAGGGACATGGGGTGGCTGGAGAGTGCCTGCATGCCTGGGACTCTCTCACCCAGTAGCTGCTGCTATGAATCTGCTCATCATGTATATGTCTGTGTTAAAGTGATGCTGGTCTTGAAAGCCAACTTTGCCCTTACCAGGCAATTTAGACAGCAAATTCCCTCCCTCTTTTTGCTTACAAGGGAATACAAGGGCTTAGCTGTTTAAGCGTATCTTCCAGCCCAGAAACAGCCGTATACTTTGAGCAGAAAATGATCCTTACAAGGAGACACTGTCCCCGTGGACAGCTGATGTCATTTCCACTCACCTCGGCTGGCAATCTCTCCCTGTACAAAATTCGTGAGTAGGTTCTGGTCGGGTTAGGGCATCGCAGTACGTTTCATCCACCTCCACTCCATCATACCGGACACACATCGCATAGGAGGTGCTGATACCTGCTGGGCAATCAAGACCCTCTCTTGGTCAGGCTCCATCAGATCCAAAAGTCTCCTCCCACCATGATTAAATTACTGGAGTGCTCACTGCATCTGAAACTCTACCTGCCATTTTAAAAAATACCAGTATTCTCTCCATCAACAGCCAAAAAGAACTTCACATGAGCAGTCACTTGAAGCCAAACCTACCTGAAGTGCACGTGGAGCTGCAGGGGGCATAAGCTGAGACTTTCCACCGATACATGTCAGCCAAGCTGATGTCTTCATGGCCCACGGGGCTCACATCAAACTCGTTGCTGTGGAAAAAGGAGGTAGTGTGAGCTAAACGTGAAAAATTGCTGCAAACATAAATTATAGTGAAATTCTTCCTCGCTGTCTTTGAAGATGGGAAGAAACCCAGCATTTCTGCTATCTCCCCCACCTTGGGCAAGGTGGGCCACTGATGAACAGAGAATGTAAAGCCTTGATCCACCTCCTGAATTCAACTAGCAAGGTTGTGGATAGCCGTGGATCAACGTCCCTCTGCGAGGAGGCATTGTTCGTAGTAGGTCTTGTGTATATTATGGTCTTTTGACCGTGTGGGTGTCCTCAGCCTCAGGAGAGGTATGACATTAGGTTGGAAAGGAGAGCTCAAGCAAGGGCTCTCTTGTCATATAATGTGGTGGGAGTGTTCACACATGGCTTGCCAGCAATGTTTAAAAGTTGGCCCTCAGTCTCCTGCCAGATGTTTACTTAAGTTACAGAAGCTTATGTGCCCAGAGGAATGGGACAGAAGGGCATGCTGTGGTGGTAAACGTGTGTATGTGACATGCTATAGACTCCTGGCCTTCTTTACAATCATGTCAGTGTTGGCCTCACAGGTCCTGCAGCACCCATTTCAATGGACCCCTTAGAAGCAGGGGGACCTGAAATATATTCTGGGAGCTCCGTGTCAGGCCAATTGTGACAATCAGTCTTTGGAGGACACAGCCGTTGGTCAAGCATCTACAGCAGCTGCCATGGATAGACACTGGTGAACAGGGACATCAAGGACAGCAGTGAGACTACCAGGAGATTGGCTTGACCCTCCCTCCCCAGCTAACCATGCTCCTGTTTTGCCCAGGAAATCAAGTGCCACCTTTCAGTGCCAGGGGCTTGCAGAGGCTCTGCCTGGCTGATGTCCGCGGTTGGGCTGGCACCTAGCAGAGGGCTCTCCACAGATGCCATCATGCTGTAGTTGGCTGCTTCCCCCCGATTCCCAGCAAATGCCTCCACCTTCAAGTCCTCCAGTGAGTTCTTACGGGCCGGCGCTTTGTGGAGGCCCTGTGGCCACCGGGCAGCTGTGTGGGTCCATAGTCCTGCTGTGGAGTTCCTGGGGGCCAGCCGGGCTGCCAGGTGCTGCAGCTCCCTGCAGAAGGCAGTGTTGTGCGGGTCTCGGTGACACAGTCGCCTGAAGAGACGAAGCCTGGAGGATGCTATGCGGCTGTTCTCAGAGAGCTCGGGTCTCCTCATGCTGTAGGGTACAGCTGTGCTGATGGAAATCTGATTGAACCTGAGACCTGGAAGGAATACAGGGATGCTTGAACTATACTGGATAGCATGTGGTATTTAACAAGGCAAAAAACATTCAGAATTTGGCCTCAAAATCATAAATTGCCACCAGGGTGCACCAACAGGCCTTAACTGCTTTGACCACCCTCACAAATACTCTGCCCATCAGCTCAGGATCTCCATTTAAGCTCAGGCCTGGGCCCTCAGGTGTACTTTGTTCCTGAATTGTCGTTTGGCTTTCCCAGACTGACCTCAGCTTCAACCTGTGACTTTGCTTTCACCCGATGATCACTGGACTGTTGCTAGGACCTGTTGCTGTCACTGCCCTGCTTGCCAAGCCCGGGTGCCGTGGGACTGCCCTGCCTGAGAGGGCACTACCAGATCTGTACCATGGCCACACTCTCCCAGCTCCCCTTCCCTTACAGAGCTACTGGCCCTTGCTGCTCCCTGACAGTCTCCACCCCGCTATTAATCATCATTCCCTCTTGTCTACCCTGATGGTAAAGCCACCTTAGATTTCAAGAAGACCAATGTGGGATGTCTGCTTTCAATGAACAAAATGGGAGAGAAGGAAAAACAAAGCAACCAACCCAACTCTGTTTCTCCACCAATTGCTGCTGCTTCCTCCTCCTCTTCCTCTCCTGTGTTTGCATGGTAGACCTGTCTTATCTGGAAGTCATACTTCTTCTCTTCACCTTGTTCCCAGCCCCAGTCCCGAGTCTGACTGGTGGAGTTGGTCTGGAAGAACTGCGGGTGGCCAAAGCCTAAATCTTCATGCCCTTCTCGTAGAGGAAGCTGTTCACTGGTGTCATCTGGCAACAGGGAGAGCCACGTGGCGTTGAAGTCCTGGGCAGCTCTGGAGTTGGCTGGAATGGGATGGTTCTGGCCAGTCTCTGGTAGGTGATGATAGAGAGGTCTGTCTACAGCAGGGGCTGCAGTTTGGAGAGGTGGCGTCCGTGGTACAGTGTAGTCATAAGTTATGTGTGGCATTTTCCCATTAAAGTTATAGTACTGGAGGCAACAGGAAAAGAAAACAAAATCCTTTTTAATTTAAGGACATATATTTCCTAGAGCACTCTTCTAGCCACATCCATTTTGTGACGGATGTTAAGAGAAGATATTATACTCATAAACCCGAGGAAACCCCCCAAGACAGTATCTGGCTTCCTCAGCCACCTACACACTCGGGTTTGGCTTGGGAACCAGGTTAATATTCCCTTTGTCTGAGGGAGGTTTACAATTTTGGGACAGGCAAGACAGGAAAGCCTGAAACTAGCTCCTCACATACCATGGCATTCAGAGACTGGTTAGTGGGCCCATGAGCTATGATATACTCCAACCCATCCGAGTTCAGGCTCGAGGGTCGCCGGTACTTGAAGATCGTGCCAGCTACCCTGAAGTTCTGGGGGTTGTCAATGGCAGAGTTGCCGTTGAAGAAGAAATGCCCAGATTCATCTGCGAGCGCTTCAAAGAGAAAGAAAAGGGACAAATGTGATACTCCATGTAAAACACTGGGGCTGCACTGGCACTGAGGAGAGCAAACAGCTCATGACTGAGAAAAGCCTGACAGAAAAAGAACCGCAGGCCCTCCAGTGTTCATCTTCCACATCAGGTGAGATCAGCGGTGTTCAATGCCTGCTGCTTTCATTTCTCTCTCCAACAAGAGCACCAATGTCTTCACAACAGGGACTGCCCATAGCGAGCTTGGTTTCCAAACGTCGCTCCTGCTGCTGGCTGCTGGAGATGTGGTAGCCTTGGTTTATGGAGAGATGAAGTGCCCCAGTGCCACCCTGGAGGAAATGCTCCCAGACAGCTTGCTCACAGCACAGACAGAGTGCACAGAGCCCTCCTCCCACCTCCCCGGCAGCTCAACTGGGATCTCCACATCCAGCCAGTTCCTCCACTTACCTAGGATGTTTTCTGTTTTCCTGCGCTCAATGATGAGGATGTCCGTGGCACCAGCAGGGATGTTGGTGATGAACACGTAACCTGAGGAACAGAACAGAGGATGAGGAAACCCTGGAGACAGAATAAAAAGGTCTGGATAGGAAAAGCAGCTCATGGGACAAGTGTGTATGTAGGAGGGCAGCGCTGCCCCTCAGGGGCAGGGCACTAAGGACATAAACGCATGTTGTGCCCATCTGTGAGCTCTAATCCCAGCTCCCCTCTGAAGTCCCATTACAGGTCTCTAAGGCTCAGTCTGAGCACTGCTGGGTTTAGAGTCAGGAAGGAACTGCACAAGCATAACAGTCTGGCTTTAGGTGTGTGGATGAATGTGCTCTCACGCTCTTTCTGGCAAGAGCACACAAAAAGCTTACTAGTGATCAGGGCTGATGCTGAACAGAGGATGCAAAAGATCAGAGGTCCCCTCAGCTCCTGACTCAACAGAATTTGTCTCAGGAGTAGCATAAAAATTGACCTTTAAAGGGAGAGGAAATAAGAAGGCTCTTAAAGTTGCGTGGTTTGGCAGCTTGTCTTTCCTGCTAGAAATGCAGCTCTTGTCCGTTCTGTAAGATTTTATGAGGACTGGAATGGGAGGCCAAAACCCCTGCTCTGGAAGGGGGCCTGAGTGCTTTTCTAGTCTGGTGTCTGTAGAGAGCAAGGCAGAGTAGTGAAACAACAACAGTGTGAAATGATGTTCCAAAACATCCTCAAACCACAGTTAATTAATTACTAATGAGCATACCACAGCCTATTCCTTCTGTGGGTGGAGGAATGGGCCATGAGGTTGCAAGGGATGAATCTCAGCCCAGTTTCAGAGGGACTGTCCCTCAGCTGTGCCAGCCTTAGGACTGGGAAAGCAGCAGACCAAGTACAGGCTGAAACAAATGCTATGACCCTCATCACAGGAGCTTAAGTTCCAAATGAACACGTAGCACAAATAAAAGAAGATTCATTGATCTCTTCACATTATCTGAGGAAGGCAGGATGCCAGAATCAATAGGAACAAATAGATCTCCAGCTGCTTCCTATTGTAAAGAGGTGAAGGGAAACCTTACCAGCCTAATATACAGCACATCAAACCAATCTCCTCTGATGATTAAGTGAAAAGGACAAAATACAGGCATTTAAGCAGGGGTGACACTCTTCAGCTCTTTCCACCAAGCAGCTGGGAAACTCCTACTCGCATTCAAGCCAGTCACCCTTCATGCCAGCTGGTGGTAAGAAGTAGCAGGTGAAGTCTCCGGACTGTGGTAGCAGGGAGTACCTATCTGTGAGACTGCCTTTCGGAAGCTGCCCGAGACACGGTGGCAAGTGCTGCCGTCCCCTCCACACACCCTGCATCTGTCCATCGTCCGGGGTGAGTACAGGCTCCCATCGCACCCAACTGGCTGCAAAGAATAAAACAAGAAAGGGTTTTCTGGGGCCAGCTTATCTCCACAGGTCAGGGGCTTTTCAAGGAAATGCTACCACGCTCTTTTGGTGAGGTTCTGGGGGGGATGTAGGTTAGCTTGGAGTGGAGTAATGAATGAATCCAACAGCAGCAGAAATTCAGCTGTGTAACTTGTGACCAGCTACACTGGGCCCCTGAACATGGGGCAGGGGCTTGTGCATGTAGGTGAATGGAGTAAGACTTGGGTAAGCTGTTTCGGTTCCTTCTGTCTCTGTATTTAAGCCAATCCTTCTCACTGAAATAATGACTCTCCAGGAGATGCTGCATCAAAGGCAGGCCTTTCTGAGGTTGTAAAGCACCTCTCTGTAACACTATATACACCTTCATCCTTGCTGTATGAGGTGAAAATCAAATGGAAGATCTTTAAATTATTTTTTTTAAAATTGGATGACTATGTAAACAAACCTGCAATTCTAGTCTTCTCTGTGCTGGGAGGAAAGTGCTGTCACTTGGTGGGAATATATGGATGTATGTAATTCCCTTTGTGTGACCCTCTCTGCTCTCCTCTAGCCCACAGGCATTCAAGAGTGAATGTAATTACTCCGTGTCAGGCCTTGGTTTCAGTTCCCTGATGGGACCCCTGGCTTTGCGATGACCAGGAGGTCAAGTCATGCGCTTACATCCCAATTTCTGTATTACTTCCTCCCAGAGCCTCACCTCACACTTCCCATTGATGCAGACCCCTTGAAAGGTCCTGTCCTTGCAGGAGGTACCATCCTGTGCTCGGGCCATCAGCTGCCTCTCTCCACTCCGGGTGGTGCATTGGAGGTCACACGGCTTGTTGGAGATACTGGTGTAGTCATCTGGAGGGACAGGGGCAGAAAGTCACCAGGCAGATCAAGGTGCTCAGAGATGGGCAGCGAGGAAGGGGACTTTCCTCTTATCCATACTGATGGATTGATGTCACCTTGGATGTTCCTGCTGCTTGAGATGAGAACCCAAGGCTACAGATTCTGGAATAGTAAAGGGGTCATGGTATGTGGCTGCAGCTGGGGAAAATACGTCTTGCTGGGAAATCCTCCTCCTTGCCATACCCTCTCCCCTTCACAGTGCCATCCGCGGTGCCGGACATGGGAATCTGCATCAGCAGATCCCAGGCCACACATAAATACACAAAAGCAAGGAAGACCTGTAAGAGGAGTACCAATGGTGTGGGGCTGTGGCCAGCTACACCCCACTCAGCTGAGCAACTGAAGCTATGTGCAGATGTTCTATGTCCCCTTGGCCGCTAATGTAAAGAGAAAAACAGGTGTGTCCAGAAAGAGGGTAATAACTCAGGTGAGCTCAATCTGGGCCTCAAGGGACAACTAGCAACCCATGTGAAGCAATGTGTCTTGCCTGTGCAGGAAACGGATGGGCGTCCTGTTCAGAACAACCCACCACCAGCCCAGCAGGAAGCGTGCTGGGTGACTGAGGCAGCCAAAATGGTAGAAGGCACAAAGAGCGTGAACACCCACTCTGCCAAGATGACTGCCAGTTAGCCAAGACAACTCAGAGAAGCCTGTGTCCTGTCTGCCCACCAGTGCTTGCTGATGTAGGATCCAAAACAGGAGCAATGTGGTGAGAGAGGAGGCCTGGCTGGGTGGAGCGGTTCTGTGAAGAGACAGGGAATGATTTCTCCAAAGCAGGGAGCACGGGCAAGCAGACCAGCCAGGAGTATCCATCCCTTGTCCCGTGGGACATTCCCCTTCTTCTCCATCTAAGAAGATCCTGTGGGTGTTGTCTCACCCTGATCCCTTGTGTGAAGCTGTGAAAACCCACCTGGATAGAGGGGCATCCAGTGGTAGTAGCGCTTCCCAAAGGCTTTGGCATTGAAACTGGAGCACTGCTGCTGTTTGAAGCTTGCTGTGTTGGCTGGGCAGGGCTATGGAGGGAATAAATGTGATCAAAAGCTCCCTATGTCACAGCCATGGTTGTGACAGCTGCTTGTCCCTGCCACATCCTTGGAGGATGAAAATGCCCTGTCCACCCTGAAAGGAATCAGTGATGGACTCCAAGGTGTCGTAATACAGGCAGAAAGGCCAGGCCTCCATTGCCAAGGGCCCCTCAGACAGCTGTATTTAACAGTCCTGCAAAAATTATTTCCAGCAAAGGGATAAGCATACTGGAAAAACTTTGTCCCTCCCCTCACCCCACAAGCAGTTATGTTTTTATATCCTTTCCCCCCACCTCTCAGTCCCAGAGAGCAGAGCCCATCTCCCACGTCTTCAAAGGCACACCATCAACCACTCCAGGAGTGGATCGTACCCCTTGTCTGCACAACTCTGACAGACCAGTCACACCCTTGGTGCTGGTGCTCTTGCAGCTCCAAATGTGACCCTGAGTCCCACATCCCCCAGTGAGGACCAGTCAGTACTGGAAGTGGTTCTCACCTGCTGCTGGCAGAGTTGGTAGTGCTTGGCTTGACCAACACACATGGTGCTGTTTGTTCCCTGGGGCATCTGGAGCCTACAAAGCAGAAAGAAAATAAGCTGGAGGTCTGTGAAATACTAAGGTATTGAGGGTGACAGAGAAGTCAGGCCTGACTTAAGGGGGAGAAGCAAGGCAGGCATTTTATCAGAGCAAAACTTTCTGGATCTAGACTAGCCAGCATCTCCTCTGAAACACATTTTCAGTGCTTTTAGGTGGACTTTGATTTTAGGCTACTCTTATTTTGGGGCAGGTTGAGCAGATGGGGAGCAACTGCATATCACCATCCCTGTTCTCCTTCACCTATGAGCTCCGAAAGGGCTGATGTGACAAAAGGACAATAGACCCTGATGATCCATCGCTCCCACAGAAGCGCCCAGGATTTGCAGTGACCGGGGCAGTTGATTTCAGGATTCACTGTGTAGTAGGCAGAGAGATGGCACCTCTTATGGGGACTGGCCACCTTAAAAGACTTAGCAGGAAAGGCTTGCTGCAGATGATGGACCAAAACACTTTCTCAACCCTTGATGGATGCTTTAGGTCTGGCCAGCAGGAGTTATCCAGGGAAAACTGGAGTCCTTGACTGATGCAAAGGCAAAAAAAATTCTTGAAAGCTGGGAAGATGTATGGAGAATGGCTGAAACCACAGATTAAGGCAATGAGGTCTGTGTAAAGATAAGCAGCAGACAATGCATTAACAGCACCGGGAACTTAGGATGCACTGTGTAATGAAGAACCCCATAGGCATATTCAGGCTGGACTGGCTAGAGGTACTGCAGCTGTCCCTCCAGAGCTATGCTTTACATGATGTAGGCAAAGCCTAAATTTGCACCAAGAGGCTTGAAAACTGCCATCCGTTTCAGCTGAAGCAGAGGCTGCCTGCAGACTCAGGCAGAAATTTTTTCATGGGTGTACCTGGCTCACACTTAAGACACTCTCCTTAAAGCTGCAGAAACCTTCTGGCTGGGTTTTACGTCGTTTGGCTTTTTAAAATTCAGACTTGATCCCTGCAGTAAAAGCCCTCCTGTCCCCAGCTGTGGAATCAAGGATAGAGCAGATGCCAAATGGAAAGAAAAATCTCTCTTCTGGCAGCAGGCAAAGGGCAGAAGGGCCGCTCAGGCTGTGTGGGGCAGCCCCAGGCTCCCTCCTACCTGAAGTGCTAAGGCTTGGCCAACAGGCCCAAGCCAGAATTGACCTATAGATGAATCCTGTATATTTTATAAATGATAACCATTATGCTAGTAGGTATTGTACTAAGTTATAACAACCACTTATGCTGATGTAAAAAGTGCTAAAGTGTTAAAGTATTGAAGCCTGAACAACAGGCCCCAAGGCAAAGCTGCTAACTTAGCATGTAGTCATTAGTGAAATATGCTCCTTAAATACATATTATGCTCATTAATGAAAGACGTAGCTTAGATATCATATACTCATTACTGATGATGAATGTAATGAAAACATGTCTATCCTGAATATATTTTTTATCCTTCTTTGTGTAGGGGCAAGATAACAAGGCCATGGAGCCAGCTGTCCGGCCTTGGGACCAGATGTGTGGCCTTGTTCTGAAAAGAACATAAATAAATTAGATAAGCAGGGAAACTCCCTTGGCTTCCTCCTTGAGCCCTGGCCAGGCTCTGGGGGAATCCAATTGGAGAGTGAAACCAGATGTTTACCGCACCATGGTCAGGTGGACTTGTTTATTCAATACTATATAAACCTGGACCCGCTCACAGCGACTTTGGAAGCCTCACCTACGGGTGGAGGCACCGCGTAGCACTTCCCACTTGCCGGGACAGGCTCTCCAAATCCTCGCTGCAACCGGGGCTGCCCAGCGTCTGCGGGTCTGGATGTTGGTAACATATGCAAGTGGTGATGGATCTTTCTTAATCACTGTTCTCCCTCTCATGTAGTAATGATTTGATGCATTACCCTGTATTTTCCTATTTGTTTAAGTGCATTATTCTGTCTTGTCTTACTGCATGTTTTCTGTATTACTCTTACATTATTTAGTTACCCCCAGTAAAATACGCCTACTCTTTTCACTCTGGTGTTCGAGTTTAATTAGTATCCTCAATCAGCAAAACGCCGCCCTCTGTTTCCCACTGCTCTCCCATGATGGCTACAGTGTGCTGGGGAGGAGGAGCAGCGGCAGAGACGCTGACAATCCCAGTTAGCGGGGAGGCCACATCCAGACAGAAGGTACTGCAGCACATCTGGACCCTTACCGTGCTGCCAGCCAGCCCACACAAAAGTTTTCTGCTGCAGGAAGGAGAGCAGGTTGGGGGCCCTAGCTTGAGCTTCCTCCACTCAGGAGTGCATTCACGCAGAAGGGAAAGGGGCCGAGTGTGGGGCGGGCAGGTCCTGTGGCCTTGCTGTGCTGCAGGATGCCAGTGCTCATTAACATCTCGGGAGCCTGGAATAGCAGGTTAGTGAGGTGCTGGAGGAGGAGGAGGGCTTGGTGGCAAGGTGACCCAGAAGGGACAGTGGGAATTCAGGCAGCTGAAGTTCCCCAGCTCTACCCAGTCCCACTGATACCAGGACTGTAGCAGCTGTAGGGGACACATGAAGATGCTGTCAGGTGACAGCCAGATAAATGACAGAGGGGAAAAAATTTGCAAGCTCTGCAGGGAATAGAGAGGGGAAATTGCTGAGACGTGGCTGAGCTGGCTGCTGCCAGGAGTAAATCAAGTCCCCATAAGGTGTCCGGGAATATGCACGCATATCCTTAGCACAGGAACTAGCTACAAATCAGGGTTAGGTTGGTCAGAGCAGCCACAGTAAGTGAGGGTTTGCAAAGGAAAGGGGAAGAGGAATAGAGCTGGCCTTCTCCAGCCCACAACCCCGTCATCTTCAAGTCTCCCACAGACACCGAGAGGTGACCAGCCCCTTGCTCCTCATCAGATAAGCCAGGCTGAGTGGGTGACATGTTCAGGGGGATTGTCGCCTGTCCCACTGTGGTGTGCTTCTCCTTCATCAGCCCCCCCCCACTACTGCCTGCCCACCACCTACGCCACGGGCAACAGCCACCTTCCTCTCCGAGAGGCCACAGAAGAGGAAACGGCCAACCCTGCAAACCCAGCAGGTTTGGTCCCAAAATGCAGGTCAGGGACACCCTGTTTTCCCTCTGACACTTGAGACCTGGCCAAGGGCTCAGGCTGGGACACAACTCACCTCTGTTGCAAGCAGTGCCTCTCCCGGGACATCACGCCTCCCCCGCAGGACCGGGAGCAGGTGGACCAGGAGCTCCACTCTCCCCACCACTTGGTGACTTCTTCATCCCAGGGGCCAGCTTCATCTGCTGCCTCACTACTGTCCTGACAGAAACAGAGGATGGTTAGCTGGAGAACCTGGCTCCTCACTACCCTGGAAGAGAAGGGCCTTCCAAAGGCAGCTCCCCCAGGGACCATGTCACCTGGATGCCTTCTAAATGGGCAGCACTGGGACAACCGTGGCTAGCTCAAGCTCATAGGGGGCCACACCAGGCTCGCACCTCTCAAAATTCAAATTTCCCTCCAAGACCGAGCTGTGTATGGGAAGGAGGATGCCTCTGGGATCTCATGACACAATGTGGAGAAGGGCTGTCAGGCTGGACATGTGTGCCAGTAACACCAGTGGCAGCCTGACCCCCAGTGTCGCTCCCAGCCCGGGTCAGCTGGAACAGCAGATCACAGCTCACGCTGCCCGCCTGGGCCTGATGCACGGTCAAGAGAAGAGGAAGAGCTGCGGCCCTTGGCTGTGCGAGGCCTGCCTGCAGGGAAGCTGGGGGTACGAATCTGTCACTCGCTGGAGCTGCATTTCAACAAATAAAACTTCTCTTTGTGACTAAATCAGCTCAGATCCAAGCTCCTCACCCTCCAAACCTCACAGAAATAATTCCGAAGAGTGCTTCAGAACCAGAGCCTCCTGCAATTGCTTTGTCCCCTCTCCCCATGCACCTCACTGTGCTCGGAGGAGGATTGCTCCCTCTCCCAACATGCCTTGCTGGGGCTGAGCCTTTAAATTTGGCGAACCTGAGCTCTTTTGGTCCCAGGGTGGTCACCGCAGCAGGCTGCTGTTGGCTCTGCCTCCACAATTCCCAGCAGGTAAGGGATTCTGGGTTTTAGCTGGGGTTTTTTTTCCTTGCAGTATTTTCCTGTTAAGTGTTTGATGGCCTAAAACCTCCCAGGGACTTTGGTAAACTAGCCTGTGCAGGAACTATTGCTCTTTATTGAAATACAGCTGTGAGTAGTGCTAAATGCAGCAATGAGTTTAACACAGGACAGTGACTGGAAGGGATTTATCCAGCTGAAAATGCTGAGAGTGTTTCAGGATTAGTAGAAGAAAATGAATAATTTGTGTGTGTGTGAAGTCTGCTACGCTAAAGTAAGGGCTCAGGAAAGTTGTATCAGTGCTAGTATTAGCAAAACATGCTGGTTTGAGGCAGCAGCTGACAGTCCTGTTGCAAAGAACCAGTCTGCAAAGCGTAACTGATGAATGTGAAAGGAAACTCAGCAGGGTTTGTTCATCACTAAATGTGCGCTGTTCACTGTTTTGGTTGACCATCTCTTGGCTTTATGCTTTCATGGTATAATATAGCCAAAGTGTTCTGCATCTTGTAGTCTAATTCCTGCCTGAGAACGTGTCGTTTCTACAGCGTCTGCCAACAGAACATTCTCTGGGCAGAGGAGATGCAGCTGGTTTTATGCAAATCTTTTAGAGTTGTAACTTAGTGTGGCTGAAATGTGCACAGTGCCTCTTCCTGGAAATGATCCCACAGTCAGAGCATGTTGAAAATAACATACTCTGCTGCAAAAAAGCACCATGTTACCTGATGCCTGACTCTCTAGGGATTACAATAGTTGAATTCAAAAACAATAAAACAAAACTCTTTGCTGAGCTTAAATGTTCTGGCTAGAGTTGACTTGCCCAACAGGGACCAAATGCCATGGCCCACAGCTGAGTTGCTCAAGAGAAAAACGAAATTTAAAAGAAACAGACATATTTTCAAAAATACCTTATTCTCTTCTTCCAAATGATCATCTTACCTATTTTTGTCTGAGTCTGTATTACGGGACTGTCAATGGAAATGCTGACTATGTATCCTCCACATTCACAAAGGAAATAAACCAAAGGTCTCTCACTGTAAGGTATTTTCAGCTAAAAATCTTTCCCTGACCCCTTCTATGCTTCTCTATAATACACATGTCAAGGCCTGTGGAGGAAAAGCTCTTCACAGCTGTTGGGAAGGAGAATGCCAACGATTTATCTGCTGCCTGTGTAGAGAGCTCAGCGCAATACAGATTCTCCCATAGCTGGGGTAATCATCAAAGCTGGTGTCTCACCACTTCACTGAGTAGTTACACGAGGCACACAGACTGCCTGGAAGGAAGGCATATGGACCAAAAGCTGCAATATTTACATAGTTTTTCCCCAGGTGGCAATAAAAATCTGTGTAGCTGTAACCTGCAAGATTGTCCTGCTCCAGAGATCTTACAACGCAAACAGGTGAGACAGGGCAGAAGGGAAACAGGCAAAGGGAAGTGAAATAGCCTGTTCTACTGACCTACCCCCGGACATGAAAAAGACTCTCTATCTGGAGTGGTGGAAAGTTGCAGACTCCTTTTCAGGGTTACTGCTCCTGGGTGTTTTGCCTGGATGCAAGGAGACTTGGCACGTGGTGGCAGAGCTGAGGTTTGGGGAAGATCAGCATCTCTGCCTTTGTGTACCTCTTTCTCATGGTTAGAATAGGATATGTTTCTTGCTGCACTGCGACTTTCAGGAATTACAGGAGCCCAAATAAAGATTTATTGAAGGATGCTAGTCAAAGAGATTTCTTTTTTTTTTTTAAATATAATGTGTTCTCCTATAGCCATAAGCCCCGTTCCTGCTTCCTCTCTGCACTGGAGGAATTAATCACTTTTTAAGTAGATTGATTGGGCTCTCAAGTTTTCCATGACCAAGCCAGTCCTTGCCTAGGAGCATTTATCTTCTTGTGCAAGCAAGGACAATGCTGAGTTGTCCCCTCGGCCAGTGAGACTTACAGCGTGACTGCATCCGCGTCCTAGGCCTGGTGATGTGGAAGGGGAACTTCAGGTACTTAGACCTGGGGCAGCTGGTTCCAATATGTGCTGAATTTATTGTATTGTCAGAAATAAATCTGCATTAACCACGACACACAAATGGTTCTTGGTTTTAATTAGAGATACTTGCATTTTCCAAATTTCCAGATAATAAATTAAGGACTGTGGAACAGAGTCCAGATTAGATTATCTCCTAGCTTTAGTTTCCCAAGCCCCTCAACAAATCCCAAGAGTCACCTTCTGGCCAAGTGAATCCCACCCCCCCACCCCCCGTGCCTCCTGCTTGCAGAAGAAGTCAAAGGGGCTTTACAACTCTTTTGAACTCTCCTCGATATAGGAGGTGCTGGAGCTGCTCCAATTTGTACTCTGCTGCAGAATCACAGAAACAGAGCAGGTTAGAAACATCCGTGGAGCAGGAGATGCACATAGGTCTAGTCTTTATAAGGCTGGTTCTGCCTGGGTTTGGGTGAGGGCTCTGCCTAAAGGAGGTAAGAGGGTCAGGTACGATTCCTTAGATGATGAGGAATATAAGGCCTAGAATTCACATCCATAGATGAGACAGACCATCCGCCAGTTCAGCCAGGTGCTCTCCGCAAGAATTTCCCCCAAGGCGTTTGTGGCTTGGCACAGGGCGATTATACAGCTGCAGTTCCTCTCTGAGGCTAACCGAGTTATTTCTGTGCCTCTGCACCGATGCTGGAGGCCGCGCAACTGAGTAGGCGAGGGTTGCCCTCCTGTCCCCTTGTTGGGGGGACCAGAGCTTTGAACCCCAACCTGCAGGGAACTCTTCCAGGATGAAATATCTGTCTCCAGATTTGCAGATATCAATGACAGAAATATCAGTCTAAGCCAGCATCGCTGAATGCTTTTTCTGTCTAACCGAAGACCCAGCAGCTGCTTCCCCTCTCCCCCCTGCCAAACAAAGGCTGCCACAAACAAAGTGCTTCAGCCCTGCAAAGAAGGGTGAGCCTGGCCTGACATCCTATCGGATTTCCAGGCGGTCTTTCTAAAGAGCTGAAAGGGATAAAATAAATTCTCTGTTGACTCTCTGTCATGCTCTGGATCAGCTCTGAGCTATGCTGGGTTTCCCAGAAACCTGGGAATAACCACAATTACTGTGTCGGTGGCCCAGTCTCCTGTGTTGCTTATTGTTGTGCCTAATCTTGAGATTCATTAGAGCCTGGGTTCTGGAAAAAAGCTGTCTGGGAAGAGAGACCACAAGCATGCCTGTCTAGTTCCCTTAATGGAGGAGCATGGTGGGGAAGGCTCTCCATTGCAGCCTGGCATGCCTTAAGGGCTGGCCCACCACTGAAGGGCACAGTAGCTGTCGTAAACTGTTCTGCTCAACCCTGTCTGAGCTTATAAAACTACCAGAAACAGCAGCTGAAAATTAAATAAATTCTTCACAGACCTTTTCTGAGGCCATTAACTGCATGTCCTCTACCAAAAATTTCCACGATCCCTTTACTTAAGGGCTTCTCTCTACAGCACAGCACACCACTTACTGAAATACTAAGTAGCTTCAGATGTCTTAATGCCTGGAAAGGATGTCACATTATTATCTGGAAATGAATGCCCACGTTCACCTCCCCTGGTTTGGGTTCCCCGTGTCATTCTCTGACTAAAGCTGTGGTGATAGACTCTACCACAGCCCTGAAAAAAAACAACAGCATTTGCAATTATGCCCTGATGTTTTACAAAAGAATTGGTGTTTGCGTAAAGCCATTTCTCATCCTGCCATTGTTTTATCCTATTTGGGTGACTAGATAGTTTGTATGAGTCAGTGTTGGAAGCAGACACAAAACCAACTTTTCCTTAGAAGAGCTGAAACAAGATATTTGAGAAAGTTTTCCACAGGGGGAAGGTATCCTGAGGTAAAATGAGCAATGCAGAATAACTTTTATGGGATCAGGAAGAACGCTAATCTGGGGAAAAACGCTAGCTTGCTAAAGATATGATATTGCAGCAGGTAAGTAACAGAAATCTGCAGACATAATGCAGATGAGAAGCAAATTAGAAAACCAATGAACAGAAGCCAGTGGAGAACTATCAAGTACTGTTCATAATCCTGCTATGACAGAAAGTTCACAAGCAAGTGCTGCACGTCATTACAAAATACTTGATCCAAGTCAGTCAGGTCCTTCCTTTCAAGTGGGATAACACACTCATTCTGGGACAAGCCGCTAGAAACGATGGCAATCTGTGAAGGGGAAGAAGGGAGTAACAGGTGGTGTGCACAAGAGGCATCTCTACCATCAGGTTTTTCAGAGGCATTGAATGCAGTCAGTCCCACGTAGGAAGGAATTTGCTTACCCTATCTGTGGATTGAGACTTTCTGTGACACTGTTTGTGCAGTCATGTTGCATATAGAAAATGGGACAGCAAGAGGAGCTGCAGGGTAATCCCCGAACGACCATTTTGTGCGCTGTCTTGCACCAGAGATACCAATCAATACCAGCAACCACGTCTGCCAGGCCAACTCGCACCACACAATCCTCGATCAGAGTGTTCTGCAGGGATCTCCCAGAGTAATGGAGTCCTCGGGGCAGACCTGGCAACAGTAGTGGCGTGCGTTTGTCCCCGGGGAGGGCTGAGCAGCCTTCCTCCCAGCCCCAGATGCCCTGTCTGAGGTGCTGTACAAACACAGCTGCTGGGGGCAGGGAGCACCACAAGCAGCCAAGGCTTGTGTACACATGTTGATGGAGGAGTCCACCCAGGCCAGTCCCAAACGAAGGACTTCACATCTGTTTAGCTTGACCCGGCTTGCTCTGCCTGAAGTTTGTCTCTGACTTATCCTACAGTTAAGGGGCAAACAGAACAGGCAGCAGATGTGTGTGAAGGTAAAGAAGCGGAAATGAGACACATGAGCTTTAACATTAAGACAACCCCAGAACACTGCTGCTCCTCAAACCTGGGTTATCTGCAGCAAAGCTGCGGTGTCTGCTCTCCTCTGTGTCTCAGATCGCTCCTGTGAGATTGCTTCACCCTGGCCATGGAGTCTGGGGTGTGGGGGTGGGAAACACAACTCAAAACCCTCTTCCTTCAGCAGAGCAGAATCCCTTTAGCAGCAAAGAAATCTGTCTGGGTTCCCCTCGGGGAAACGGGAGCGCTGAGCCACAATGCACGCAGTGACCCGTGAAGGCAGGGGCACAGCCGGCGCCCCGCAAAGCCGGGATTTCTGTCTGCTCTGCCACAATCACGGGGGTGATTCTCCCAGGCTGGGCCTCGGGAAGGGGACAGGCACTGGCTGAGGGGTTTCGGTGCAGCTGTGAAACGAGTGCCACGAGGAGGGCCAGGCTGAGTAGGTCCTTTGTGGAGGAGAGCAGAGATGAGGGGAGCGCAGGGCTTTGACGCCTGGACGTGCACCCCACAGTTAGTGGGGAAAGCAGCTGCCTAAACCCCTGCCTGAGGTGGCAGGGGGGAGAGGGAAATCTGTTTTCAGCCCTAAACTGAAGTCAACCCTCTGCTGGGGATGAACGTGGGCGGCAGCCTCGGGTGAGCCCTCAGCCAGGGAAAGGCCCCCGTGGTCCTTCTGGTGATGCTGGGAAGCCTCCTCAGGCGATCTCTCCCCCCGCCGGCCTTTTGTGAGCGCCAGGCCTCTGGGGAGCGGGGCAAAGCGTCTGGTGCCGGGGTAGATTTGGGGGAGACACGGCAAAACCCCCTTCTCAAGCACCTCAAGACTGAGGGAGGGCAGCGGGGGGACATACACACCCCCCCCATGTCTAGGCTATCCCCTTCAGGAACCAGAAACCTGCGGGGAAGGGCGAGGGGCCGCCGCGCTCCCCTGAGGCTACCGCCCGCTCCCCAGCGCGGGCCGCGCCGCCGGCCCCTGCCCCTGCCCCTGCCCCGCGCAGGCCCGGGGCGGCCGGGACCGGCCCCGCCAGCTCGGAGCGCCCCTCCTGGCTCCGGCCCCGCCGCGGCTCCCTGAGGGGAGGGAGGGAAGGAGGGAAAGAAGGAGAGAGAGGGGAGGCTCCGCCGCCGCGGGCCCACCCGCCGCCGCTTACCTTAGCGCCGAGGGGGGCGGCGGCGCTGAGGAGGAGGAGGAGGAGGAGGAGGAGGAGGAGGCGGCGGCGGGGAGCGGCGGCCATGCCGCGCTGCTGCTGCTGCTGCCGCCGCCGCGGAGGAGGCGGCGAGGCGGCCCACCAGCGGCGGTAGCAGGAGCAGCCGCCGCCGGAGCGCGGGCCGGCATGGCTGAGGGAGTTAATGACTTTACAACCTGCCGGGTGGCGGGCGGCGACCCGCGGCGCGGCCGCTCGGCGGGGGATGGGGCTGGGCTGGGGGGGGCCGGGCGCTCCTCAGGCCCCGCCGCCCCGGGGCTCGGCCCCCGCGTCCCGCCTGCGAGCTGGGGGGGGGCAGGCGGGGGGGGAGCAGCCTGAGCCTGAGCCTGAGCCTGAGCCTGAGCCTGAGCCTGAGCCTGCCCCCTCGCACCGCCCTGCCCGCGGCCGGTCCCAGCGCCCGGCTCTCCGCGAACGCCTCCCGGCGGTTTTTGCAGCTCCTCCCGCAGCCTCCCTGGGCAGCGGCGCGACACAGCGAGCGGTCCCCGCGGGGCCACCCGGGCTGCCCGCTGCCCCACGCAAACCCCTCGCTCCCAAGCGAAGTCCCCCGTTCGTTTCCTCTTGCACAAAACCCCGTTTGCTACCCGAGTCATTTTTCTCGCCCTTTCTGGGCAAGCTGTGTGGCTTAGCGCACGCCTTGTGGTGGCCCTGGGCTGGAGGGCAGCGCTCCATCCCGGGAAGGGTGGGAGGGAACATCACCCAGGCCACGGAGAGCCGCTCTCGCTGGCGGTGGAGGAACCGCACCCGCATGGTGAGCCAGCCTGGTGACCTGGCTCTTACTGAGAGAGGGGGTCGTTGCCCATAGGCCTCAGTTCTCAGCCACGGTTTTTGTTAAGTCACATAACCAAACCCGGTTTGTCTCAAACAAAAGTTGCTCTCCGCCACCTCGGTCCGTGCGTCCTCTCTTGATGCAGCAACTGCAAAAAGCACACTGCAAAATCGGACCGCTTGGACCGACTCGCAGCAGTCTACTCTCTGCTTGAGACCTTCTCAGAAGATGCAACAGCACCTCAGAAGCCCCCATAAGCTCTCTGAGACCCTCCAGTCTAAAGTAAATCTGTCAATCCCCGTCTCCACGTGCTGCTTTCAGGCTGGCGCACTGAGATAGTCAACTGTGCAACTTAGGAGGAGTGAATTTGCTTGTTGGTAACATCCCAGTTCCTTTCTGGACCCTCCCTTGCTGTGCTTGTGATCCAAAGGCAGCTCTTGGCACGATGCTGTGAGTCTCCAGGCGAGCACACCTCGGCCCTCCAGGAGCCAGGCTGCTGTGGACCCAGCCTGTGCAAAAATGGCATCAGGTGTCCCCAGCCTGGAGCGGGTGTCTGGGGAGCAGCGGTTTCTGCCTGCCAGATGTGCTGTAATTAGTGTGGGAAGGTGATCCGAGTCCTCCGCACATCTCCCCCACCGAGGCTTTCAGCCCCGAGGTGGAGGGAGGGGAGAGGAAAGACGGAGGGGTGTCAGCAGGGGGGAGCGACGGGGACTCCTGATCAAAGCTGTTTGCTAGCAGGCAGGGGGCAAGGGGAGGAGGGCAGCGATCCACTGCTGACCCATCCAGAGAAAATGAGGGTGAGGAGCGCTGACAAATAACATGGTTGTGCCATGAGCTGCCTTCTACAAAGGCAGAGGGGGGAAAAAGCTTCAGAGTCGATTCTTGGCTTTCCTGCCCTGCTGCAGCCCTGCGTAAGGTTCCCCTGGAGCCAGCTCCTGCCCTGCAGATAAGCAAAGCTGTGGAGAGGCACAGAGGCAGGGGAGAAGCTGTGCCTGAGAAGAAAAGGGGGGCTGGCTCCAACCAAGTGAGGGAGTTGGTAGCAGGGCAGGTCTCACTGAAGTTTCAGTGTGTCTGATTTTCTTCAGCCCCTCTCAAACCCAGTGTCTGAGCAGCAGCCCTGGGAGGCAGAAGCAGGCTGTTGAGTGCCACTCGGTGCAGAGACGATCTGGGGAGGAGGATCTGTGTGTGAGGCACTAAGGCAGCATGACAGGGCAAACCCAGGTGGCCTGCACTGCTCTCCCCTCCAGGGCCCCTCTGTGCCCCTGCTCCCCTGACCTTTCTTGCTAGTCGTGCTCTCATCCCGCAAGCACAACTCCTGAGCCCCTTCTGCTCCTGAGGGTGATGCAAGTGTGGTGTGGAAGGCAGCAAGGCAATGCTAAAATGCTACTTGCCGTTTTACATCCTGAGTTTAAGCAGTGTGGTTGTTTTCTTGCCATTCAGAGGAGAGTTTGAATACTCTCAGTCAATGTGGGAGGAAGGGTATGGCAGATAAAGCTCCCTCGTAGTCTTGAGAGCCTACTCCCCCAGTATGGAAAAGTTTGATAGTGCTATTGAACCAATGAATACATTTAAAACCTTGCTAATAAAACCATCACCAGACCCCACAACCAGCTTCCAGTCTTGTAATCATTTGTAATCCACCTCTCCCAATTTGTATTTTTATTTTCCTACTGTCTTTATTTAGACCATAAAGTTACTACTTTCTAACTGGGCCAACTGGTTTTGCTGTGGGCTGTATTACGTGCGTGATGAGCAGGCTTAGCTCTACAAATGCAGCAGCCCTTTGGGGTTTTGCATTCAGCCCCACCATTACAAGGGGCTTTTCCCCAGTTGCTTCCCAGTTTCATGTGCCCTGTTAACAGAAAGTAGATCTGCACTACCACCAGGGAATGTTTAAAGGATTCACGAGGTTGAGGATTTCTTCTTTATTAGCATCGAAGCACCAGAGCCACATGGTCACCCTAACAGTCTCTCCATAGCATAATTGAGCTGGGGCCAGCCAGTGTTTCATTGCAGGTGCCAGGCGCGTTCGGACGCATGGGCTGCTTAGGGGGACTGGCTATGAGTATTCTCTGCCTCTAGGCAACTTCAACCTCTTGTTTCATTAAATTGGGTTTCATCAGCCAACTGTTTCTCCAAAAAGCGTCCAAACGCAGTCACAAAGGGAATCAAAGTCTGTGGAAAGGAGGACCAGTGTTTGTGGCTGCTGTTGCAGCAGGTCCTGCAAGACTGGAGTAGACTATCCTCTAACAGGATCTGAGGGATTTATTCTGCTCACAACTCACTTGCAGATGTCACAGATGGCAGCCGTCTTCCTGTGGGCAAAGTCCCGGGATCACAATTATAGAGGCTGAGAGTTTAGAAAAATACATGTGGGAGACTGGCCTGGAGTGTAAATGTCTCCAGACACCTCTTTAGTTCTGTGTGTGTGTGTTTTCCTCCTACTGACCAAGCTGCTGGAGGGAGCCTGTCTTTGATAGCAGTCTGGCAGGATGTTGCACTGGGTTTTTAGTCCATCTCTCTGGTTGAACAGTCTCAGTAACTCATCTGGCTTTACCTGATGCTTGCCCCAGCACAGATGCCCCTTCCTGGCCCTGGGAGCCGAAACAACAAGTGGAATTTGCTCTCCCTGTGAGGAGGAACCTGTGTGGTCCAAGGCTCCCCTCTGCAGATACAAGCTCTGACCAGGGAAATGGCTGATCCTTCTTCTAGTGCTCTGAGCAGCTCCAAGAGCTCAGCTCTGTTAACATAAGCAGTGGCTTCATTCAGCTCAAGCTGTAATTGTGGGAAGAGTCCAGGTCTGCTCCTCTGTAGAGATCACCATGACCAGAAACTGCATCCTGGAGATGTCTAAGTGGTCCCTGGGCTGCTGGGGCAGAGGATGGAGCAGACCTCAAAGGAGGTATGGTGCGGGGAGGCTGTTTCCATCCCTTGTGTCGAACCACGCTGCTGCCTCTGCTCTGGCTCCGAGAGGATCCTCAGCTCTCGAGTGCCCTCGCGAGGGATCTGCAGAGCCCTCTCCTCGGCCTGAGCCTAACTGTGCAGTCCGGCCAAAGCGGGAGAGGCCAGCGGGAGGTCTGCTCATGGCTTTGCTCCCTCCCTGTGCCGGGAACATGCTTGCAGGCTGTATTCTTCGAGCCTTTTCATTGCAGGCTCTTGGATCCGCATCCCGCAGGCTGAGGCCAAGCTCCTTTGTGCAATTCATTGTAAGGCTGCTTCCCCTGGAGCGGCGAATCGGGAAAATAGAAAAAGGCTTAAGCTCCCAATATCTTCAAATCTCTCTTACAATGGAGCTTTTGTAGGCTGAAAGTGACCCCCGAGGGACCAGCCCTGCGGCAGCAGAGCTTGCCCACGCATGGAGCTGCAGGAGGGTTGAGGACGAGCTCCCAGAGGTTAAAGCTCAACAGAAGAGATGTGGCTCAGCTGGGTTCAATACCTGTCTCTTTGCATCCTGCCTTCTTCCAGCTTTAGTCCATGCTGGTGCAAAGGGGTAGAAAGATATGTGGCACGACGTGCCTGTCGCAGGGGCAGAGATGCTGCAGGCAGAGCAGGGTGGTGTGCCAAGCCTGTGCAACCCTGGCTGGGCCACTCACCTTTAAACTCTAAGGTTGATGAGTTTATGTCAGCTCGCAAGGCAGCGGCACGATCGCATGTACAATCAGTGCTAATTTTGTGGCGGAGCAGTCCAGACTGGCCTTCAAGAACTGGTTTTGCCCCTCAGTTGAGCTGCTATGTAATTTTCAGGGTAATTTTTAGGGTTGTTGAGCACTTTGTGGCATCATATCCTTCCCTGGAGAGCTACTGCTGCAGAGAGCAGGACTGAAAAAATAAAGGGAAAGATAGTTGGGGAGGAGGATGCATTAATAGGCCAAGTAGAATAATAATTTTTTTTTTTTGTAGATGAGAAATTGAAAAATAATTTAGTGTTAGCATTGACCTAACAGCAGACAACAGATAAGCTCCAGCCAAACCCATGGCCTTGCCGTGCTTGGGCAATGTGTGTATGTGCAGGAGGAGATGCTGCCAGAGAGATTATGAACCAGGTGCACGGGGGAACAGCTGAAGGGAAGAGCTGTCCCTAGCACATGTGGGTGTGGTGCCCAGGAGGAATAAATTCATTTGCCTCAGACGGTGCAGAGCTGGACCATGTTCTGCTCCATCCTAGTCTCTTGCCACAGCTGTCAGAGTTGGTGGGAAGGGGGAGCTTTGGCTGTGCCCCCCATCGTCTGCAGTGATCTCCCTCACTGAGGGCTCTGCAGTTGCTGCACCCATGCCCTGGGGGACATGCCAGAGTGGAGTGTTTCTGAATTAACTCATAGTCTGGGAAAAAGAAGGGAACCCGAATCCCTGGCTGGGAGAAACCTTGCTGGGGGTCCTGCTGTCCTCCTTGAAGTGACTCCAGGGCCAGCCCCACCGCGGTGCGGAAGGAAGGGGATGGTGTGGAAATGTCGTGGCTCAGCAAGGCGGGTGGGAATTTTGGCCTCATGCCTCTGCATTGGCATCTCTCCCTCTCAGGCAAGCACTGCTTGGCCATTTCAGGGACTTGCAGGAGGCTCTTGCTTGGTACATTTTAAAGATCCTTTCTCTGAACAGGCTGCAGATTCATCCCTCAAGTTTATGGAGAGGTGCAATCACTGCTGAGCAGCCTCTGGACTTGCCTGCCCTGGTTTCCCAGCCTCTTTTCAACAGCAGGCACCACTTCCACCCTCGGATCAGCCTGGTTCTTGGAGCAGGTACAAGGATGATGATGCTATTTACCAGCACAGATCACAGTGAGCACAGCATCTAGGGGAAAACCACCGGTGCACCCTTCTGCCTGGAGATGCTCTCGGAGCTCGTTCAGCTGCTCCCTTTGGACTCACTTTTGAATTCATGTGCAAGACTAAAAAAGCAGCCTGGTTTTGGCGTCGAGCAATCACTGCACCTAGTGACACTGGATTCTCATCTGAATCTTTGGGCTAGGACCTCTTGTCCTCTCGCATTGGACAACAAGAGATGAGTGATATTTACTTCTGGCAATCAATCACATGAACATTAGCGTGAAAATAGATGCCAATGTTATGAGTATTTAGACTGCCAGGGCCTGGACAGGGATGGAAGAAAATCCAGAATTAGAGGGTAAATCCTTTTTTTTCCAGCCTTCTCTCTGTTTAAGCCAGAGCTGGGCAAAATAATTAATCAAAAATATAAAAATTGGTGTGTGTTGAGGTGGTGTGACTGGGTGGAACTGATCTGATCAAAGGTGTTGAAATGACATATTTGCTTTCTGTATTTCTAAAATATTTCAGTTGTCAGTGGATTTCAATTTAATTATTATCATTAAGTATTATGCAAACCTCAGTATGTTTCAGTCTGGATTGAATTCAGCAGCTGTCTGGGGGTTTGTTTTTAGTTTTGCCTTAGCTGAAAAAGCTGTGAATGTTTGCCCCAAACAACTGAGAAAAAAGTTGTTTGGAGTTTTTTCTGCAAAAAGCAGATATTCACTTTGTTTGCACAACTACAGCCCTGACCTAAATAAAACTTTGTCCAATATGATGATACACTTAATGAACTGAAAAGAGCTAGAAAAAAAAAAAAAAAAACAGAATACGGTAAGACTCCAGTATCACTTCAAGGACTTTGCTGGTTTCTTTCACAATCACATTCTTTATTTTTAAATAGAAGTCTTGTTTCAGAAGCAAGCAGATATTTTGTCTTTAAAAGGTCATAAAAATATCTCTGTATTAGAAGAGCTGGGGTGGATGATGCTTACAGCAATGTGCCCAAGCAGTGTGAAGTTGCCCTTGCATACCTTAGCTATGCATTACAAACACAGCACATAAAACTGAGTGAGATAATGTTAAAATACAGATTTCCCTCAAGATACTGACATAAAATGATTAATGCTCTGCTGGTTCTTACATCAACACCCATGCTGAACTGTGCAGAGCAGAAACAGTGTTTTCTGTTACCAAAGTAGTGTATAGCAATAAAAAGGAGGGAGGGGAGGAAGTAACCCGTATCTTCTACAAAACCATGCCCTGGGCTGCCCTGCTGATGCTGGGCTCCAGCAGGTAATTCTCACATCTAGCCCAGTGTTTGTCACAGTTAAAACCCCTGTGGTCTTGTCTTCATGTCCCCAACCAACCAAAAAGTCTCTTGGTTAGAACATGAACAAATAACCCCCTCCTCTTCCTTTATTTTGTCCCCTCCTCCAAGTTACACAAATCTCCTGAGACAGGACAAGGCACGTGGCAGGAGGAAAGAAGAGACAGGCTGTGGTTTTAGGGTACAGGACTGTAGCTCAGCTGAGCCATCAGTGGGGGAGATCAGCAAGGCACTGTTGGCAGGAGACCTGGCCAACACCAGGGTCCAGTTGCTGTAAGGAGCACACAGATAACACTGCTTGTAAAAACACCATCGTGTTCTCAATTTGTGCCTTGTTCAGTCACAGAGCCTGGCTCTGCAAGGCCCCAGTCTGTGCTGCTTATATGGGAATGAGCTGTGCTCTGCTACAGCTGCTCCTTCTCCAGCAGGCAGCACCATCAGCACAGGGGCTGACACCTGGGGCTGACTGCTGGGTTGTTATAAATGCTGTAATCTGCAACTCCCCCCCCAGGTGTTTCCTGAGTTGGCTGCTCTACCCCAAAGTATCTGCACAAACACAGTGGGCAGGGGTACCACAGTGTTCCCAGGACTTGGATTTCTCCTGCTAGGATGCAGAAGAGGCAGCATGGTAAGAAAGCAACCTGCTTTGTTGAGGACTTTTAGTGTTAACACCAGAGATTTTTGTCTTTACCAGCTAATCCCAGCTCTGCTCCTAGTTGCTTTAGCATATGCCAGAGCCACCAGCTGCCTGGCAGGGAGGCAAATGTACCTTTGGAGGACAAGGACCTGCTGTGCTCCCCTACGTGGTTTGAAATAAATATCAATGTTATCATCTACATTCATCAACAAAAGTTAGCTGGGGAGAGGCAGGCAGGAAGCTTCCTGCCCTACACACAAATGAGAGATCAGGGTAGGACCAAAGCAGATGCATCAGCCCAAAGAGATGGTCATAGCCTTGTAGTGGCAAAAGGATCAAGAGTGGACTTTTTTTTTTAAAGAGGTAGCATTAAGTTAAACTGTATTACTTATTCTTTCACCTGTGCAATTCCTTGAGGCTTCACACTATCAGAGCGACAGTGAGGTGGTTTCTGTTTCATTGCTCTCTGTCTCTGGAGCTTATTCTCTGACATATGGGTTCCCCCCTTTAGTGCAGTGTTCAAGTGCTGACAACCTGAAATTTCTTGTGATTGATGTTTAGGGGATTTCTGAACTACAAATTTGTTTGAACATCCTATAGTTAGGATCTGGTCTTTGCTGGGTGTCATTCAGTCTGTGTAAGTGGGACTCTATCAGGACTGACTGGTCAAACCCTTGACTAGCAAACTGGTTTTCTCTTTGAAGCATGCCTTCAAAATGTTGGGCTTTGGGGAATTTGACCTTCCTGCGTTCCAGTGGCTCTCTGCAAAGAGAGAGAGATTAAACTTCTAGATAAAGCACATTGTGTGACTGATGTACACACCATATTAGCAAACTGAGGGGCAGGGAGAAATGAAAGAGCTACTGAGCTGAAGTGTCTTTCTGGCATACTAGTTGTGTATGTTATTTGTGTGTTTCCTGATAGAAATGCTACCTGCAAAGTCCTGTTTCCCCTCCTGCCTCCCCACACAGCAGTGATGTTCTCTTGTGCAATCAGCAGTCTAAAATACCCACTCTTCCCACCTGCCAGAAGGAAGCATGTCATCTGTTACCTCCAGGACTCAGCTGGCTAAATGGCCTGGATCAACTTGTACCTGTCAGACTCTTCCCAGGAAGATATGAGAAACAAACTGAAGAGAAATAGCACTGGCTGTGTCTCTGCCTGCACCAGAGTCAGCCAGGACCATCTTTCCAATCCTTCCCAGGGCTCTGGCAGCCTTTGCCCCTAGGGTTTGGCATGGACATGGCAGCCCCCCTTCTCGATGGTCTGCACTGGGTGGATCGGTAGGACCAAGTGGGAGATGCGGCTCCACAGCCCACTCAGCTTGTCGGAGTCCATGTGGTCGTAGGAGCCGGGGGTCCTGGTCTTGGTGAATTTGGCCCAGAGGAAGTCACGGACCCTCTCTTCCACCTGCTGGAGGCTGATGTGGGTCTCCAGCGTCTCCTCCTCCAGCAGCACGGTCAGCAGCAGGGCCACGTCCTTGAAAGCAGCGCTTTCGTGGTCGCAGTACTTGTAGAAGATGAGGGTGGCTCCTGCCGGCAGCAGCTCGAAGTGGTGTATCACTGCAGCACGGCCCCCAGCCTGGAAAGCCGAGCTCAGCTCTGAGTCCACCTCCAGCTTGGCCTGGTCACTCTGGAGCCTGGATTTATCCGTGCCATCGATCTGGACCGTGCTGGCATGCAGGGCGGCCGAGTAGGTGTCGGCCACGTGGGCGCTAAGGCATCGCAAGGTCTGCTCACCCTTGCGGGAGGCCGTGAGGATGATGATGGCCGGCTGCGTGTGGTGGGATGCATTGAGATGCTTCTGCAGGAGCTTACGCCCACGAACCCACAGGTGGGGACTCTGCCCCGGAAACCTGTCCTGCAGCCGGTTGAACTGGGACAGGAATGCCTCCACTGTGGGGTTCTTGGGGACTTGCTGGGACTTGGAGGCCGGGTTGCCAAAGCAGAATATGAAGAAGCAGAGCAATAGGAGGCTTACGAAGACAAGCCCTGTTCAACAGGGGAGAGACCCGAGATGGGGAACAGAAGTCAGTCCCAAGTGACCTGCAGTGACATGCTGGAAAGTAGCTACAAGGGCTCTTTATCCCCTCTCAGACCTTCCCCCCCCCCCACGCTAGGGAAGTGGTTCAGGTTGGCACGCTCTCTGGGGGCCCAGGAATAGTGAACAGGCTGCTTGCTCCATGTTGTGAGACCCATGCTCCTGCACACCAGACGGGGGGGCTACAGCTCCAGAGATGGAGGCAAGGCTACAGCTTTGTTGTCGAGGTGCAAAATTTCCTGAGGAAATTTCGGCTGACCGCTTCTCTTTCCCCCTCCTCTGTTTTCTTTAAAGTTTGTGGCCATTTGGAGCACCTACCTCCACGTGTGGAGGTGTCTGACCCAGCTAAAGTGTTGTGTTCACTGGCTTCCTCCTAGCTATGCTGAGTGAACAAAAGTTACCTACCATGCTTCTCCCCAGAAAAAGAGGACAGTGAGGTCCAGACACAACTGCTTGTGTCTTTCTCCATGGTAACGCAAGGTCTCTTCCTATCAGGAGAAATGTGTAGTGCAGATCAGCACCACGGTTCCTCCTTGAGGCCCCACAACACAGAGGGGGACTGGGAAGGGGGATCACCAGCTTAGGAGACCATCAGACCTCCCAGGACGTGGCAGGGTGCTCCCAGCATGCTAAACACAATGTGCCTGCTTTTGAGGCTGGAGAGTGCAGGGAAAGCTGCTACTCTAGGCTCAAAGTGAGCCTATTTTTAAGGAAATGGTTTTTCCCTCAAACCCTCAGAAAAGCCTATGAAAGGTCCTGAGAGAGAAGAATTATTAAATGTGCTTCATTACTTGTTCCTGGAGGATCAGTGCCTTCTTGTCGATGAATAACATGCAAGGGAAGCTTCTTTTCCTCACCTTTCAGCCAGTGGGACTCTTTGGCCTTCTCCTGGTCTGTGTTTTGGGTGGTAACGTTCTGCGAGCAGGACTGAGCCTCTGGCTTTGGGGCCATGTGCCCTACGGCAAGAGAAAGAAATATGCCACTCACTGTTGAGGGAACAGATAAATCAAGCCATGATAAGAAAAGCAACAGAACTGCCAGGAGCTCCCAGCTGAGGGAAAGAGTTAGAAGTGAATACTGCTTTGGGTTAACACTGCTTTGAGTCTTGCCTCTCTGCTTGTTGGGCAGGGGAAGGAGAAAGATGATGCAGAGTACAGGGTGGTTTCATGCCTTTCAAAGCAGGACTGTAGCCAAAGGAGAGAGAAAGAGAAGCCAGTTAATTTCTTATACCTTCTTTCCTGTTTGACTGCAGAAAATGGACAGTGGGCACTAGAGAGCTCACCATATCATATTTCTAATGCCTATGGAAAGTGTAGGCATGCACACGGTGAAAGAGCAGCAGTGTGCAGTCACCAGCTCACCTTTGGTCCCATGTCTGTTCCTTAATGTCCCTTGGAATCCGCTCTCCTGTGTTTCTTGCTCTGTGTGCTCTTCTGGCTCCCTATCTAGGAGAGGGACACCAGTGCTCTTCTCTGTCAAGAGGCCCTTGGTGACATCTTCTGTGGCAGCCACATCCAAATGTGTCATTTTACTGTCAGAGCTCAGTGACTTCCTTCTTGATGAAGCATCTTCCTCTGCTGTGTAGGAGCTTTCACACTGCTTGTTTGTCTCCTGGTCCTCCTGTGTTTCCTGGTGGTCAGGGCTGTCTCCTTTGCTGTCCATTTTATCCTGGGCCAGCCTGGCTGCAGGGAATAAAATTTGCAGACCTGTGCTTAGTCTCTTTCAGCACAAGAACCAACAACCCTTTCTCCTGCTCTGCCTCCTCTAAGCAAAGGCCCAGGTTAACAGCATTTTGGAAATGCTGTACATACAGAAGGGGAGAGACTCACCTTCATCCAAATCATCGTCTTCCTGGGGTCTTTTTGAGACACCATCTCTTGTCTTCCCAGATTCTTCCAGTGATATTTCAGTTTCCTGGGGAACCTTCTCCTCTTCTGTGGCACCAGCTGACTCCAACAGTGCTGTCTCTCCTCCAGCAGCCGTTGGTGCTTTACATACCAAAGAGTCCTCTGGTTTGCAGGAGGTCTCAGGCCACCTGCTTGTCACTTGGAGCTCAAGTGTTTCTTGGGTGGACTCTTGGTGCACAGGGCGCTCTGCTGTGCTCTCCACCTCATCTGGAGCTGGCCCAGCTGTTGGGATCAGAGTTCAAAAGCTCAGCTAGCCATGCAGGAGTCAAGAATACCCCATGCTTTACCATTACCCTATAAAACTCCCAGTTCTTGCCTTTTAGAAACATCTACCCCCTGTGAGGGGGATAGTGAGGTAGTGAGACAGGCAAGAGAATAGGGTGACCAAAAGCGAGAAACTCACAGGTCGAGATCAAGACAGCTGAAAATGTGAAGGAAAGGGGGGGAAATCACAAGTGATGCAAAGGCAATTGCTCGCCACCTCCTACAAGCAGACTGATGCCAGGCCAGTCTCTGAGCAATGACCACCTTGGAAGTCAACCCCCCCACCCTTCTTCTTCCTGTACCCCAGTTTTTATTGCTGACCATGATGTTATATTCTATGGAATATCCCCTTGCCCACCTTGGGTCCCTGCCCAATCTTCTGCCCACCCCAGAGTATTTGCTTGGCAGGGGGAAAGTAGGGAAAAAGATGAAACTTTGACACTGTGCCAGCACTGTTCAGCAATAGCCAAAACACCACTGTGCTAAAAACATCTAGGGTTTTTTAAACCACAAATCCAAAACACAGCACTGTACAGGCTGCTATGAGGGAAGTTAGCTCATCCCTGGCCTATGTCCCATGCTGTCCTATGTGGGGTGGGCAGGCAATTCTTTCACTAAATGGTAGGATATGTTACTGCATCTTCCACAGATAGTGGGTTTTCCTAGGTTGGTAAATTAAGGTGACGGATTTAAAGCATTTCTGAGGCTGTTGTTGTTGAGTACTGGCCGGAACAGTTATGCCAACACACTTCATGTATCAGTCTGAATGTAAATGTTAGCTCTGCTTGTGCTCCTTCTCTGCTCCTGTTCTGGAGCTGCTCTCACAAAGAGCTGTGGTAATGTATAATTAAAAGCAAACACTGGAGCATAATTCAATAGAGTTCTGGGGCTGAACATTAAGCTTTTGCAACATATTCCGAAACTTACAAAACAAACAGTGCAGTTCAAATTTCAGGTGCTATTTGTGAAAAATTGCTTATGAATGATCAAGCACTACAACAACATAGAAATAATTACGCTAAAAATAAAATAAAGACTCTGATAAAAGTGGCAAGGAACTCCCTATCACTTTGAGAGCAGAGAAGCTGCACTTGTCACATGTCAGGACATGCTGTCCTTTGGAGCATGATTTTTACATTCCTTGTTGCTGAGTGTTACGGGAACACTTCTGACCACCTAGGACAGATCTCAGCTGGTTATAGCGTCACAGTATCACTGAAATACTCATATGTAGTACTCATAACAAGGCACCTGGAGAATGTAAGTACATGGCAGAAACTGAAATATGAGGAACCTGGAGGTATCCTGATATTCAAGCTGGGCACAAACAGTACTCCTTGCCCTGCCTCCTCCACAGGTTTCCCATCCATAGGTGATGGAAAACGGGCTTATTTAAGCATCTGTAGATGGGAAGCACTGGGATGCAGGGAAGAAAGCTGTCCCAGTCTGGAGCTCCATCGTTAGCCTTCCTTGTGCTGCCGTCCTGGACACAGAGGCTAAACCTGTTGCAGATGGCAATCCAAAACTGAAAGTAACTTGTTAATTTTTCACCCTTCAAAAAAAGATAGCAACTTGCTTTTCTGGGCCTGGAAAAGAGGGGATTCTCTTATTTTTTTTTATTTTTATGTTCCTTAGGTTTCTCATGTCACTATTGAATCTTCTTATAAAGGTATTTTCCTAGTAGATGGAGTAAGTGTAGGATTCACTTACCTCCAGACAGATCCACGCTTGGATTCTTTTCCATTTTCTTTCTCCCCTGGAGCTCTGGCTTCTGCACTGTTTTGTTTCACTTTCTCCTTCGCTCATAAGGAAATGTATCTCCCTGCTGTTCAAGTCGCTGACCAGGTTCTACCCCCTTCACAGACACCATCCCGTCCTGGTCTTGGGAGTTGCAACTAAATGCCCATAAACCTGATAAGCAGAAACACAGGAGCAGTGATTTATGGTGAAGAAAGAGGCTCCTCCCTCCATGATTACTAAGGTGATGTGAAAATAGATGGATGCCACTGATAACTGCAAACTTTCAGCCCGAGGGCTACTAGCTGTTTTGCTTCCCAGCAGGCTACAAGCAGTCCAAGGGCTAACGCAGACCGCAGTTCTCTTGGGACAAGCCAGTGGGGTGAGGCACTGGTTTCTTATCCGGATGGACTCGGTGGTGCTCCAAGATGGCAGGCCTGGAGGCGGGGGTTCGGCAGGCTGCCCTGTGTGCTTTTGGGCACCTGGTATCTCACAGCCAGGTCAACACAGAGCAGTGAGCCTGATCCATCTTACCCTCCTGCTTCCAGCGGGTCAGACTGGGAGATGGTGGTGCTTGAAGACAAAGCCGCTGGCCAAAACACCACCTGGCCTCTGTGCAGCAGCGTTACCCCCACCCGACCTTGCACCCATCCGAGGGGGCTGAGCAGTGCCCTGGCCGGGTGTTGTGAACCTGGAGCCTCACTTACACCCCCCCAGCGATACTCACCCCTCTGCTAAAGCGCTTTGGGAGTGGACAGACACGCAGGAAGGAGGGCAACGCCTGCCCGCGGAAAACTAGGCAGGATGGAAAACTCCCGAGAAACTTTCCCTGCTGGAGAGCGCTTCGTGTGGATTTCGGTACAAAAATCTCAAGCCCAGCCTTCCCAGCAGCTCTTCTAGCATAGCCCCCCACCCACACTATCCTTACAGCTGAGTTTTCTTGCTAAATGCAAGATTTGGAGGTGAAGGGGGGGGGGTATAATTGCTGCTCTCTGCCGCCTGGCTCTTGTCCCTCCCCTCCCTGTGCTGTTCCCGCTGGTGACGCTCCGGCAGAAGAAGGAAGTGAGAGGAATAAAGTGGCCTGAGGAGTCGGACTCTTACCCGGGCAGGTTCGGAGCCGGTCAGGGCAGCGAAGTGAAGCAGAGGGGCGGCAAGAGGAGGCCAGCGCTGGCCCCTCCGCTTGTCCTTCCCAGAGGCCCTTTGGCTCTCCTGGTCAGCCCGTGCCCCCAGCGAACACCCTTAATCCTCCCCTGTCAACGTGACAGTGAACTCTGCCCTGCCACAGGCACCCGGCGGGCTGCTGGGAGGTGTAGTTTTCTTTCTCTGCTCCTCGCTAAAGGCGGACGGCTTTTCCCCTGTGAACCACCGTCGTTCTTGGGAGCGTTCAGGAAATAACTTCTTTTTTTGGCTGTATTTCTCAAACTCTGTGGTCGTGCAGAGTTTCCTTCAGGCAAACTAGACGATTGGCTTCTTCCTGTGTTAAGTAACAGTGTTGCAGATTTAAACAACTAAATGGCAGTGAGGAGGGAACTGTTTCGAGCTTTCATTGATGAAGATGAAAAGTACGGTGAGAAAAACAACTCAAACACGTAGCCAGCAAACCCCAGACTCTGGAAACGTCATGCTGTGCAAGTGCAGGGAGGCTGGGAAGCTGCATGCTGTGAAATGGAGAGTGTTTAGCATCAGCCTGGAGGGCAAGGGATGGGGAGACCCCCCGGTGCTCCCCTTCCAGCACGGTCCAGAGACCACAACAGGTGGAAGGTCAGAGAGAATGTGCGTAGCAGCTCCTGGCCTCATCTGAGCAATGCTTTTCCAAAACAAATGATGCTCTGCCTTGTTGTGCCCACACAAGGGACAGGTATGGTCCAACCCCTTCCCTGTTCCCCGCTGCCCAGGACACATTTCATGGGAAGTGGCGGCATGGAGCAGGGTGTGCTGGGGGAAAAGCAGCAGCGCAAGGAGCAGCAGCGCAGAGACTGCAACCCGCCTCAAACTCAGCTTTGCAGCCTTTTCACTGACATCCCCCGAGGAGCTGAGCAGCAAATGGCTGAGATGAAGCACGAGGAAAGACAACTGAAATGGTGCTGCTAAGGAGCAGGCACTCCTCAGCTGGGAGAGCAGAAGGCTGAAGGAGGGGGGGGATTTGACTAATGTGTTCACTAAATCCCCCAACACTAGGACTTAAGACACTTATAAAACAGGTAGGAGGTTGGGTTCCAATGGGTGGAAAAAAAATACCTCTTTATGCTGTGTGCAGGAAACCTTACTGGCCCAGGGGTCACAGAGGCAGAGTGTCAGAAGGTTCAAAAAAGGATGTGGAGAGCAGGTCGATAAGCAGTTAGTACAGGGCCGGGCAGGGCTGTGCCTGGCAACGGGAGATGCCGTTTAGGGGAAGCGGATGAACCCAGCCCCATCCCGTGCTCTGCTCCCCTCAGCACCCAGCGCTGTCCCGCAGGGGATGCTAAAGCCGACAGGGGCTGCATGTGCTCCCCTGGGCAGGACTGGACAGAGAGTGCCCTGCTTCCTCTCGGTCTCTTCCCAGGCCTCCACGAGCCACCCCCTGCCCTACGGCCAACTCTGCGTCTGTCCCTTGACCTTACCATAATCACTCGGTTATGAGACATGCGTGCATCACGCTACACGAGGGGTGAGCGTGTCCACGAGTATTGACACCGATGCTGGTCACATCAGAAAGGAGAGAAGGAGCGAGGTGTGCGTGGGCACAGCGCATGGAGCGAGGGCAGGATTGCACCTTCTCTCTGGCAGCACAGAAAGGCAGCGGCTTCCTCTGTGGCCTCCAGAACCACCCTGCTGGTGGTGGCCGGGAGGAGACAGAGTCCACCTCCCTTGCGGGCAGATTCAGCACATTTTTTTTATCGTGGCCAACCTCTCGCTGGCTGCAACAGAGGCTGTAAAACTGGGAGGAATGACAAAGCAGGAAGGAAAAAGCCTGAGTGGCTGATCGATGGAGACCAACCTCTCCCTGAGGGCTCTGCTCTTGGTTGCCGTCCATCTTCCATCCCAGCCAAAGGCATGTTTGACTTGATCTGCTTCTAGCCAGAAGGAACGGCCGAGGTGGCCAAAGCAGACAGGAGCTGCAGGTGTCGGGTGCTAAGGGCTTCATGAGAATCAAAGTATTTTACAGCTCTCTGTCCCCACAACCAGCCGGTCCCTTCCTCACGGGAGGCAGTCGGGAGCGGGCAGCGGGTGCGTCCTGCCCCCAGCTGTGGAAGTGTCACAAATCCGGTAGCGGAACTGCAGCTCAGCAAGCGAGAGAAGCCAACGCGTGACAAAACGGGGGGAGTAGGCTGACAAAACTTCAGCCTGTGTGGGTTGAGCACCCGGTTACCCGAAAGCAGCTTGGCAGGAGAATTAACTGGTCAGCCTAGGGCATGAAGTCATCCACCATCACAAAACTGTTACAGAAAAGCACGCTGACGTCGTGTAATGTTGCTTTCTTTCCTTTAGCATTCACAAAGTCATGGGATAGGAGCTGGGATGTAGAATTATAACTCAACAAATCTGGTCTTTTTTTAACTCGAGTTTGAGGGAGGATTTTATTAGATAGGAATAACATTTTCTCTCAGTTGCAGAAGAACCAACAGCAGCTATGTGAATTATAAAGGACATGCTATGTAAATATTTACACAATGTGATCATTTAGCAACTTTCTCTGGAAACTTGTGAATAAAGTGATACTATTTGTAGTTGCTTTCCACCCCGTCAGAAGTCATGAGCCAGTGACCGGTGGGTCTTTTTCTGCTTGATTTGAGCTGAATGGATGGTTCAGCTGTACTTTGAAACCTCCTGATGCAGTTATTTGTTACATCGTCTTTTATTTTTGCTTTAGAAAACGCTGCTCAAATGCCTGTGTTCTGCTTTTGCATCTTAAAAGAGTGACAGTACTTACTCTATTGCTGGTACAGAAGGAGGTATGCGTCATTTATGTTTCTCGCACTTGCTTCTGGATGACAGTGGAACATTCACAGTGCACTAGTGCAGCATTAAATTGTTTTTATCTTGAAATATACGTAGACAAGACAGTTGCAGGAGCAAAGATTGAATGGCACTTCCCTCACCCAGCCTTCTTGTTTTGAGTGCACCCAGCAGGTACACACCTACCCCCTTTAACCCTGCAAAACATGGCCACGAGCATACATATTTTGGGGCATTGTAGGTAAGATACTGCTGTTACAGACGTTAGTATCATCTTCCTCAATCCTGTTTCTTTCAGTATGCTAAAATCCTTTAGAATTTTTAAAAGGCCCTGCATTTGCTTAGCAACTTCTTTCCAAACTGGTCCCAGACCGTTCGGTAAGCATCTGTGCGGCGGTTATAGAAAACGTCCACTGTCGAAAGATGGGAAAAGCAGGCACACGCAGGTGCGTCGCCGTTTCAAACACAGCCCTCGTGCATGCTACGATTCGGTAAACAGCGACCGGACCGTGCGGGCATTTTTTCAGATGGCTGCGGGGGACACCGCCGTGCAGGCGGCGAGGCCGCAGCGCTGTCCCTCCGCGGGAGGCGGGCAGCCCCCCCCCGGCCTGGGGCTCAGCCCATCCGCCCGCCCTGGCAGGGAGGAGGCAGCGCCCGGGGCCTCGCGGAGGGTCACCCGAGGCGGTGGGGGGGCCCCCGCCGGCTGCCCGCGCCCCTGCCCGCCGCGGCCCCTCAGGTAGGGGAAGAGAAACCGCCTGGCGCGGCCGAGGCGCCTCGCCCTGTCCCGGCCCTCCTGCGTGAGCGCGGCAGCGGGCCGAGGCCCGCCCGGAGAGCTCGCCGGGCCCGGCCTCCCCTCAGGGGCCGCCCCCGCGGGGCCCCGCCGAGCCGAGGGGAGGCCGCGGCCGAGGGGGGCGGCTCGGCGCGTCGGGCGCTCCCTCATTTTTTTCACTGGAGGGCAGCCTCGGCGCAGACCGGGCCGCGGGACGGCCGCTCCCCGGCGCTCTCTCGGCCTCCTCCCGCCGGGAGGCAGCGCGGCGGCGGCGGCGGGCTCCGGCGGCGGCGGCCCCGCTCCCTCAGCGGGGCGGCGGGCGGGGGGGGGGGGGGGCGGTGGCGGCGGCGCGCGGGCCATGGCGGGCCGGCCGCTGTACCACGTGACGCCGCGGCGCCCCCTCCGCGCGCAGGCGGCGGAAGCAGCGTCGGGTGGTGAGCCCGCCCCGCGGGGGGGCCGGCGGGAAGTGAGGTTCGCGGAGCCGCCCCCGCCGCGGGAAGGCGGCAGCTTCGGTCCCGCGCGGCGCGGAGCGGCGGCGGCGGGCGGACAGGGCAGGGGACGGCGGCGGCGCGGGACGGCAGCGGGCAGGATGGTGGGGGGCGGCGGCGACGGGCAGGCTCCGCCGGACGCCACCGAGCTGAAGCGCAGGCGGAAGAGCCCCCGGTTGTCGGCGGCGCGGGCAGAGGAGGCCGAGGCGGAGGCCGCGGTCGAGCCCGGCCCCGGAGGGGCGCTGGAGGGTGAGCGACGCGGGCGGGCGCGCGCAGCGCGCCGCGGTGGATCCCGCGGTTGAGGGCGCGGTGGGGCGGCGCGAAGTGGGGCGGGCGGGCCCGCTCCTTCCCCGAGGCCGCCTGGCCGGCCTGCGGGACCGGGAGGTAGCGGCAGTCCGGGGGTGTGTGTGTAGGGGGGGTGGTGGTGTGTGTGTGCCCTCCTGGACAGCCCTGTTGGAAACACTGGGATGTTCCAGTGAGTCTGAAAGGGGTGTTCGGTGCTCCTGGAAGGCCTGTCAGGCTGGAGACGGGTGGGCTTGAACGGAGCTGCCCGGCCTTGCCGCGCCCTTCACCCGTTTCTCGTTTCAGGAGAGGAGCATCACTTTGGGAACGCAGACTCCTTGACTCGCCCCCCTATAAAAGCGTGTAGGTCCTCAGGTAGGTTTTAACTCGGAGAAGCTGCTGTGTGCGCTGCTTGCAAATGTGCTGAAATGCAGATGACTGGAGGAAGTGGTGGGTTTTGGGGTTTAACTCCTTTGCAGGTTTTAGCATGGTTCCAGCGTACAGGTGAGGAAATCCCGCTGCCGTTTTTAGTCCATCTGTGAGAGGTGAGGACACTTCTCTGCCTTCCAAAAGGATCGGTGCATGTAGAGGACACTGAAGCCCTTAGGTGGCTGTTTTACCTAGCGCATTGCTTGGAACAGTACTTTGTCACAGCATTAAAATGGGGAATAACTGATTTTGCTAAGTGCTTGTTTTTTAAAGGCCAAATTTAAATAAAGTGTCTTGAGTTGCATAAATAGATTGCTATGAGACTGTGCTCCATGCAGTGTGCAACACTGCTTATGAGGAAGTGCATAATTGGGGCTTGCCTGTCCTTTCTCTGAAGCACCAAGCATGCATCAGGACTTGCTCTGGGACACTGGGGCTGGATGAGCTGCTGTGTTAGCTCTATGATGCACCTTCTTGTTTCTTTCTTGATGAAAACTGTATCCCCAAAACTTTAGAGGGGTGCTAACTTTGTATAATACAGCCACATGACTTTAGCCTGTCATTCCATCAGAAAACTGCAAGCAAATTGTATTTCCTTCCATTTTAGTCTGCAGCTCTATTTTGAGTTGGACTGTATACGTCGCTAGTATGTGGCAATTCTCAGATGGACGAGTTGGGCCAGCTTGAGACAGTTCCCCATTCCCATCTGTATTCTTGTGACAGGGCTGCCACCAAGCTCTTGTTACAGCTGCGATGCATGGCCCTAATTACCTGGCACTGCCCTTAAAAAGGGCTGCCAGTGTTACGTTTCAGAAGCAGAATTTCCAGGAGGTGTGGAAAAATCTTATCTTGAGGGAGGAAGAGAGATTACGAGTATTTCTTTGGGAAAGTACAAAGTTTATTTGTGAAAAAAGCTGTGGGAAGCTGTTACTCCCACACGATGGCTAACAGGGCACTAACATGTTTAGTGATATAAATGTAGCTGGGTTGCTTTAGGAGGTACAGGTGAGTGGGTTTTTTAGTGTAGATGTCTCTAAAAATGAGGCCAGGGTGGGGAGAGATGCCCCCCCCCCGCCTCTCCGAACTCTTTAACAGCGGTATTTGATTATAGTCACAACAGGCATAAAAGTATGATGTTAAGAGACCCTAATGCTTTATATAGAAGCCAAGGAGTAATTTTGCCCCCCTCGCAGTCCTCCCACCCGTAGCTATGCAGTGTTGTTTTCTGCAGAGTTCGGGGGAATGCAAGGTCTGGGGCAACAGGACAAGCAGGGTGGATTTTTATAAGGACGTAATTGTCGTACTTCTCTGAGAGCAGAATGGAAGCAAAACCACAACTTGAGAAACTGGTTTCTGGCTTCTGCTTAGAGGTTTTAAATATAGATTAGGAAACTTGCTTCTAGAGCTAAAAAGCTTTAAGAGCCTACAAACCCTGCCTCGCATCAGGCATCTCCTAGATCAGCGAGCTAAAGATACATGCTAGCAATCTCCATTGAAGTCGTCTTAAAATACAGAAGTAGAGCATACGACTGTACGAGTTAAAAGGCAGGCGCTTTTGGTGGGTTTGGCACTCAGGTTTGTGCTGTCTATAGTTGCTGTGGAACACCGCCCAAGGGTGTTGCAGGCTTATCTCTGCGTTGAAACAGATTGAACCCACAGGGACAGATACGTACTAGACTTAAAAGAACAAGTTCCACTATGTTAAAATAGTGGCTTTATATTTTGGTTTATAAACCTGTAGTTTATGAACTTGGAGATTTCTAATCCTTTTGATTAAACTGGTGTATGAAATGGGGGTAGTAAGAAGATCACTCTTCTGGTAGGTGACTGAGCAATAGGCAGCTGGCTAGCAGATTGAAGGTGGATTGGAAAATCCTCACTAGCTGTCTGAGAGGCAGGAATGATCCTTTGGGTAGGAGGCTTAAGGCCTTGTAAGGAAACAACAGGCATGTCTGGACTGGAATTTATATTTACGTATATTTCTAGGAAAGTTAAACTTCATAAAGGGGGAGTTTACATTTCTCTGTAGGGGATGCCTTGTGTGCTGTCTGCTTGCATTAATGCTTTTCCTGTTGGTGATACCCGCTATTACAGAAGGTGCTGATTCACAAGCTGTCTTCATATGAGAAATGAAATTGTATATATTTAAATGCTTCCTTTTTACAACAGTTTTTAAGAACGCTTTGAGGGACACAGTACTGATTGATGCAAACAAGGGGAGAGAAATTAAAAAGTAGGGACTGCATGAGTAGCCCTCTTCAGATTCATAGGTATCTCTGGTCTCGTGATTACTAGCCACTGCTACTAGTGAGATTTTCCTTGCAAAACCTCAGTACATAGTGAAATATTATGGGTATGTTTGGCATTCCTGAAGATCAAGAAATTTGATGAGGATCTTCATTCTTAGTTTGGTGGGAAGTCAGTCACTTAACAGCTTTTTAAGATGGTTTTGAAAACATAGTATCCCACTCACTGTGTGCAAATACTTTACTGTTGTACCTGTGACTTAATAGTTTAAAACTTACAGTTTTTTCCCTTGTTTGCGTTTTGGGTTTGATTTGGGTGTGGTTTTTTTTTTTTCTTCCTTTGTATGCTTCACATACACTGGCATACTAAAGCTGCCAGAACATTTTAGAAAAAGGTTTATGTTTTCTTTTCTTGAAGTAAAATTAATAAACACTAGGTGGCAAGCTGTGTGTTGCCCTCACACATATGGGAAAAGAGCTATAGAAACACATTAAACCCCAGAAGAACCCAGTACTGTTAAAAGAATAAAAGGCCCCAGTGTGAATGTTACAGAGAAAAAGTTTTACCAATTGTATTCCCTTTGTTGTTTCCTCTGCTAATGCCCTTCAGCCTGATTGCTGTGTCATGGTCTCTGTTCCACAGCTGTACTACAGCTTTTATTCCATACCTGAATTTTCCCCCCGCCGCTCCTTGAATCTGGGCAACCATGTGGTTGCACTTTATCCTTTCAAACCTTTTCTCCTGGTGTTCTGCTTTTGACTGGCTTTCTAGCCCTGACCTTTGCTCTGTCATCTCACAGGGCTTTTTTCTTTCTAGTTAGTAACGTTAACCAGGCTGGGTTTCAGCATCTGAATGGCTGTGTAATTTTGACAAACAATCTAAAGGTGTTGGTTTAGATTCTTCCTAGCTGCCTGAGGGGATTAAGTTAGGAGCATAGGTGCCCTGGATTGCTGTTAGGGTTAATGAGAGAAAGAGACACAACTAAAGGATGGCTTGGACTACATGAAAAGGGGACTTAAGTTCTATATTTGCTTCTCTCTCTTTTCCCCTCTGCCTAATGCTATAGAAGACAGCACAATTATTGTTTTTGTGTGCCCAAAGCTGTGGGAAAAATTCTCTTTACTCCCATGCTTGTGTATTTAGTAGTTTACACTGAATCCCTTTAGTGTAAGGCATTTCTTGGATCATAGCATTTGGTGTCTTGATGTCTGTTTTTTTTTAAGTGTTTTTAAGCCAAGGACTCCTAAAAATAATTTAAAAAAAAAAAAAGTGTGTGATGGTGTAGACAGCTATATTTTTAGTGAACTCAAATTTACCATTAGCTTTTCAAGTCTTAGTTGCTTTTGGTTACATTTTAAGAAAGTAACTCCTGGGAGATCACAACTTGAAAATCACTGATTTTAGATCACATATGTTCTGAAACTATGTCTTGGGCACAAATGATACTGCACCTATACCAATTCTCTTTTTTTTTTTTTTCTTTTTTTCTGACAGGCAGTTCTTCAGTTTATTTTCTTCAAGAGAGTCCAATAAAGGAAAAAACAAAGGCTTATGACAGTAACGAACCCGAGAAACCAGCAGAGCATCAACCAAACATTTATACGCTGTTAAAAGGTAACACCACCAGTTTTATCAGTACCTTTTCCATGATGTAATAAATGATTGCTTAAATGTCCTAAAATGTAACAGAACTGAAAGAATTTCAAAAGGGGGAGTTGTTGAGTTGAAATCTGAATGGATGAAGAAGTTTAAAAAAAAAAAAAATAATTCAGGGTGCACTCCTACCTATGAGTCAAATTAAAACTGATTGTAGTATGACAGTCATCTGCTTGGGTGTAAAACCTTAAAGTTCAAGAAGGCACAGTTTTAAGCTTTGATAAAAAACTTAGGTGTCTTTTTTGAAAAGCAAAACAAAAAGTGAGTAATATCATACCTGCTTTGAAAACCGTTATGAAAGTGGATCTTTTAATTGCCTCAGGCAAAGCAAAACTGTTCTTTTTCTAAAAGTATGAGTTACTTTATCAGGAGGAAGCTGACTGTCCCAAGTGATTTCAAAGTGAGGGAGCACTTTTTCTGTTCATTGCTTAAGATTTTTCTCTTATATTTGTTACAGAAGCAATAGGGAAATACAGTGAGGAAGAAAATATGGGATACTTTTTAGCCCAGCAGAAGGTAGTTACGTTACTAGAGATGGTTTGAATACATCCAAATAAATACTCTATATAAGGGAGGTTTTTAGGAGAGCTGCTAAGTGGTCAGAGAGCGAGGTGGTGGCCTGCATTCATTTGGTGAGTAACAGTCTTGATCGCACAGTGTTTGTGGGAGGGCACTGGAAGCAGTTGTGACCTCAGACTGACAAAACACAGGCGTGAACCAGGTAGCTGAGATGTGCACAAGAACACCTCTGTGTCAGCCTGTGCTTTCCCAGGAGCACATGCAGGCATTTTGCTCAGGCAGCGACGGACACGACCATGTTTGCTGGAGTCCCCCCGGGCTGATAGCTGTGTTATGGTGGTTGCTTTACGCTGTTTATTTTTGGTTTTTCCCTCCTGCTAAATAGTTTTAGTTTCAGAATCTGGTACCCTGTATTAGCAATCAATTAACGCTGTTAATTTCCCATTCTTTCATCATTATTGCGTCATTACTCTTTTAAAGAAAAAAAATAGGAAGGATAATTTTGTGTCATATTGGGAAAAGCAGGGTGAAGGGCCAAATTAAGCCCTTTCTATTAGATAATAGTAGATTTCTCCACCTACAGAGGGGTCCAAGAGGCTGTCAAACGGCACAGACTTGGTTTGGCAGCACAGCATATACTCTTTCCCTACTAACCTCTGAGGATTTCATAGAAAAGAGCTAAAAGCATGTATGGCTTGTCTGTCATTCCAACCTCTGATGTGATAACAAAGTTCTTTCATTTGTGCTTTGGTTTCAGAAAGAAAGGCTGACTTCCTTGAGAAAAATCAAGAGCACCACTCATCTACATCACAGAGTAAGTAGAAAAATAGATACCTGGTCTTTCCCTGTAATTAAGTGAAAAGTACAGAATTATTTTCCTTTCCTCTGCTTATGGATTTTCTTGTGCCCTGGGACACTGTCTGGCAAGGTGGAAAGGGATCCAGGAGGCAGCTCCAAATGGAAGCTGGAGAAGGCAGCACATTCCAGAGGCAGAGCCCTTCTGTGAGGTTATTCAACTTGCTGACCACTGAAAATGACCCACCTCTTTTTTTTTTTTTTTTTTTCCCTTTTTGAATGGGTTAGGAAATGGAGTTGATTCATGAAACAGTCAGTAAGTGCAGAGCATGTACTAGTGGCGTTGTGGGGGTGAGCTCAGGAAGGGGACAGAAACTTCACCTTTTGGTAGCAGTGAATGTTAGATTAGTTTGTACATGCCACCTCCCCTTCTAGCCTTTCCCTGACTAGGTGGCCTGCTATGATTTAATTAGTTGTCTTACACTCCTGGAGAGGAGCAGCATTTTTCTCCAGTCTGTTCATCTAATGACCAATTCCTTGTGTTTCAGATTTTTATCCTCAGTTGTTTTTGTGGATTTGTTGGTTTGGGTTTTTTTTCCTCTAGGAAGAGTACTTGAAAGAAGAGAAAATGAAAAACTTCTGAATTCTTAGTAGCCTTCTGTTCTTAATGTCTCAGTGCTGCTTGTTTCTATTCTGAACGGGTCTAGATAAACAAAGTCTTGTAAATCAGAATTCAATCTGGAGAACCTGGGGGGGTGGTTCAGGGTTTTTTTTGAAAACCACAATGCCTTCCGGAAGAGAAGCTCGTCTTGTGGCAGCTGCCCATCTGTAAAACGCCTTTGGAAAATTAACTGATGCTGGGAGTTCTTGCTAGTCTGGTACTTTTTCTTTCCTGTGCCAGAGGTAATAGGTGCTGCAGGAGTGACCAGTTGTGTGTTGGGTGAAGAACTTTGGAAAATCACTCTGAAAGCTCTAAGGTGTCTGCAGAAGTTACGCCTTTTGAGTTAGGCAAGACGAACAAATTGCTTGGCCTTCATGCAAATTGTGTTGTAAATAAGCAAGATTCTTAGATAGGATAGGATCTGGTTTTAGACTGTTTATTGAAATATTTTTTCCTCTAGCGTATGAATCACAGCTGTCTCCTAAATATGAAACCTGGTCTTGGCAAACAGGGCTATATTGTAAAATATTGCAGATTTGAGGTGATTTTGATCTGTTAACTATTAGAAGACTTACGTAAGCTCATTCAGTTACAAGCTCCATGTCTGTGCCCTATTGGGGTGGGGGGTTGAAATTACAGAATAATGTAGCTCATTAAGCCAGTTAAGCTCCAGCTTAAACCAGAGCTGCTTTTAGCACCTTCTGCGATTACATTCATACAGAAACAAGGTTATAGAATTTATTTTAGTGTTCTCAAAATAACTACTGCAGGGTGTGTTTGTTCAATTTATTCTCAATAGTGCCATTGACAGTATCCTTATTTGGTTATACATTATTAAAGAACCTTCAGCTTTGAACCAGTTGCTGTAGCTCACAAGAAGCCAGAAATTCTCATGTCTTTTTAATTAACTGACTAAATGCTGAAAACATGCTGACCAGTAATTGCACTGTATATATTCATACTGGTCTCTTGGGAAAGTTGTTCATAACACTCCTTTATGGATAATGTCTCTTGTACTTTGCTGTGTGGGCCCATTTAAATAAAGAGACCAAAAGTATATTTTGAAGTTGAAAGCTTGCATTTTGCTTTAAAAGCACAATTCATCCCAAGAAACTGACTGCTGATGAAGCAGATCTCTGACCCAAGCTAGACGGAGAGGGGATATGAGACTACGCCTTTAACATATTGCTTTGCTCTTGCTACTTTTATCTTGCATGATGTTGTTTTTCTAATAGGTGTGTTAATGGAGCTTCCATTTTTCTGTCCCTCAAATTCTTGAGCAAAATCAGGAAACTTAATTGGGACGTGGGATCCTTGTGCAGAAAATAACAGGTTGTTATCTCTCTGCCATTTTGTTGTCTGGTACTTGAAATGCCTCTGGTTTTATTTGCATAACTTTTCAAGAGTTAAAAATCTTTGGGGGTGATTTTTGATAGGTTGGGGACTTTTTTTGCTTTTTATGCAAGATTGTCAAGATGGCTTAAGAACTGACATTTGGCAAATAGCATAGATGGAGGGTTGGTCTGCCAGTTGAATGGGACTTCTCAGGCTAGTAATAGTGGTGAAAGTACCATTTTCCTTGCTCAAGACCAGCCTTGCTTGAGCACAGGAGGGTGAATGTTGCAGAAAAGGACAGAAGGCCCCACACCTGATACAGCCCTACCCGGGATGAGGTCACAGCTTCACTTTTGCTCCTGCTTAGCAGGACTGGGTTTGCTTCAACATGGTGTTATGCAAGGGTGCTTTGTTAACCTTCCTGTAAGCTTCGTAGAATTTTGTATGTAAAACCATAACTAAGAACAGCCTTTCATTGAAAATAATGCAGTTTGGTGATTTCAACTCCCTGTTAAATTCCCTGCTGAAAGATTGGTTATAATTGTTGTCTTAGTATTCTTCTCATGTTCCTTTCTTAATCTCTTAACAGGCAGAAGTAAATTTCGAGATCAGTCCAGTATAGGGAAGGAGTCACAGCCTTTGGCCAAAAGTAAGACTTCTGCTTTCACTTCTATTTTGTGCTTGTGTTACATTTAACCATTTTCATGCCTGTCCAAGTATTAAATTTCCTGGTAGCTGGTGTTAAACTGAGGGTCCTTGCCAGAACAGATGGTTTGCTTGCTAGGGCATGTGTTTTCAGCACTAAGGAAGGAAGGGTGGTGTATAATAGGTAACGTTGCCACCTGAATTTAAGGTCTTCCATCTGTAGTGTTTACAAGATTTGCTGCAAGATTAAAACTGAGGCAGGCCTACTGGTGTTCTTATTTAACAGTTGTTGTGTTGCTGTCCTAGTAAAAGTTAGTTTTGCCACTGATTTTACTGGGAACAGAATTGAGCCTTATGCTTGTAGTATGTCAAACCTGTTAATTTAACTGTTCAAATACCAAACCAAATCAAAATATCTGATATTCTCTGTGCAGTTTGCTGTGTGTACTCTTCGTGAAGCTGACTGATCCAAAGATCACAAATGTTTTCTGGTAGTGTTGATCACCAGCGTTTGAGATGCAAATACTACTGTAGACACTATTTTTATCCTTATGAAGATAGGGAGGAGAAATAACAACACAGAAACCATTCTGGTGATACCAGGTTTTTGCAGAGCCTAAATGTAGGAAAAAGCTTGACCCTCTTCAGAACCATTTTAAGCTCTTAGTTTGGATTTGATTAAATAGCATGGAGTATTGATAAACTCTCAGAAGAGCTCCTTTTTCAGAAGAATGTCCAATTTCTTAGTCAATCTGGAAATGCGTAAAAATGTCCTTTTTTATGCTGTCCCTTCACTAAGTTGCTAAAGAAGTTCAAAGCTGTTTGTGGTTTGTTTTTTTTTTTTTAATGAGAACATCCTCATGCTCTTCAACTACTGTACCAGTAGCTTGAGATTGGGACAAGTTAATTGAATTCTACTTTTTCCTCTCACTTGTTGACTTCTGATTCCTTTTAAAACATTGTTTTGTCCCTGTTTGCTCCTCCTTTCTGTAGATGATGGTGAATCACAGAGTGGATGTCACAAGAGCTGGACTTTGTTACTGGTTCTGTTAATTAGTGTCCCATTGCTTTATGTCCTGTGGAGTGGAATGCCAAGTCTTCTAGATGCAACTTTGTCAAGTAGAGATACTCAAATTCTGCAAGCGTTTCGGGCCCGGATGAAGAAACTAAAAAATACGTACCAAAGTCAGGACCCCAATCTGTGGAAAAGAACCCATGTGTTCCTTGAGAAACATCTTAATGCTTCCCATCTGCGTTTGGAGCCGGCCATCTTACTGTTCGCAGCTGGCCAAGAAGCTGAGAAAGCACTGAGGTGCCTAAGTAACGAGATTGCTGATGCTTTTGCCTTCTCCCAGAATGCTACTACAATCAAAATTAATGGGGCAGACAAAGCCATATTGGATAGTGACGTTGTCAAGCTGGAGGTAGATAATGAGCTCAGCTCTGGGTTCAGAGAAGGCAAGAAGGTAGCAGTGGTGCATCGATTTGAGTTACTGCCTGCAGGCTCCACCTTAATCTTTTACAAATACTGTGACCATGAAAACGCAGCATTTAAGGATGTGGCTCTTCTGCTGACCGTTCTCCTGGATGAGCAGTCGCTGAGAAAGAGCCTCACCTTGCAAGAGGTTGAGGAGAAAGTCCGGGATTTCCTCTGGGCGAAGTTTACGAGTTCAGATGTTCCTAGTTCTTATAATAGCATGGACACAGATAAGCTGAGTGGACTGTGGAGCCGCATATCTCATCTTGTGTTGCCTGTTTGGCCTGAAAAAGGCCTCCCTGCAGAGGGATGCACATAAAAGTTATCAGACAGGACTTGGGAAGGGAGGAAGACAGAAAATGTATGTTGCAGTGACTGAACAGGGAAGAACTTACTGCAGCTGCTGAGCTCAGGCAGCGTACAGTCCTCTCTGTGCAGAGAAATTCCACCAACTGGCAGGGTTGTTTCTGCTAAAGTAACTGGGTCTTCTCTAAATCAGCTGCAGAATGTAAGCAAGGAACTTGCTGGTTGTTGGTAAGTTGTGTTCAGTGACTTACTCAGGCTTGGTGTCCTGGAGCTGGAAGTAAGTGTCTGCTAGTGCAGAACCACTCCTCTGCTTCTGAAGCTGTCTTGGTGCACTGTTGGCTTTGCTATGAGGATCCTGTTCTGGTGGTGCATAAAGCTGGTAGCTCGTTTGACAAGGTGACAGGGTGCAAAAGCATCACCTTCATCTGCCAGAATTGCTTACTTCTAACATGAGAAAAAACATAAACTGAAAATGATGATAGTGATGTGAGTCTAAGCACAAGCTTTTTCTTGATCCATCTGATCACAACATAGATGTCAGCTGTCTCTGGCGACTTCTAGAAATGGCAAAATTGCTTGAAAGATTTGTGACTTGTAGAGAACCTTTCAGCAAGCATTTCTTCCTTAAATGAGCCTGCCCCAGACAGTTCTGGAGAGTGAGAAAAGCTGAGGTACAGAGGATTGCTTAATGTTAGTAGTACTGACGTCAGTTAAATAATCCCTCAGCACCTCTTTGCCTTGCTGCTTCCAGGAGTTTTCTGCTCTTTGTCAAAATTCGGCAAGTCTTAAAATCTGGGGGGGAAATGATAAAATGCCAGCTGTGTGTACACTATCTCCTTTCCAAACAAAATCTTAGGAAGACGTAGGTTATTTCTCATTTTAATAAGATAATTATTTTTGCATCAAGAGAATTTATTTATTTGGGGTACTTGGTATCCTAGAAAAATAACCTTTCTTCATGTGTCTGTGTTTAACCTGCTGCTTGCTGTATAAGCTTCTAGTGAAGAACAGATTTGCAATGCATGTTTTTAAAATACATTTTTTTTAGTGTGCCTCAAGCTGAGAATCCCTCACACCAGACTAAAAACATGTACTTGTTTCTATTGTAAGTATTTTGTGTAAAAAAAATAAAGAGAATTGCAGCACTTCCATTTCATTGCTGTTAGTGTGTGCTCTTGAACTATTGGACCGTGTGCATTTGGTTTTATTGAGTATGAAGGAAGGTCTGAAGACTGCTCTCAAATTAATAGGATGTTTTCTTGTAACAGCTGAGACATTAGTGGCTCTTGGACCCATCCTTTATTCAGAAGCCCCTTGAGCTGTCCTGTTGCAAAATGTCCTTCTTAGCCAGGAAAGCTTCTTGAAGCTTCTGGCTTCTTTGTGCAAGCAAAGGTCTGGGGTGTTAAGTGGAATGGACCAAAATCACCTTTAGCATGTAAAAGAAGGCAGTTTGAGATGCAGAGCTGTGGTCATTTAAACCAGGGGTGGATTTGTTCTAACCACTGAGACCCAGCAATGGATAGTGCTTTTTATTTTAATGGGAAGAAATATAAACAGTAAAAAGACATGGAAGTGCTGCTGTTCTGGGTGATTAAGAATAGCTCAGGAAGGAAAAGATGGCATTTACATTTTGGACATTTCACTGGACAGATTTTTTTTTTTAAGAAAAAACAACTGTGACTTATTTCCAAGTGTGTCCTGATAGCATATTTGTATATTATGTAAACTATTTTAGTAATCATTAAAAATAAATATACTTGTTTGTTTTATAAGCTGTTTTAAGATTTGCTTATTGAATTTTAGGTGGTCAGACTCTTTTTTTTTTTACACGTTTAAGATTGTTCCTTTTACCTTTGACCAAGTACAGATGCCTAAAATACAATCTTTTGCAAAATTTAGAACTTTTAAGAAACTTGAGTGGGGTGGTAGATACTGGGGTGCAGATAATATCAGGGCTTTTCCCTAACAGGGAACACTTCAGGAAATTGTAATAGCTCTGAATTGTCTTTTACTTGGTGTTCTTGTACTAATTCCTCAGTTCTTATTTCAGCTGGAACTAATGATAAGATATGGTTCACTTGTTTCATTAGTCCCATACAAGAGTCAGCAGCTGACAAAAGGGATGACTTCATTCTTGTTCCACTCCGAGCTGCATATTCCTTTACCTCTGCTGTTGCAAACTAGTGCACCGTGAACTGACTGGAGGGACAATCTTACTAAAAACTAGTTTAGAAAAAAAAAGTATATAATTAGCAGAATTGGCAACCACAAAAAAAAGACGAAGTTATGACATGAAGGCAGGAGATTCCACGCTCTTACACAATTCAAACATATGTAATCCAGGTTATTTTCTGTTTCTAAAACTGCTCCCCCCCCCCCAATTATGGGGTATTAAAGAGCTATGTTCCCTTGTTTCAAGACAAAATAGGAAGGTGCCTGGAAAGTAAAGACTTAATGTTGTGCCAGACAAAAGAGAATCACTTTCTTTTGTTTTGGTAACTGTAGAGAAAGTGAGGTTGTATTTCCAGTTATATGGTGTGTTGCTTAGTCTGGAAAAATAAATGAAAAGCAAAATGGTATACACAGTAGCCCCTTCTGGAGGAGGGGAAAGGCTCAGGATTAGAAGGCTGTTTCTGCTCTTGAAGTAGTAGGTCCTTTTTTGTAGCTGTTTGTGGCTTTGTCCTTAAAAGGCTCTCATTAAATATCCACAGGTACTTAATGCAGATCTCGTTAACTCACTCCTCCTCAACCAGAGGTGAAGAGTAATGTCTGTCTTGCTCACAGGCAGCTGATTACTATCCTCTTTCTATAATTATTTCATTGCCTGCAGCAAATGTAGCCATTTGATGTTTTCCAAATTGTAGAATACTTTGGCTGCTTCTAGAGAAATCTCACTTCTGAAGTTGAACTGTCCCCAACTGTCAGCAGATCAGAAAATTAAATAGTCTGTGACAGCAAAAATGTGCTTATAAAGAGCAAAGACACCAGGTCTGGCCTTGGGACTGCGAAGGGGATGTTCCTTGTTCTGTGGGCTTACAGCATACAAACTTTGGGCAGACTATGATTTTTGGGGAGCTGAACCAGCTACACACCAGTTTGCAGACAAAATTTCCAGCACTCTGCAAACTGGACTGGAAAACGCAGTCAAACCGCTCCTTGGGTTGCGAGCAGACACCCGCAGCTGGCGAGAGCCCCCTTGTAGGTGGCCAGCCCAGGCAGAAGGTGGAGTGTGGCCCCTCTTCTGCTACTCCTGCTGTGGAGGAGGGCAATACCCCTTCTGCCTTCAGCAGCGGATGTTATAAAAGGGACCTAGAACAATACACAGCCCTGTCTGTTGTTACCTTGTCTTTCACACCCTGCTCTGAGTCACATTGTGCTGAGCAGTGGAGTTCTGAGCATGCTAAGCAGGTTCATTAAAAGGACTAATTTTTTTTCCCTATTTTTTCACACCAACAAAAGCATTTTATCATTTTTCACAAATTAAAAAGGTCATGGTTTTCATATCTTTTTTTTTTTTTGAAAAAGATACTTATTTTGAACTACTAACCGATTCAGCTCAAACTGAGTGCAAAAGGCAAGGTGAGCTCCATGTTAAGGTAGGCATAAAAGTATTTGCTGTACAGAATGCAGCTCTATGCACCATCTATAGTGCAATTGCCAGCATGCTGTATTTAGGAAAAAGAATCTGGTTTTGGAGGTGTACAATGATAAATGAACAACTTGCCAGATTCTGTGCTAAGACCCTGTAGCACAGCTGGAAAGCAGAAGTGATTCTGGGCTTATTTTATAAGTCTAAATCACACAAAGAACAATTTTCCATGCATTGTTTCTGCTGCAAGACAAACTGCAAAACTGTAGGAGTATGGAGAAGGTGGGGGGGGTTCCTGTAGTCCTTACAGCTGTCCTGTGTCCTGTTTTATTGTCAGCTCCTGACAGTTGGATTTATAATTGAATGCCTGGACAACCTCATTCCATGTCCAACAGGTGGAAGCACCCTTCCCCAAATTCCTCCGTGGCTTTTGGGAGCCACGTCAGTCAAGGAAAGGGGGGAGGGAGTCTGGGGGCTCCAGCCGATCTTTCGGCTGCAATAGCCAGCTGCCCCTTTCTAATTTTAGAAGGGGTGTGCAAGAGTAGTATGGAGTGGAAAACTTTCCAAACCTCTCTTAAAGCTGCAATACCCAAGTTAGCCCCAGATGAGATTGTGGCTCTTTACTTTTAACTTACTATCTGTCTCCATCCACCACTTCCAGTGCTTGGGCAGTGCTTGCTGCGGTTACCTCCGTTGCTTCGCAGTTTAGTGAGCAGTTCATCAAACTGGAGTGTGTTCGGTTCTTCCTTTTCTCTCAGCTGTGGCTACTTGCAGGTAAACAGTTTATTTATTTCTAATTTCACAAGATGATTGTATTTTCTGTAATAATGTCTTTCTCTTCTCTTTTTGTCTGATGTTTCCCTGTCAGAGCTTTCTGCTCATTGGTAGGGAATCTTTGAAAAAGTAACCTAAAGTTTTACAATTAAGTTCCACTGACAGATACAGAGAATAAATAGAAGCCATATAGAAGCAAAACCAGTAGACAAACATTGCCTTTTCATTTCATTTGACTGACTGAAAACAAATGATTTTCATGTTTAAAAAAATCTTAATGGGATGCCTTGTTTGCCTGAAGATGACAAGGAGGAGCATGAAACTAGATTAACTGCTTCCAAGTAGAAAAGAGAAACTATGTTTAAAAGCATAATTAAAGAGGTAGTGCATTACAAAAGTGCTGAATAATTTAAATAGGCTGCCAATCCAGCAATATTAAGCAGTAAATTTAAACAAACACTAGGTGATGACAGGGAATGTAATAATTTAATTTGCCCTAGTCTGAGATCAGGGCTCCCATACACTGTAGTAATATTGTTTTCATTGACTGAAATTGTCATTATTATCATTATTACTTAGTCTTCTGCATTTGGGAGGAGCAGGTTTGCTCTCTGAGGACTCAGGAGGGAATTAGGCACTACTTACCACTATATTCCATTGGAGCTGTGCTCATCTTTCGGTTGTTCACCTACTTTTTCCCCCATCTGGCAAAACAAAGTCATTTTCGAAGGTTTAAACATCTCAAGCTTACCTCGTTTCAAAGGAGGTATGCTTATGCTGGAAAATATACTCTGTAATTAGTTAGTGTATGTAAAAGAGCCAAATTAAGGTTAAAAGGGTATCCTGTGACATGATGAAGTTCTTCGCAGCTGTAATGGTCTCTCAATGTTTAGGGTGTTTTTGTATGGCGTTCCCATATTGGAGTAATTTACCTGCAAAATGTTGACAATTCACAAGAGGAGGGGCTATGTAAAAATAGTTTAATCCTTTTTGGTTAAGAAAAAAAAAAAGGGGGAAAAGAAAGGTCTAGTAGTTTTAGTGATTCTTTAGTGATTGGGGTAGATAACTCTCCACCCCCATGCTCCCCCAAGAAATTTGGCATCTGTAGTCAAACAATCATGCTAATGACTGAAAACCAGACTCGGGTGAAGTTGTAGACAAGCCCTGAAGGAGACATTCCCAAAATAACTGTAGGAAGCATTTTTTTCCTGTTCTAATAACTTTCCTTCTTCAGTGGAAATAATCTTGTTATAGCTGGATAATATCTTAGACCTGTTTTTGAAATGTGGGTGGTTTTAATGCAGCTTTGGAGTGGAATCTAAGCAACAGAAGATGGTGTACTAACAAATTCTTCCGGGTTTATAATGACTTAAAAGTGAAATTAAGCCGGTGGTACTCAGTCATCCCTGTGAAGTATTGCAAATGTTGTTTATTTAAACTTAAATTTGGCAACTGGGAGACTCTAATCAGAGTCGCTTTCATTTTACAAAAAATTTAAATTATTTTTGTAAAGATGACTTAGCTATGAATACAAATGACTAAAAGCAGTGCCCTAGTTTCGAACTGGAGCTGCTTCAGGAATGCCAGCATCAGCGTTGGCACCGCTGCAGCAGTGGTTTAATAAACATTGCGAAGTCCCTGTTCTTGCATCAAAACCGAGAGCTCTGCCACAGCTCTTTATTTTTCCACGATTTTCATGTGGACTGAACCGGCAAGTCAAGTCTGCACAACCGTGGAGGAGTGTGGGGTGGGGGGGAGCTTTGAGGAAATTATTGTAAAACAACGTTTTTCTGAGGTCGAGGCCTCGCGTCTGGCGCCCAGAGAAAAGTGAGGAGTCGAACCTGCCCGGGCCCGGGGGGTGACCGGAGGCCCGGTGGGGCGACGAGAGGCCTGGCCGGGCCGCCCCGCCCCGAGGCCGGGAGCCGCCGGCGGCCGCCTCGCCCGGGGCCGGGCGCGCCGCCGCGTGGGCTTCCCGGGCACCATGAAAGGTGCGCTCGGCCGGCGCCGCCCTCAGCCCTTCCCGCCGCCCGGGGTGCACCTGCAGCGCGGCGCCGGGCTCCGCTCCTCGCCTGAGCCCGGCCTGGAGCCCGGCCGCGGCTTCAGCAAGGTAGGCGGGCAGCCGCGCCGCCCCGCTGCTCGGCTGAGGCGGGGGGGCAGGGCGGGGAGGCCGCGCCGCACCCAACATGGCCGCCGTCGGGGGTGAGGCGCGGGCGGAGGGGAGGGGGAGCGGCGGGACGCCGCCATGTTGGGAAGGTCGGCGGCGGACCGGCTCTCGCGAGACGCGGCGGGTCTCTCCCGCCCTGCCCCGCGCCGCCGCTCTCGCCGCCGCCGCCGCTCCGTGTCAGTCGTTGGCCGGTAATGGCGGCGGGCTGGCGCTGTTGAAGGGGCTGCGTGCCGGCGGGCAGCGGAGCCGAGCTTGGGGCGCCGCCAGCTCCCGCCGTCTTTCTCTCTGCTTCTGCGGGATGTGCCGGGACCTGCCCCCGGGCCGGCGGGCGTCGATCGCCGCCGCGACCAGGTGAGGAGGAGGAGGAGGCGCCGGGAGCGGCCCGTGCCGCCGCCACAGGCCGCGCTCGGCCCGGAACGGCTGGCGACTGCCGCCCCGCTGGAGGCCGGGCCGCCGGACGCGGCGGGACCAGCGGTGGGGCCGGGTTCGGCCGCTCGCGGGGCTCGGCGGGCCCGGCCGGCGGCCCGGGGTGCCGGCGGCGCTGCCGGCTGTCACTTGGCTCGGCCTCCGCTGGCGCCGCCGCCGGGCTCCGGCGTCCTCTGCTTTACCCGTCTTATCCGTGAAGTCTCTCTCTTCTCCTTTTAATTTCTTTCCTACTGCTTATTGTATCGGGGGTAGCGGGGGAAGGGAGAGGGTAGGGGAGCTCTAGTCTCACTGTTGTCTTTTCGCCTTGTATGGGAAAACCGCCGAACCCGGGTTTTTCTGTGAAGCTGCGCTGGCTCCGGCTCGCTGTCCGCCTCTCGAGCCCGGGGCGGGCAGCGCACGGCTGGGCCCCGCTCCCCTCGGAAACCGCTCCGCTGTGCCGGCGCTTTTTAAAGTTTAAATGTTCGCTCTGCTTGTGCCAGTGCCGTGGGCTCGCTGCCCTTGGGCTGGGGCTTGCCGGGCTGGGGGAAGAGGATCGGCATCGCGCGGTGTCTGCCCGCTGAAAGTGCTTCTTAGATCCCTGGCTAAGAGCTGCCCCAAGCGCTTCCTGCCTTCATTAGTGCCATTCAGTTGGGCTGTTGTTGGCATAAAGGTTTTTATACTGCTATGACTGTGGCTTTTTTTCTCTGGATGCAGTTTTCTATGATATAATGCCTACTGTTGATGCAGTTTTCTTGGCATAGTTTCTCTCTTTCTGTCTTCGGGTATAAGCTGTATCTCAGCAGCCAGGCGTCTCCTGGCACATTGTGTACATGTGTGCATGTAGAGGTTTACGTGTCAAATAGCTTCATTGTGTAGATGAACGCTCCAGTGTCTTGCAATTGAAAATTTACAACTTGACGGGTCAGTTCTGTATTTTGTCATCTTAACTCCTTCATAGGGCTACAGAGCGTACAGGCTTGAAAACTCATTGAAGGGTCTACGTACTCGTGGGACAAATGCGTGTGGAGCTGTAGGTGGTTGGGCGCTTGTTTGTTGTTTTGCATGTGAGCTCAAAATGTTCTGTCAGACTGTCTGTGTGGACAGGCTAAGTTACGTGAACTGCTTGCTCTTTCGTATAGTTCTGGTTGCTACAACAGTTTCATTAGGTAATGCTTTAGATAATTAAATGCAACTGAGGGTGTGGCCACGCGAATGCTGTAAACTGTTGAAGGCTTCAGTTTCTGTGAGTGACGCTACCTTAAACAAAGGTATGCTGCATCCACTAAACAGAGCAACTTAATTTATGGACTAATGACATGTTTCTACAAGGGGCCAGGGTACTGCGGAAATTATGTTAGTGATTGGTGTAGATCTGGTAGACTCCCTAGGCTAGGTGTGGTGTTAACTGAAAAAATGTGATTTTAAAACTATTAAGACATTTTGTTTGCATGGATTTGTTTTACTAAGCTTGCTAAGTTTTGGTATATAGCTTAAGTTTGCCACTGTAACACTGGGAAGACTTTACAGATATAACAGTCCCAATACGGGTGGTGTCTTTCATGTCTTGAAATAACTTTCATCCTGAATTTGTGCCAGCGTAGTAAAAGCATCCCTTAAATGGATAAGAATCCAATCTTGGAATTGCTACATCTACTCTAAAGATTTTGTTGACTTGGGTAGAATGAACTTTCTGCACCTCCTTGTACCCCTCTACAAGATACACTGCTGTTTCTGCTAAGAAAGTTACATTGTACATAGTACACCTATGGATAAAGTCATTAACGTGATTAGTCTGGTTGTATGCCCAGATGAGGCTTTAGTCCTGGTAACATCTTTAACAGTGAGGCGTGTATTTGAAACCAGGAGCATGTAGCACTAGCTCTATTTCATATTGCCATACCTATGGCAGTTAAGAGAAGCTGCACAACATCAGGTGAGCGACCATGATGTTCTGCTGCTGCTTCTCTTCCCCACTTCAGTTCTGGCATTGACCATGCAGCAACCAGATTCAGTTTGATAAACTGGTAGAAAGCTAACCCAACAAAAGAAAAAGTGAGTCAGTTTCTGCTGGGTTAGTGAGTTAAACTGGCTTGTGATGCAGTCAGATGAGCACTGCATCTATCACAGAGGAGTGGCAAGATTGCTAGGGAAGGTAGGGAGGAATGTATACATTCCTTCATCGCTGTCAAGTTGCTAAATCTGCTCAACTCTACCTTAGAAGTTTACATGAGGAGTGTAACTTTTTTATCAGTACAGCAGCACTGTTTGAACTGTGCTACTGATGTACTTAAACTAATATAATCCATGCTATTCGAACCAGCATAAGCTGTGACAATATGAGAACAGCTATAGTGGTATAATAATGATAACCGAAGGGGTTTGGTAGTTGAGTGCAGAGAGAAAACTTTCCCAATACAGTTAATACATTATGCATGTGGCTGGATCAGAATGTCTGAGTGTAAAACTTATCCGTAGATACAAGTGCTTGGAAGATATATGTGTATCATCATGCTAATGATATAATAGACTTTAATGGACTAGTCGATGGAGAATAAAATTACTTGTATGTGTACGTCTGAAACCTCTGTCAATATACTGGAGAAAGAATAGAGCAGGTAAATTAACTAATCAATTATACTAGGTCAATTGAAACTTACTGAACACTGACAGAAATTCTGTCTGTGTTTTAGCTTCATAAGAACACTTCTCACTGAGGGCAGAATTTCACACTAAGACCAATCCATGGCAAAAAGTGTAAAAGTTTAAAAAACCATTAACATTTTTCTCTGATATTTTCCAGTCATATTAACAGGATGTGTTATGTTTGCTAATGGCAACATGCATCAGGTGGAATTGTAATACTGAAACAGAAAAGTCTGGATTTAGGGTTTAGGCACTTAAAGCTTTTAATGGGATGGAATGATTAAAATATGAGAAAATATTTTATTGCTGGTTTTAGGTAGTTCAGGAAAAGTCTTCTCAACAGAGTCCTGGTACCACTCTTTGTAATGCCAGGTCAGAGGCAGCGCTGGTTGTTACTGTTCTGCTTGTCGTGGGGTTTTGTTTGGCTTTTTTTTTTTTTTTGACTCTCTTATGTTGTTATTGAGACATTTTTCAGACACTACTTCTGGATGCAATTTCAGAGCAAAGGCATCAAACTTGAGAAAGTGACATTTGGAACACTTTCCCGTAAGTTTTCATGCACTTTATCATGATTTGAAAGAAAGTCAGTCTGCAGTTGACGCAGCTGCAGACAAAGTTGCTGCTCTGCTTGTATGTCCTTGGTATTGTTGGGCAGTTGAAAGCTGTTGTCTTAGACTCTCAAAATTGGCAGGTCTGGCTCTTGTATTTGGCCAGGAGGATTGCCTGTAGGTTCAAAGAAGACTTCCTCACAGTGAAGTGTTCCTTGTGAGGTGGGACAGGGCTTGTTGAAGAGTTTGAGCATATTCCGCTGAATGGATTTGTTATGGGCTGCAAGAATTGAAATCTTCTAATGTACAGTTTCTAGTAGCTGGAGATGAAACGAGTGAACTTCTGTTTTGAAGGCCAAGGAAACAAATGCAGGAGTATTTTTTTCTTGAAACTAGGTTATGTTGCTTATTTTCTTTTCCGTCATAAATGCAAAGATCTTTGAAGTCAAAGAAAATACGGAACTTCTGAATGGATAAGCAAACCTTCATGTGCATCTCCTTAATAAATGGATGCATTCTCTGTGCCTTTGTGCTCTGATTTCTTCATGAACAATGAATGAAGTTATGCTAGTTGTCACAACATTCATTTCCATAGATTTCCTCAGAGTACCTCCTAGCATGTGATACAGCAGAGTAAGACATTCAGTGCATTTTACTTTCAGTAAAACCGCTAATCCATTTTTTAATGCCAAGTTGTTTTTTTTTCCATCACTTGTGATGAAGCAGAGACACTTTTGCAAGTTGCCATGTCTTCTCATAGCAGAAGGGCATTGTAAATGTTCATCCTCAGCATGCAGTTACAGAGAATCAGATTCAGTAATGTTTCATTTGTAGAAAAATCTTCACTATAGTTTGGATGCAAATTTAGTAGCTGACTGATGCCAGTGATTTAATCTTAGAGCTCATGAAACATATTTGGATTTTTGTACTATATTTTCTCACATTTGATGGTTGTATGACTGTTGATGTCATTTATCTTCCTGGTTAACAGTTAGAGGTAGTGACATGTGTTTTGAAATTCTTTACTGCTTTTCTATCTGCAAGTGCATGCTGTATCTTGATTGCTCATTTTTTTTGTACTACCTTAATATCCCTAAAAGTCTTTTTTAATGTTTTTCTAGCTTAAGACAGATCGAATTCTATTGGTATATTTCTTTTATTTTGAAGCATTTTGGTTTTAATTATTATTTTCCAAAGTGGTAATGATTGAAATATGAGGTTTTTTGGTATATTTACTGTTTGCATTACAAGGTAAAATACTGAATATTACCTAAAATTTTATGCGTTCAGAGCAGCTGACATTCACAAACTCCTTGCATGCTGGTGTTTGTTACTTCCAGCTTTTTCTTGCATCAGCTTTACATAATTACGTCCATTGTCATTACATACAGCCTCGCTCTTGGGGTGCAGTGCAGTCTGGACTGGTAAAATATTTCCAAGTCAAATAGTATTAGCAGCCAGTCAGATTAAATACCAGCAAAACTACCTATAAAGGCACTCTGAACAGATTGAACCCACTGACTCTGTATCTCAGCACCATGTAAAAATTACGAGAAGAAAAATCCCCAATTTTGTAGCAGAAATAATTTTGGAGGAGCAAAGCAGAGATCACAGACTCAAGATAGTATGGTGGAGAAGTGTTAAGATGGAGTTTGTGTCCGTGAAGTGTTGTGAAGTTGTACTTGGATTTTGAGTATTACCTTCCTTTCAGAACCTTTGCCCCAGAAATACATTTAATTTGAAGGCTTATTCTATAAATGAGCATTGAAAGAAGGCGGGAGGAGGACCCGTGTGATTCTGCAGAGTCGGCTGTAAATTCTGGAGATGCGGTGCTTTTTTGACAAATATGTCATGCATTTGTTTGTTGTGCTGGAGCTTGTCCTCAGTCCTGAGGAAGGTCAGTAAATCACCTGAATCTAATAGCTTTGATAGACTAAGTTTTCTCAAAATATCTTGAGACCAAAAAAAAAGTATGTTACTCTTGTATTGAAACGCATTTTAAAAGCCCATAAACATAACAAAAAAAGTCTTAGAACAATGTATTATGAATATTTTTAGCTCATTTAAATGGGATAATGCAATATGGTAAAAGCTCAGATTCCAGAAAAATGAGTAGGTAAAGGTATTTGTATTCCAGACTCAAGCATATCATCATAAATTCTATTCTGTGGTATTTGAGGAGATGTGGAAAGTGTTTCTGGCATCTTTAAATAGAAATTCCATCACTTTCAGTGGGTTGGCTCAGAAGAAGTTTGCTTGGCTAGGTCTGATTGTGTCTGCCCACCTGTGTGTGTCTGTTATTGCCAGTAATGCAGAGCTGTAGCTGCACAGGCAGAGCTCCAGAGGGTCTTCAGGCTTCAGAAACCAACTTTCAATTATTTCTACGTGGAAACTTTAAAATATTTTTGTAAACAGGAAAGAACATCCCTAAAACCTCTTATTTGTCTCTGTGCCCATTTCCCCCACGGAGAGGTTGCGCTGTGCGAGGTGTGGGTGCGGTGGGACACGCTGGAGCAGGGCGTGCAGACTCCAGTGGTATCTCCACAGGTTAAGAAGGTGGTGAAAGGAACGGTTCCCCTTTTCCCCAGTCCCACTCACTCTCCTCGAGGTAAAGGCAATAGCAGCTTCAAGCACTGGCTCCTGGGGAACAACTGTAGGTGATGATACATGACAGCAGCTAGTACAGGACTGGGACTGATCTGGCGGTTCCTCAGTGTTTCCATTCCTTCTCATTCTGCTTGCACAGAGGTTGTAGCTTATGGTATGACGTAGCTAAAACTAATAAAGTAAAAAAACCAAGAAAGCTACTTTCAGACCTTACTAGATTCCTAGTCTACTTCACTTTACCACATAATCCCATTGACTTTCTGCCTGAATAGGGCAAGAGAGACCAAGACCTAAAGAAAAGATAGCTGCTTTTATTGGCACTGCTGCCTTCTTGTAGCTTAAACTCTGTGAATTGCTGGCCTCGTGCGCTGTATACCCAGTCTGTAGCAAAACCTGCCACTTTGGGGATTAAACATTTACGAATATCCCATAGAAGTTAATATTAATAATTTGCTTCTTTCCCTACACTTAGCAAAGTTTCATCTTTTCTCTTCTGGTATGTCTTGTGTTTTTATAAGAAACAAAGTCTTGAGGAATACTGTTCCCTGTGCATACAGGGTTTTTTCACATAACCACTAAACGTTAGTGAACATAACAGTGGGTGATCTCTCGCTCACATTCTCTGCCTTCTCTGAATCTGTATGATTCAGTTTCCTCTCCTGTTTCCTTGTTTTAGTGCCATGAGTTCTGTGTTTCCTCTTTCCTTTTCTTACTGAGGCTGTGTTACTAAGAAAAAAATCATACTGGGGGTGCTTGAAAAACTTTACAATTGGACCAATATATCAGTTTCTTTTCTTCCTTTCTGCTGTTCTCTGTGCTGATTCTTAAAAAGTTCATTCAATTTCTCCCTCCTGTCTTTCTCCATTCTCTCCCTTTTTATATCCTGCTTCTCTCACCACTTTTCTTTCTCTTTTTCCCAGCCCTGTTTTTCATCTCTTGACATTTTTGTGTACCTTTGCTAAGCGTATTCTACTTTCGTATTTCCCATTCCTTTTGAAATGCTGTCCTCTTACTATGTTGACTTGTCATTTTGTTCTCTGTTGTACCTTTCATTGCCATCCTTGGTATGTTTGCTAGTAAATGTAATGCTGGTTTCTCATCTTTTTTTATTCGGCAGTGGTTTTCTCCTCATTTACAATTTCTCCTTTCTGGTGTCTTCTCATGCACTTTCTGATCTGTCAGTTCTCTTCAGTGTCTTCCCATAGGAATGACATAGGAGAGAGTGGTTGTCATGCCCCGTGTCCGTCCATCCCCAGTTTATTCCAGGAGTTTGGAGTATATCCTTCCCTTGCTAGTTTCCTCTTAAGTCCTTATCTGCAGCAGTTCTGCTGTGCCTTCTCTTGTGTACTTTTTTTTTGTCTTGGACAAATGAGTAAAGAATTAGATGGGCACTTGATATGGGATTGAAATGTCAGAACACAATGGTGTTTGTATCTTAGCCGAGATACAAGAGGCAAACCAGCCTCAAATGAACCTGTGTAGGATGTCTGTGTCCTCTAGAGAACAACCAAATAACCAGGAGATCAGTTCTGCTGAGTCTGCACTCTTCCACCTTTTTTCAACAAACTTTTAAGATCCTCATAGCCTTATCCAACCTGCAGATAACCTCTTGTCATCACTACTGTCTCTTCCGAAGTTCTTTGGCGTTTCATCTGTTGAGCTCAATCTCTTTGTTTAAGCTCTATATTAATAGTGGTGGATCATTTAGTGTAGCAAACAAAAAATCTTTGTGGAGCAGTCATTTCAGAATGTAATTTTTACAATGTGTTTCTTAAAGTTGTGCATGGGACATTGAGACAACTTTTGTATTGATGTAAAATGTATGTTAAAAAAATTTAAACTGCCTTTGTGTAATTTTTTAGTTTGGTATTATTCTCTGATCAATATTAATTTCAGTGTATTTCAGTGTTTAACCGGTCCACTACCCTGCATGCAAGTCCTATAAATAGACATGGCAACTGTGTCTTGATTTATTTCTTTTTTCCCCCCTAGCTGTACTCTCGATAGCATTGAAGTGTCTTCTCTGTCTGGTTTAACTTCTTGCAGAGACAGGGTATTGAATTATGCAAGTAGTTGGTTTTTGTAGTGTGCTGCTTATTCATGTAAGTTATAGCAATAGAAAGAAGCTATTTTAGTAATCTGTAGGAATTCAAAGGCTGGTGGGAATCAACATCATTTGTAGGTAGGTTTTGAAAAGGTGATAACTTCCTCCCACCCTTCCAAAGGAGGGACATCTAAAACCCAAACCCTTACAGTTACGAAGATTACGTTGCGACTGAAAACTACTGCAGTGTTGCCTTTCTGAAACTGTAGACAGCTCCAGAATGCTCAGTTCTGACATGTCTGTCTTTTTTCCAAAGAGCAGCAACCTGAGTTAAGCAAAACTGCTCGGGGGATCTCAGCTGGCTGCACTGAAGCCAGTAAGAGTCATGTTGTACGCTTGGAGCCAGCACTATTCCTTAGGAGAAAGAAATGCAGCAGGATGCTTTGTGATTACTTCCCAGCTTGTGCAGAAGGAGGAGAGGCTGAGTGGCCTTTTGTAGAGGGGCATCATATACTTTTGAACCAAGGCATTGAGACAGAATTACTGACCGTTAGCGACCATCAGCACATAACTGTGAGTTATTAGTAGAAGTAAGGTTTTCTCACAAGTGTGTTCACTGTGTTTGACTTGTGGTCTGTTTAGCTCAGGTCAAGGACTGACAGCTTTTACTTGAGTGTCAGGATGAAAGGTATAACAAGCAATTTCAGACTTTTTTTTAATTAATCTGGTACTTTTCACAGTGACTTAAGGAATACAGAGTATATTAAAATACTACATTCACAGGGCATCATAAAATAAACAGTATAGATTTGTGTGTGTGTAATAACAAGAACAATTCTAGTCTCTAAGTTCTCCTATCCCAGTAATTCTAATGATAAGAATAAAACCCAAGCAATTACATGAAGAGAGATACTTAATCCCTTAAGAAGTGGTTGCTTGTCCAAAAGTTCTCTTATGCTAAATTTACCTATTGAATAGGTTTTGTTATATTTGTGTTTGGGCAAGAAACTCATAATGGTATGAGATGATGTTTTCAGTGGCTCTCAAATTGGCTCTTTATGGAAAATTTTTCCCATTTTTATTAATATTTGTTTCTACATTTCTAGCACAACTCTTTGCTTCAGTGATGGAGAAGATCAGTTAAGATGATTTCCAGGGCAGGGCAGTGTTATGATTTACAGCATGACTGATGTGAGGCACAAAGCTGTGGTTCTGCATGAGTGAGTTCTGCAGCACCTGTCCTAGAAGCAGAATTTTCTAACTTTGCTTGACTCACTACCCATGACTAGATACTTAAAAAACAAAGCATCCTCCACTTCTTTCTGGAATTTCTGCATTATTGTGGACTTCACTAATGTGTGTGTATGTGTGTTTTTCTGTACCTATGTATATAAGCTCACATACCTTTTCCACACTCTTTCAAACACTTATTTGGATTCTTTAAAGAAAGTCAGAAATAAAGATCTTTTGAAAACCTGTGTTCTTACTATTGATAGTCTTTCTTGGGGCATAAGAACAGTTTTGTGGGATAACTTACTGCCATAAATACTAGCTATATGACTGAACATGAGGACCAAACTTCACTGTTGGTCACTGTGAGTATCCTTAGAACCATGTATGATAAAAATCCTTGTCACAAAATATACAGGCAATGATCTGCTCCACTAAGTAGTACACAATGTTAATTTTGTGGGGTATTTAGTCACCTTTTATCAGAAGAATGACCTTTATATTTGAATGGCCTTTTATGTGGCACACTATGTATGGAAGTGAAAGCAAAAGAAATTTTCAGACAATAAGAAAAATGATATCTGGGAGTGCCTAAGAGAAGAGAGAGGAAAATGTGGCTTTATGATTCTTTCAGAGGTCCAGAATTTCCTGTATGAATTCTCTGGTCACCTAATTTTTTCTTTCCATAACAGAAATGTCCTCAGTCTGTTGTGCAGACAGCTTAGTGAGCACATGCTGCCAGATAGGAAGTCCTTGGTGAGAGGGTCGTGGCAGTACTAATCAGAGTTCTTGTTGGCTGTATGAGCTCCTCTTAGATCTCTCAAACTTACTTTTTTTCCTCATGTAGCACTTCTTTAAAGTCTGTTACAACTTTATGTATGACAGCCCATCTTTTGCAATGAAAGTAACAAGAAATAACTATTTGCATAAATTACCCGCCTTTTCTTTTAAAAATTAACTCTCCTCATTGAGTAGTTTTTTTTTCTCCTTTATTAAAAACTCCTTTGGTGATAGTGACTGCTTGGTTTGTTACTCAGAGTTCACCTTTTTAGATTCGCTCTGAGTCATGCCTTTGAAGTTCACAGGAAGACAACAGTAGCTCCAGTCCTGTCTTTTCCCGGCTCTAGTGTCCTGCTGCACAGTTCTGTTCTGCCTTTTCTTTTAACAGGGATGAGTGACACATTCATCAGGCGGAGTTGGGTATTTTTGCCAAACGTTTATAGGTTCAAGCCATGCAGTGCTGCCCCTGTTAGCCTTTCATGTGCAGTATTTCACTGTGGTCATCTTCAGACTTGCTGGAATACTTATTACTAAGATCTAAATTGCGTGACCTCTGTTTGCTTTTGTCAAGTTCACTCTTCTTTGTAACAAATAAGAACAACAACAAAACCCTCTTTATTGACAGAATTATGTGGTTTCTGAAAAACTGCAAGCAAATGCATTTGTGAGTTGGTGCTGCTTTTCTGATCTTGTTCACGATGCAAGTTTGAAATCATCATGAGGTGAACATTCATCATAGAGGTCAAGGTTATGTTCTCTTTAGCGTAAGATACATTTGTTCTTGCTTTATACCTCTTTGATTCTTATATGACTATTTTTTGTAGATAAATTGACATGATGTGGAGCAACAAGTCAAATGAGGTGCCTCTACAAAATCCGAGGCATAACCAAAACAAGGATTCTACCAGAGGTATGGATTTTCTCTGTTTTATTGCCTCATTTTAGATGATGTTTTATCACGAGTTGTTTGAAACTTTGGGGAGTTTTTGTAGAAAGCATTCTCCATTCTCAATTTGGAAGCTAAGACCATGTGTTATACAGCTTCCTTTTTGCAGAGGTAGCAGTTTCATACTCTGATCTGCAGAGTATTCACTGATCTGCATTAGAAATTGCCAGCCTATGATGTGGTTGCCAAGATGGCACAGAGACAGATTTTTTTGAGTGCTGTAGAGGAGGAGAAGTGCAGGAACAGAAACTGGGAACTGTAGGCTCTTGAAAGAAATGACGGGGAGGCAGTCGCTCCTGACTCTTGCCCAGTTCCAAAGTGGTAGAGAGCTAAAGACACTTGAATAGCAGCAGTACATCATCCCTAAGGTGATTTGCAGCACTTTTGTCTCCCTGAACTGGAGAAATCCTGTTAGCTTTTGACTGTCATGATTACTCTAATTTAGGAAAGGGGGTGGTGGTGTGGAAATTACAGTTCCTCTGAGAGGAAGAAAGCTCTAGTCTGTAGAGCAGCTGAGTCGCATGCTAAGTCTGTGATTCAAGATCAGTCTTATGATCTCCACTATGACAAAACTGAACTCCAGAAGTTATTTTGAAAGTAGAGACAGATTATTATTTTATCTGCAGGAGGACATTATTGCTGATTGTTTCCTGTGATATGTTCAGTTTCTTTTAAAATTACATACCTTGTAAAACTGAGGTGTTCTGTAGACATGAAGCACCATCTTGTGAAGTCAAAGCGAAGTTGTTTCTATGCTATTTCCTTATCTCTTCCTTTGTGGTGTTGCATCTTACCTGAAAAGAAGTTGGCAGGTTTTTTTTAAAAAAAAATAAATTTCCTTATAGTAAACTTTCTAATACTACTACTCTCCATGGTTCTGATGCACATTAAGGTTTTGAATGTTGCGTTGTGTAAAACATTAGATTAGAAGAAGACCATTAGAAACCAAAAGAAGAGGGGAACTGAGGAAGTAAATATTTTTAGAGAAAAATATTATTGCATCCTACTGAACTGGATTGTGCATAGAGCACATGCTGTCTGTTAGATGAAAAAGATGAAGTTGAGTAGTGCCTTCTGCTTGTTCTTTGCAAACATGGCTTCTATTTTATTTGTAGGGTGTACAGTTCAAAATGATTACTATTCAAAATTCACGTGTTCAAAGCTTGGTTTTTGAGTAGAGTCTTTCAGTGATCACGTATTCACGCTTAGCTTACTGAAGAAGAAAATGGAAGGGGGAAAAAAGTAAAACTGTAGCTTAATGGAAAATGTAAGATATTTGTGTTGGGGTAGATAATCAGTTTTATTTTATCTTCTAAACATCTTCTATGACGTGTGGTAGATTTGATTTCCAGTGTAATAATGCATTCAACCTAACTTAGTGAGCTCATTAAATTCTACATTACATATTTTATTGCTCTGTTAAGATGAGTCTTGACTGATAATAGCCTCATAGAAGAGATTTACAGGCTGGGATTGAGTCATTAAAAGAACTTGATTAGTGAACCCATGAAAATTGTTTTGAAGCAACATTTTATTTCATTGTTTTCCATGTACTAATGAGAAATTTATTTCTTTGTTTCTGCCCTGTAAGATCTAACTGCAGCATGGGCTACTTTTTCTCAGACTAAGGCTGCTGTAAGTACTGGGTCTTCTTCTCTCTCTTTTTTTTTCTTATTCTTTTTCAAATTGGTTAATGGCTACAAAGGCTTTAACCAAAGTATTATTTTGCTCAGTGATTGTCTATTAAACAAATTGAAAATAGGTAAAGCAGTATATGCACGTTGAACATCTTGGGAAAAGTTTTCCACACACAGTAGAAGAAATTTTTGCCACAGCAGACTTAGTCTTGAGTGTAGTAATACCTGCTAAGTCTTGAGTGTAATACTACCTTTCTATTTAAGAAAGTGGCGACTTCTCATTTTTCTGAAATCGAAAAAATAGCTCTCCTGCTTACCCAAAGTAGTCGAACTGGGACAACACCAGTGTGTTTCATAAACAACACCAGTGTATTTCATAGTTTTCCATCTTTGAGCAATGGAATTGCTGTCTTTCTGTGGGAATTTAACTTAAGATATCACACTTGTTTCTAAAACCTGACTTCAGTGAAGCCAGACAGCTTGGTTTTTTGGGGAATGCAGCTCTTTCCCATAGCCTTGTCCCTCTCTTCTTTTAATAGCTGAGCATCAGTGTGGGGTTTTACATGTGGAATCTTGTATTATGCAGTTTTATTCTTTATGAAAATGATGAAAAATCTGTCATGTTAAGGGAAAAAAACCTGTGGCTTAAAAATCAAACCCAATATTCTAATTTGCATTATCTTCACATCCTAGCTACGCCATATAGAAAATAAATTGGAAATAGCTCCCACCAGCACGGCTGTATTCGATTCTGTCATGGATGCCAAGAAGCCCTCTGCTAGCACTAGCAGGAAATTAAGCAGAAAGGGTATGTATTATTGAGGACATAGCCTGTGAGGCAGGGTGAAGCCACTGCATTCTGGGAAAACTTGGTTCCTCCTCCCTGCCCCCGAGTTGTCTCCTGCTAGTGATCTTTATTCATGAAACTCTAATTGCCAAGGAGAAACTAATGTTTTCTTCCCTTAGCTTAAGAAGGAAAGTGTGCTATCATAGTCACTTGGTTAGAGGGAGTGATAGGACTTCCCCCACACTGTGAGCGAGCAGTGCTTATCCCATTCTGATACCATGTTTTTGGGGAGGTTTTGGATAACAATTGTATATGCCTGTGTTTACACTGGACTAGCTGTTTATATTTTTTTAATGTTTGTCAACTATTACACCCCGATAGAATGCTAAATGTGATTCTCCCTTTATTTCATTTAAGGAATTCATTCATTTGCTTGTAAGGAATAAGCCCTTGTTTTAAATACTATTTAGAGCATTCTGGTAGTGTGCCACTGGAGAAAAACAGACAGATCGACCTCTAGTGGCAACACAGTCAACTTTCACAGATTTAATTGCGTATAATTAAAGTTCAGGCATTATTATCTCTCTTTAAATATGATCATTGTTTCAAGCACTTACCACCTTGCTCCTAGTTGTTGAAATCAGCTTGTTGAAAAAGAGAAGGGAGTACTTTAAATGCTATTTTGGAGTGCTGCTTGAACCCAAGAAAAACTGTGTTCTTAATTGTTCAGCCCCAAGAGCTTTCTCTTTCTGGAGAGATAGGTACATAGAGGATTCTTTGGTTTCTGCTTCAGCTTCCCGGTCCTCCAGCCAAAATAAATCAAGCAAGGAGAAGTCCTCACGCAGCCCTCTTCGAGCGACCACTCTTGAAAGCAATGTGAAAAAAAGCAGTCGTGTGGAATTTCGTGAACCATTGGCTTCATACAGGTTAGTGCTGGGACAGTTCACGATTAAAGAAAAATATGCTAAAACCAGAATTAAGCTAATAGTGATGTTTTTGACAACTCCTCCAAAATTGATTTGTTTCCTCCCCTCATCCACCCGCATGAGCAGCATGTGGCGTTGGACAAAAGCGTCCAACGCTTTTTAAAAAATGTTACAAATTTGTTTTTTTGTTCAGTGAATATGAGTTTAAAGTCAAACATGTTGAAATGGGGCCAGATCATCAAGTTGATGTGGCTATGGCCTCAGTGACCTGATAGGTTTGATAGGTATTTAGTTTCAGTAATAAGGACCAAAAAGAGTGTTTCCTCCTGCTTTTCCAACTCTGTTTCATTAGTTCTTCAGCACATGTTCCCGAATGTATTACCATAAGACAGTGTAGAGCAAGAACATCTAGTGCTAAAGATGCAGTCCGTTACTGTGTGTGTGAGAAACCCAGATGAGAACAGCTGTGTCAAGGAGAGAAAGTGGCACAGAATATTGTAGGCCATGGAACATGCTGGGGTGTGAGGAATGAAGGAAAATACAGAAAACCTGGTTTTCCTAGGTTACGTTAAATACTTTCAAAAAGAAAGAGAACCTGCAGCAGAAATAAACTAGTTATAACTTGTCGTAGTATCAGAGCCTAGAAAACTTTTGTCATAACTTCTTCAGTTCCTCTTGTTTTAAAGCAGTGTGTGTTCTTTGCACAGGCATCCATGATGAATAGCTTGGTTGGGTTGGTAATAGTTTTTTATTGGGTTCTAACACATACTTTGCATTTTTTTCTAAATCGGGGCTTCTCAACCTTTCCTTCACCACGGACCCCTTTTAAATACATTTTGTGTCCACGGACCACCAAGACTTAATTCAAGATTTAAAGCACTAGACTGCATCAAATATTCATTTCAATTTTCTCATGAAGGGTCTTCAAATGTGGAGAGAAGGGGAAATAAGTTAATCTGTTGATGCACATGCTCCTATTATAATATCTTTATTGCAATGATTCCAGATGAATTTAAAATAATAGCATCAACACTCTTCTTGCTCAAATGGCCCATTTCATGCTATTGTAACATGCTAATTCCGAATTTGATGCCAATTTTTACATTAAAATTTGATGAAAAGTGTTTATAATTCTTCTCACCTCCCCCGTTGTTTCTCTGTGTCCAGTCACCATATATTGCTGTTTACGGGTCCAGGGCCACCACCTGGAGGAACAGACTTCAGGTCCGTTGTGGCCCTATCGAGGGCTGTTGGGTGAAGAAAATGTCTTTAAGAAAAAAACCACCTAGTTAAAGTGGGTCCCACCAACTATACCAGCACTGAATATACCAGTGTCAGGGCAGGCAGCGGCGGGGGGCTTGAGTATGAGGGGAGCATTGAGGGGAGGGGGATGTGGGAAAAGGAGGTGCAGTGCTTGCCACGGGCCAGACCAAATGTTTCTGGGCTGGACATTCCCCACCCCTGCTTTAAGCCTTCGTGGACCCCCTGTGACTACATCACGTCCCCCCCAGGGGTTGGCGGACCACAGGTTGAGAACCACTGCTGTAAATGTTCTCCCAGTGAAGTCAAATTGCTGTTGACTGATTAGAGTGGAGTTGGGACAGTATTTGTTTTGGTTGTTTTTTTTTAATCCCACTACATCTCTATTAATAATTGTTATCCTAACATTTAAGTTTTGTGTTCCTTTTCCACTTCTCGTGTCAGCTATGAGGTGGTTCTTCTTTGTTGCGTGGGAGACTAATTTGGATCAGTTGTGTAATCTTGGGTCAGTTCTGTTAATTGAACAGCTCTGTTGTCTACCCTATCTGGAATAATTTACATACATCAGTTATTTGTTTTAAAAACATGTAAATTTAACAGACCTGAGGGAAAAGAAAATGACAGCAACTAGACTCATGTCATTATATCCAGTTGAAAAGAATAGTGTTCTTGCAGTAAGAAGTGGCATTGGGGGAATTAATTTGGGGATTAACATCAGAGCTGTTACGTTAACGTGTTACTGCTTCTCTGAGAACAGCCTGAAGTCAATGCTTAAAGCGTGTGTAGAAACACAAAACCAGAATAATGGGTAGAACAATCTGTGTGCATGTATATATACTTTTGGTGAAATTCTGTGCAATTAAACCACTCAATTTTTATGTTGATTGATAATGACTACTACACCGTATAACAGGAGTGTGCTACTAGAGGAAGAGAGATAGACGATTTCACAAGTATCATGTTATGACCTGGCTTAAACGGGTTGTTTAAACATACTTGCTGAAGAAGCAAGCCAGGTAGATTAGGTGCTGGATTTTCACATCTTCAGCACCTCATCAGTAAAAATATTAATTTTTTTTTTTTTTTCCTAACAATGTATGTACCATGACTTTATTCAAATATACAGTCTGTTTTTCTGTGAAAAAATGCTGAGAGATCCTTAGTTTGAATTTCTAAGCTCTCAGTAAGCTTGACATTTGTTGCGATACAGCCAGTTCACTCTGAAGTTCTTGTCAGGGACTTGCCTTTTTATGCTCAAATACAGGGAAGGGTTTTTTGGGGCAATTTATTTTTTTCTCAGCTAATGAATGTGCTGTGGAGGAGCTGTGCATGTGTGAATATGTATTAATTATGCTTCTCAAGTTTTACACTTGGTTTTTATTTAAAGCGTTTTTAAATTGAAGAGCGACATTACTGCTTGCTGATTTTTCTATATGCCCTAATTTCAGCTCTTCAACTTTATATATATAGTCCTGTTCAGAGAGAGAGTGCAGAAAATGAAATTTTGAACAGAAACCTCTTTCAGTTTTGTCAGACTTGCACTATTAAATGTGTGGTGATCAAATTTTAAAAGAACTTGCCTTTAAAGTGGAGACAAGGTATAGGAAGTCATTCTTTCAATTGATGAACATGCTCATTGCTGGGTTGGAAGATCCTACAGTTGTGTTTCTGATGGTGACTTTTGTTTTTTCCTTCTATTACATCAGGGATGCATATAGTTCTCTGTCTTACCACAGTTCTAGCCAACTTGAGGCCAAGCAACTGCTGTCTAGTTTGGACTTCAGCGGAGCAGAAGGGAAGACTGAAGTAACAGGCCATACGATACATGACCGAGAGGAGCGGGATCTACACAGCAGAGATTTTGAAAGCCCATGTTCTTCTGCTGCAGATGAGACTGTTGTTAGATATTTGAATGACCGACCAGCAATTGATGCCTTGCAGAATAATGAGGCATTTCTTAAGGTTGCAATACCTCCAAGGCTGGAAGAGGAAAAAACTAGTGGCTCCAGAGGAGACGAGAGTAGCACTAAAACTCAGAGTAACACATCCCAGGACAGTGAACTGAAAGTGTCTTCCCCTTCTGCCACAAGTAATTCTAGTGCTCATAGGCTGGAAATCTTGAAACGGCAGCAGCATGATGCTAAGTTGGAGAAGCTGAAGGAGCGGATTCGGAAGCAGTGGGAGCATTCTGAAGAGCTAGGTGGCAGAGGGCAGCACTCGGGATATGCCGAGCAGCCTGTCGTGGTCACAAACGTGGAGAATGCGGTGACTCCTAAAGTCAGGAAAGTGGCACCTGCACCTGCTGCTCCATCATACAGAGGTACGGGGGTGCAGAATCCCTCCCTGTCGATTATATGTGGTGAAGGAGCGGAGTTCAATTCATTGAGTAACATGCCAAGGCATGGACAGGACTCATAGCTGCGTTTGAGCAATATGGGAGTGGGTAGCATGGTTTGATCACAGATATGGACAAGAGAGAGAAGAAATTCTTGCCAGTTGACAGAAATGTGGATTCTTTTGACATTCTTCCTGTGTCTTCTTACAAATTACTGTAAAAAAGAAGCTCGCTCTATTAATATTTGGGTTCATTTCATTTTTTTATGGTCCCAGAGCTTAGTAACATTGTATCAGTTGAGAGAGCCTTTCACATTTTTAATAATCTTTTCTTCACCCAGTCCACTGTTTTTCAACTGTGAGCAAGGGGCAGGCTGGTATATTGCTTTCTTCTAATTTAAGCATTAGAAATTCAAGTAGTTTCTTCCTTGGCAGTTTCCCACCCCTTCCACTTTGAAAAAGCTTTATTTACATTTTACACAGTTATTTTAAACTCTTAAATTGTTTACTTTCAGGTTTCAATCCTCCTGAAACAAAGATTCGCACTCTGGATGGAAAGATCTGGCGTGAGGAGGAATTTCACATTAGTCGGGAGCTGTATAGAGATATAGCACTCCAGTTAACAGGTGAGACAAACTGCACGCATTAAGCCACACAACCTTCTCTTAAGAGGCAGAGAAATTTATATTGTGCAAGTCTGCAAAGTCAGGGAAACAAAAAATTGAAGCAATGAGTGTTAAACATATTGGACCTCTCTCCACAGAAGGACTAACTTGTTGAACACTAAAATGGAAAAAAAAAATCCTTCTTCCCATTCTTTCATTAAAATAGTTTTAATAGAAAATCAATCCTGAAAAGAATCAAATGATTTCTTTGAAATAGGAGTTAAAAAAAAAAAGTCTTCCTTAGGACAATTTTTGTTTACTTTTGTAACTTCTTTATACATGTTTGTGTGAATGAATACAATTTCCTGTTTAAAGGGACAAAACCAAACCACTTTTTGGTTTTGATAAAACCTATATTATCTAATGGGAACAGTTCTGATTTTTTTTGCCATCTTTAACACCATTAAAGTCATTTTGTGCACTGTATGTTGAAGCCTGAATTCTGCTGCCTTCAGTATAGTGTTAACAAATTGTCAGTTGGAAGCTGCTTTGGGAATTGTTAGTGGTTTAGGTAGAATGTATAAAGGGGAGATGGGGGCATCTGCAGTGGAAAGTCTCTGGGAATGCTTATTTAAAATGCAGTAGGTAGCCTGCAGGAAAAGGGGTATGCCTTCAGGTGTGTGTGGTAGGAGTGAGATTATATGGCATTAGGTTGGTTTAATATCTCTGAACTTGGAAAACTTTAGTACTTTATATCAGAATAATACAAGTCATCTTGAAGTTCTTGGAGAAATTTATGTCCCATAGATTTGTACTCATGGACTTTTTTAGATGTCTTCCCTGGACTCCCTGAGGAGGGGGAGAACAGGTAGACGAGAAGAAGGTTTAAGAAACCTTTTAAATAATCTGAGTTTTATTTCCTCTACAACTCTTTTACCTTCATTATTGTAAGGCTTGGATAAGATACAGGAGGGGAGACTTTGTAACTTTGCAGTGGTACATTAACAGAACGTTACCTTTGGGGTTTATTCCACATGACGATGTAGGAGAGAATGTTGAATGCTAAAAGCTTGGAAAACTGCTACTCATTCCTCTTTGCTTAATGGTCTTTGAAAAACATTAAATATTATTGTTGCAAAATGGCAACACAGGAAAAAAGATCTTTTTTAGGTGATGAGCTCATTTAGTAACACAGTATTCTGATGCTTAAAACTACGAGCAAAGGTGATTAAAAAAAATCCTGTATTGACAGTTAATGCTGGTAAAAGACCAAAACAGTAATACATGCTTTATGTTTTCCAATGTACTGCTCCAAGACCCAGTCTTCATTAATTTTTCACTCTGGAAAATTGCAGTACCATCGGCAGCTCTTTCCTCTGGGTGATCTAGGGTAAGATGCCCAAGTGTGCTTTTTGATTTGCTAGGCTGGTTACAGTAGGGCGCTGTGAGGTTGAATTGCTTTTGACTGACTGAGTTGCGGGAGGAGATCAGATTAATAAAAAGGAAGAGAATGGAAGATAAAAATCCCCTGAGAACCTCTAGTTTTGCAGCTTAAGAGTTTGCATATTAAGAATAACTTTTCTTGCTGGTCAAAACATTTAAGGTCAGAGGAAAATGCGATGAGATTGTAAACCTTTAGGTGTCTTTGTATGCTGATAGTATAGTGGCTGGTATGGAAATTATTAGACTTCAGTTTTCTTTTGCTTGTACAGCTTGACAAGGTACTGAGGAATCCTTCTGTTATCACTCAAAAAAAAGTTCAGAAAGAAGAGTCACTTCTTTTCAGTAAAATTGTTTTGCAAATACTCTATTCAGCATCAGTCTGTGAAAGTAATGCCAAATTTCTAGAGACTTTTAATCTACGCTAGCATTTATTTTTAAAATTTTGACAAGCATAATATAAATGATTCATGAGCTCTGTATTGAAATCCAGATTTTTTGAAAAGTTTTGTTGAAGAGGTCCAATTAAAAAGGCACTTGGATCATGCATGTGTTCAGTTGACTTCTGCCTACAAAAGGGAGGAGCTGTGTGTGTGTTCATCCATACTGTCCTGATGCCATGTGTAGAACAGCTGTTGTGGAACGTGTCTTCTTTCTGACCTGAAAAGATTATATTGAATAGCTGGTTTCAAGTAATCAAATGCTGGTGCTGTACATAATATATACTGTAAATGTATTTTTAGGTTGTTGGATTATCTACCCATGTGTTAATTCTGTATTAAAGTTACAGCGTGTGGAGTTTTGGGTGTGTACAGTCAGTTGTATCAAAACTGTTCCATGTTCTCTAGTGCTAAAATAAGCTATAAGGTCTCCAATATCTATGGAAGCCTTGTTCTTTACTGCAACAGGATTTTTACATGTAAGTGTAGACCGTAGAGAATGTCTTTATCTTCATTTAGCAGTTAGGCTAAAGGATATTGTATGGACCCCAAGCTTCCAGTAATTCTGTCTTAAAGGTGTTCAGGATTGGCCGTACTAGAACAAAATTGCTGTAATATGAATAGAGTGAGTGGGAAGCAGCCTGCGCTTTCCTGGTATCAGGAAGGAACGGTTTGTCACTGAAAATGGTGAGGAGGCAAGCTAGATTTCTGCAGAAGCAGTCATTGAGGCCTCTGGTACTTGATGCATTGATTCTGTCTTCCCTGCACTTGTTGTCAGCCTCAAAGACAACTGGAAAATCTGTAAGGGAAGGATATTAAGGGGGAGAAAGGCTCTTAAAATTCCATTCCCACATACTTTAATATGACTTGTTGTTCTGTCTCTGATACTTGCTATAGTCATCCATCAAAGAGTGGATTCAGCTGAAATGAGGGGATGTAAAAGTTAGTATTGGCATCTAAATAAAGCTTCAGATGTATCTGTGGAGAAGGTTGCATCCTGATTGTTTTAGGTTGTCTGATCACATTCTTTATAGAAGAGGAACAGGAAAACAGTGATAATAGTGGCCATGGAGTTCCTTATCTACAGTTCACTTTTGGGATTAAGAAAATAACATCTTCAAGGCATGTAAACTAAAGTGCTTCAACAAATCTTTGAAAATGTCCAGTGTAGACTGCTGAGACTGAATATACAGCTTACCTGTCCTTGAGCAAAGCTTGTCTCTGCTGTGTCCCTTGGGCAGCTGGGAAGCCCATTCAGTGGGCTGGTGATTGAGCCACATCTCAGGTCTCCCTTTTGAAAACATGGTAAAATATGACTTTCTCTTTGGTAAGTGTTCTTGGCATCTCTAAAGCCTGTGTAAATGAGGGCTGAAGTGATATAGAATAGTTCTGCATCACTGGGTGAATTCTGTGACAAGTTTTGCAGAAAGCAAAGCACACGGGTATCCTGTCTTTCATGCTTCTGCATGGAGGCAACGAGTGCTGTCATGCGTTAATCTGGAAGCAGCAGCCCGTGTGTTACAGGAGTGAAGGAACTACGTGTTCCTGTGGAACATGAGTACTGTAAAATATAACATCTGTAGTAGAAGAGAACCAACAATTGTTCCTGTCAAACTGTCAACATTTCTTTTAAAGTTGAAAATGAACTTTGTAAACATGGTGTTGCTGTGGCTTTGCTGCGCTCCAGTGCGTAGGTAAATAGCGCTTGATTGAACATTTTCATGCTATGAGGATTTTAAAATGCTGGACTGGGAGTAATTGATCTCAATATGTAATCTGGGAGAGTCAGTGAATTCTATTGTGTTTCTCTGAGTTCCAGTTTTTCAAGGTAAATGTTGAAGCAAGCTTGTTACTCGATGTTCTTTCCTGTGACATATCACTTAACAGCTTTTGTTTGTTTTTAGAGGATTCAACAGTGAAAGGAAAACCTAGTGAGAGAAACAAAGAGAAAAAAGCACCCAGACCAGTGCGAAAAGTGCAAAAACTGACACGGTTGTCAAGTCCAGAGTCCAAACAAGGTGACTAATTCTACTGTAGAGGGAAGACTGTCGCATGTCCTTCAGAGATGAGTTTTATCTCAAGAAGTAAAGAAAAATTAAAGCATATTGCTTTCAAAGTCTTCTCAGATGTGCAACAATGCTGTTGTAGTGTGTTTGTAGATCATATGCTGCACTGGGCATGTGTATGTTTTTGTGGTTAGTTGGTTGGCTGTATGTGCTTTTTTGGTTTATTTTAATTTTCTGCCTTTCCACTTGCTGTGTTCACCTTATGGAAACTGCTGAAGAGTGTGTATTTCTTGGGGGCGGGGCGGTATCTTTAGGTATCTGTCAGGCCAACACAGACAAAAGCAGCAATAGTTCTGAATCCTGCTCCGTTTTGCTTGTGTTGAAGCTGATTAGCGCCTGACCTGTAGCTCAGTGAATAATGCTGAGAAGAGGAACGGAGATGATATCAAAATCAGTCAGCGGGACTTGCCGAGTTGCCCTTTACTTGAATTGAGGGGCTGTACTGAAAGCTGTTCCCTGGTAGGATTTCTCAGCAGGGAAGCAGAGAACAGGATGGTTTTTTGGCTCTTCTCTGGCTGTTCTATGTCCTGTGTCAAGTTGTTGCTGTCCTGCACCTTCAGTTCTGCCTTGGCCCATTCCTCGTTTTTTCAGTTAGTGAAAGAATGCAAAAACACGTTCCCTAACAAGTCTCACAAATCTTGATATTTATAAAGGAATGTTTATTTCTTTTACCAATTAAGAATTTTTTTATGTTGTCTGACTTTTCTGCTATTAAAGTATTCAGAGAAGATGATGTGAGCAAGTTACTGTAAAGCAGTGCCTGATAGTAGGAGATTAACTACATGTGGAATTCTGTTAGTGCTTCTTAGTTTTCCAGTAATGATAATCTTTGATATTGTGTGTAGCAAAAGAATTAGGAAGACTTCCACATCTGCTTTGTGTTTAGTTTTAATTTTCATACAAAGTAAGGAGTTATGGCTGCAATCACATTACAGAGTGATTTTTTTTTTTTTTTTTTTTTTTTCCTTTAAATACATGTGATGTTAGGCATCTCTTGCACCTCTTAAGGTTTTACATTTCTCCTTACGTACAGTGGCCCATAATTGGTAAATGCTTTGTTGAAGAAAAAAAGCTGCTGTAAAAAATTATTACAAAGGGTTTTTTAGAGAGTGACTACGTGCTTCTTTATGCTGTAAATCATGAAGCTGCATGTGAGTATTTTATAGTAATGAATGCTGATACTTAAAAGTGACAGGTATGGATTTGCTCCTTCCTATGCTGATCGATTCAGGAACTATACTAAACTAACTTAACATATTTGTGCCAATTCCAAGTGAGGGAGGAGCACGGACATTGCTGCAGGTTTTAATGGCAATGGTTATTCTCCGTGATAGATTACATGTGAGGAGAATGATGGCCTGAAATCCCTATGAGAACAGAACCAGTTCTAAGCGGCATATCCGTGATGGTCCATCCTCCAGTCATAGCAATGAGAAGCTGCCTGACATAGCCAAGGCTATAAATAGCCACAGCTCATGTTCCGCTCTGTTAGTGTGTTTTAGTTCAAACAGCTGACTTGAAATGGAAGATGAGACTTTACACTGCTTTTTAAAATGCACGCAGAAGTAATTGAGAAGACCAAGTTCGGCAAGAGAAGCCCTTTGGCTGATATGTCTGTTTCAAAGAGGCTTGTAGTGACGTGTTTCAAGTGACAGATTTATAAAATACTTGGATAATTTACAGTGCAATCAAGGAGTACTGTTAGTAAACGAATGAATAGTGGGCTACAGACTTCTGACTGAACAGATTTCCTCCTTCTGGTTTAAAATAACAAAAATTTAAAAAAGGGGGGTGGGAACTGAGGACTGGGGTTGCCAACGCACTATTGGTCTGCTGTCCTGGCTTTCACTGGAAGTTGCTTTGGTACCAGGTCTTCAGCGCCCTGTAGCAGGGCCCAGAGTACAATCCCTTTTTGTCTGTCTGTGGTGTGTTCGTGCGGCAGTGTCCGGGTTTGTTTAGGCAGTGCTGTCAGAGGTAGAAACTGCAACTGGATGGTTAGGAATCAACTGCAAATTGGGTATTCAAGTGAGGTACTTCTCTAGCAATAAAATACTGCTAAATGGTCTGAATTAGATTATTAATACTCTTCTTTTTTATATGATACTTTTTGCCAAAGCTCTTTAAGGTCATTAATTCAAAAAATTATTAATAATAATTGCAATAAAAATTATTAATAATGATAATTAGTGGGATGAAAGGTGAGTTGACTAAATGTGGCATTCAATCTAACCAATATTAGGTAAAGATGCCACTGTACCCAGTTTTTATCATTTAATTATGTGTAGGATGATAAAATAATACTAATAACATTTTGATTGGGTTTCTGTCCGCTTCAAGGGAGTCTGTTCTTGAATTAAGTATCAATTAATAGGGTTTATCTTAATTATTTTCAGTCATGGTACAGAAATTCCAGCTAGAGGACTGGAGTTAGTGTTGGCCTAGAAAAACTGCTGCTCGATACTTTTTAACCTCCTCAGAAGACACCTGTCTCAACAATTAGTTATCCTTAAAAATATCTTAAAAGTGTTTTTTGCTAGATATCAGCTAATACTTATTTAATATGAAAATAAATAATTTATCTCCCACCTTAATTTTTGTTCTTATTACATTTGCTCTTATAACATTTTAGATCCTGTTCTTTTTTCTTATGTTCCTTATTTAAGTGGAGAGGAACAGCTTTTTTTCAGACCTGCAGAAATATTTCCCTCTCCCCCAGTAACCTTTGCTTATATGTTTTAGACCTGTATAACCCTTTTTTCTTTTTTAAATTAGTTTTTATAGGGCTTTAATGTGCTACATCATGTTTTGGGTTTTTACATTGGGTTATGTGTAGGCATGAAGCACTGATAGTTGTGTGATTCAGCTGTTGAGTGACTTCATGGTACATCGCTGCAGCTGTACCACATGCAGAACTAAATGGTATAGAAATGATTAACGGTTGCAATAAATACTTTCTTGGTAAGTTAGAAAATCCATCCAGTGCTTGACTTTTATTTATTATTTATTGTGCAGGTGGAAACTATGTAATAAGTGCATCTTCCTGGCGGGAGGGACAAAAACTAGTAAAAAAGATATTGGGTCCAGCTCCTAGAATAGAACAGGACAGAAGAGCTGTATCTAGTGACAGAACAGGACGAGAGAGAGCTGCCAAGTCTGGTAAGTTGTACTCTTATCACTGGATGTTTAATATTTTACTTTATTGTACAACACTGCATGTCTGCAGAACAAAGCAGACTTCTGAGATAGAATGTAATCAGTTTCTTGTTAAAATAACTCCTATTTTTACCTACAATTCGAGCGCGGAGAATTTTGCTCACGTCTATGGTTGGGATGCATAACCTCTCTTCCTGGGTGGATTATGAACTTTGCTTGGTGTCATGGGAAGCCTGCCCCTGCACATGTGACTTGAGGGGCGGGCAGTACATGCTGCAGAGGCGCTCAGGAGCTCTGGAAAAGGTGGGAAGTAGGTTGCAACCACAAAAAAAAGATCACCTGCAATCTGTCTTTGCCTTTTGAAGCTAGTGGGAAAGGAATGGGTAGCAGTGGTCCACAGGCCAGATGCATTTTCCAGATGTGCTGAATATAATACATAAGCTATGGTTGGGCATCCCTGTTTTACAGGAATTGTGGTTCTTCCAGATGCTATATAGCATCATCCATGTGCATCATAGATCTTCATTGATTCCTCCACCAGCCCTTTTCAGAATTTATCCAGAATCTCAGACAGGGCAAGTAAGGGATGGTGATAGCTGCTGTTCTGCTTATGCCTGTGAGGTGGTGAGGCGGGTAAGAGTATAACGGGTGTGAACTCAGTCTAAGCAAAGACCGCTATATTCAGACTATGACACTGAACGAAGCAAAAGCACGTTTACAGTGAGATCTGCACTCCTCCCTCATCCTCACTTTTTCAACTGTTTCAGTGATGGCATGTAATTTCCCAAATTTGATTTTTACCTGAAATATTTGACAAGTCTTACTCTTTAGCAGGCTGTATTGGAAGGACAGGCTCAGATTCTAGACTGGATGTTACCTGTAAAACCTCTTCAAGAAGTTCTGAAAGGTCAAGAAGTAAAGTACGGTCTGAGAATAATCTGAAGAAACTGGAAGTTGCTCTTCCAGCTGATAACCAAGAAGATCATGCCTCTGTAAATAAGGACTTCCTGCCTGTGGAGATACGTGGAATCCTCGATGACTTGCAGTTGGATTCCATGAGTACAAAGCAAGAGAAAGATGTGGAAAAACAGAATCAGAAATCTATTTTGCCTACTCAAAATGCCAGGAGCCACAGTCCAACCAAAAGGAAACCGGACAAGATAGCTGCCAGTGAGGAGCCTCAGGTGATCTCTAAAAAACGTCACTATGATACAGATGAGGTTCGTCAGTACATCATCAGGCAGCAAGAGGAGAGGAAGAAGAAGCAGAATGAAGAGAAGAAAGCACAAAAGGAGGCGACAGAACAGAAGAACAAAAGACTCCAAGAGCTCTACAGAAAGCAGAAGGAGGCTCTTACTAAAGTGAAGAATGTGCCTCCTCCTGAGCCTTCAGCAGCCAAACGGTTACAGGAAACCTATTCTAAACTATTGCTGGAACACACATTTTTAGAAGAGCTGCCTCAGCTGCCTACAGTGCAGGAAACACAGGTATAGCTGATTCACTAACTTAATGTGTTGCAGGTGTTTGCACGAATAGGAGGTCGTGTGTTTAGGAAAGTCATAACTTGTCCTGATCTGGTTATAGGTTAAGAGAAAACATACAAAGAAAACTGTAGCTTTTGCTTGAACATTGTGGTTTTTATCTGGAGCCTCCTTGCTAGTAGCTGCTTTTTGGCACAGCAAAGCCTACTAGAAAGGTGAATGGAAATCATCTTTCTATTATAAATAGAAGCAGAATTTTGGATATTAGCTAACAGCAGCTCTTAAGAAAGGCTCTTAAGAAAACTGTAAACATTAGTCAAACTGTGAATTGAAGAGCTTTGTCTGAAGTTGTTTTCAGTCAGTGGACAAACTTCCATCAGCAGTGAGTTAAGTAGGTTTGCTAATCAGAAACCAAATATGAAAATTAATATATGGTAAAAGACTAATACCAATTTGGTGTGTTGAGCTGAACAGTTTGGTGTATAGCAAAGCTTTTTTCACAGTGCATTCTGCTGAGACAAAAACATAAATGTCTTGTGTTTTTTGTCTTACTGTGGTAGGAAAGATGTGATACTACACCAAGAAATGTAAGCCTTTTCGATTTTAATGAGACAAGAGCTTCTAAACTCCTGCAGACTTTTGAAAATGCATTTTTCTGTTTGTCTTCATTTTTTAGCCCAGACCTGGTTATCAACCATCTGGGGAATCTGACAAAGAAAACAAGGCTCAGGAGCGTCCTCCTAGTGCATCTTCAAGTAGTGACATGTCACTTTCCGAACCGCAGCAGCCGCTACTGAGGTGAGCCATTGTGGGTCTTTTGAGAGAGAGAGGAAAACACTCTTGTCTATGGCAATTACAACGTTTTCTAGTGGTTAAGAGGAATCTGATGCAGGAAAACATATAAAGAATTTTGGCTGTGGATATTTATGAGTCTGTAAATAAATAAAGTGAATGGTGGTTACTGTTAATCTTCTGCTGACATCAAGGGGATATAATTTTCATAGTGGGAGACTGTATTTCCTCCATGATTGCCATTGGGTAAAAGAAGCTGATCATATGAATATGTTTGATTTTTCTTACTTGATTTGTTCAATGTTTCTATTTAATCTATTGTCTTGGATTCAGGCCTTTAGTTACTGTGTCTACCAAAAGCCTCTGCTTCTGCTTGGAACTAGGCTTTTCCTGTTTCCTTTCATGCCATTTTCCCCATTTTTAATTGTTCAGTGTATTATCAAAGTTTTTCTTACCGTAAGTCAAGGTGCCCAACCAAACACTTACATTTAAGGAACTAAAAACCATAAAGTTTCTTGCATATTCTTAGTATCCCTCTTGCGCAAGTGTGTCTTCATTTTTAATTACATAATGAATGTCTGCTTCTTAAACGTATACTTGTTTCTTTATCTGTACCTTAACTTGGTCAAATCCATGCTGATTTTGTAAATTCAGTGAGACCTGTTTCCTTTCTGAAGAAGTTCAAGGAAGCACTAGGAATGCTGTGTAGTACTGTGTATAGAATAAGCTGCTAAACCATATAGTAGTAAATATTGTTAGAGTAACATTGTAAGGAAAAATATGTAAGTACTAATTGTAGGGGAGAGATGAGACTTAAAAGGCTGCATAAATTGTTTGGAGAGCTTCGTAGTAAGCAGAGAAGCATTTTTTATGAGGGACTTTCTAGGTTCCCTAGTATTCAGAATCTGTGCAAGTGATATTAGTGAAGGAGGGTCTCTACAGAGCTCCTGCAAATGGGAGCTATGTGGAAATAAAAAAGATGTCTTACAGAACTGTAAACGTCCTTGTATTTCCAGTCTCCTTTTTTCTAAGTGTTCTTGATGCCTACCCTAAGTGGCAGCTTCAGTGAAACGTGGGCTGGGTTCAACTAGATGGGGAAGGCTGGGGCTAAGAAATTCCAAGGTGGGGGGGGGTGGGCGGGGGTGGGGGAGGGAGAAAGATATTTCCTCCTTTTTGAAGTCAGAAAACTTTTGGAAAAAAGACATACTGATGATGATGAAAACTCAGCTTGTTACAACTCTGAAACACACAGTACGCTATAAATGGTGTTTCAAATTTGGAAGGTGCTGTGTTGTTTACTTTTCTTAAATAACATTTTGTAACTGTTTACTGTCCCATTCCCTGCCCCTCTGATTCCACCAAAAAGTATTTCTTCCTGAAAAATAAATTTGTGACAATGATACTTTCATCTAAAACAACAGGACTTGTCTAAGTCATCAACTTAAATGTTGACTTTTCATTTCAGGAGCGATTTGATGGAGCCTCCATGGGTGCAGCCAGACAGGTTGAGCCCAAGAGTCCAGCTCTCTCACCCACAAGCTCTCATGGGCTCAAGTGGAGGCCCTTGCTCCCAACACTGGAGTCTCGAGAAGATGGACCTTTTGTCAAAGGAGTGTGACGCGATGTTGGCAGGCAGGAGGAGCCATGCTGCACCCGTGGCATCGCTGGCCTTCATGCCTCAGCCATACCTGAATTCACCTGCTGCACAGCAAAATCTCTTAGTAAAACCTACTGCTAACCAATATAAGAGCAAATTAGATCGGATTGAAGCTTTGAAAGCTACTGCTGCTTCCCTTTCTAGTAGGATTGAAAGTGAAGCCAAAAAGTTGGCTGGGGCCGGTATCAATTATGGTACCATGTGGAACTCAGACCATGAATTTATGCAAGAAAACCAGGATGATGGGCGGTGGGCAAAGACTGTAAGTCCTCCTGTGAGAGAGGAAAATGAAGATGCTTTTTCAGCCAAAATTCAAAAAATGTTGGGTACCTGTGTGTCTCATACAGCCTTTGATGATAGCCTTCCTGGGGTAGGCAACCTTAGTGAATTCAAAAAGCTCCCTGAGACGATCAGGCCTCATACTGCTGCAGTCAGCCTTGGAAGGAGGTCCCCCGCTGCTAACAGGCATGAGGGGGTACGAGGACATTTATCTAAGAGACAGACTGACTCCCCAGGGCGTGAAAACCAGGCTTACGCTCCAAACAAAGCTGCAATGCCTCAGGAGTCCAGCATTGACTCCATCAGCGAAGGGCCTCTCCTGAGCGACGGAAGCCTCTCTGAAGAGGAAGGAGGCCAGCCCAAACAGTTGCAACTGAAGATGCTGGAGACATTAAAAGAGAAGGATTTCTGCATTCGGGAGAGAAATGCTTTTGAGCCCATAAAGGAGTTTCAGAAGGAAGCTGAGAAGTATTTACCACTTTTCACCCAGACAAGTGGCGCACACAGCAAGGGACCATGGGAGGAACTGGCGAAGGGAAGTCCCCACAGTGTCATCAATATCTTTACAAAAAGTTATCAGCTTCATGGAAAAGGTAAAAATGGAAAAAATTCTCATGTGAATTATTATTTTCTCAGTCTTACTACTCCTTACACTTTATACTTCGCAGGTAAGGAATGTGCTTTTGGATGTCTCAAATGTGAATCTGTGTAAGGCTTTCTCACTCTACTTTTGCATGGTAAATTAATTCCCCCCTCTTTTGACGCCTTGTCTAAGGAAAGAAGAAAAAAACCTCACACTTTCGGGCTGGAAGAACATTATTTTTGTATTAGGTTGCTCTGTATTTCTAGATCAGTAACTAATTCATATGCGGGGTTACATGCGTTAAGGACAGCCATAGCTACAGAATTGTGAACTTGAGTTTACATTTATTGTATGCAAAATTACATACTAAATCTAAATTGCCCAGAGTATATTTGGAAATGGTTTTCTCCACCATGGAGAACAGACCCTCTGGATTGGCACGTGCATCCTCCTACTATATATGTGCTCTGGATCATCTGTAATAACATGTCATTCCTGTTTCAGTTAAGGCAGAAGGGTGAAATTCATGCTTTATGCAGCACTTACTTAACGGCGTAATCATGAGTTCTTGCATATATCCTGAGTTCTTGCTGCGCAAGATTGATACAGCTTTGCTATATTACTAGAAACATGTAACTTCAGTGGATGAATGATGTGGACTTTCCTCTTGCATCTTTGCTCGTATGAGTTATTTGATAATGTCTCAAAGTAGTGCAACAATTAAAACTCCAGTAACAATATTTGATTTTGAGAAGGTAAGGTTTTGGAATATCAGTAGGGAAAGTCTCCTGCTTAAACAAGCTCATTTCAAGTGTTATGTCTTAGGGCATGCTTTACAAGTGTCTCGTGCAGAATGCTTCATTTGATTTTCATTTTTTGTACAAATTTATTCTTCATTTTGAGTAGTTTCTTTTTCTAGAATTCCTTATTTTAAGGAGGAATGTTTTCTGAGAAGTTGATTTTTGTGGTTTTTCTTGATTTTTTTTTTTTCCTTCATTTTATTTCCCTTAAAGATGATTGCATTTAAGTTTTCTGCAGATGGCTCTACTCTCAAGCACTGTGCTCTTCAAAAATGTTTTAGCTGGGGTGTATTAATGAAGTACAGTATTCAATCATTTTCAAAAAGAGGAAGACTTTGCTTGTTAATGTTGTGTTAAAACTTCCGTGGGATTGATAGACTGTTGTTTTCCTGATGTTTTTGGTTTTGAAAGGAAGTCTTTAACTTGTGGTTGGGAGCATTTTATTCCTGTAGCTTTATTACCTGTTTGATGCACATTTGCATTTGATGTAACTTTTGTCTTTTCCCTCTTTTGTCCACACTTCAGTGTTTGATGAAAGGTTGAATGGAGGGTCTGCCCTCCTGCGCCCTTTACTCCCTGCCATGAGCCCTCCAGAGAGCGTGGTTTCTTATGAAGATGATTTTGCCTCATCGCAGGGAAGTGACACTTTAACAGACAAAAAGATCGCCCGTGACCTCAGGTAACTCTGTGTTAGACTTCTTGTGCAAATCAAAATGCAGAATTCAGCAGAAAATAGTTAATGCAAAATTTGCTTCATAATGTGCTGGATATCTTTTCTGTTATGCTGTATTGGAATACTAGTCAAAGTGATGAGGTATTTCTTTAGGACCTTGCAGTTAACATATCAACCAGCATAAAGATAAGAGTCCAGTACTCCTGTTCTCTAATACTTGTTCTTCTTTCGTCTGGCAGGTAGCTTTAAGCAAGGTTCTTACCCTTTGTAGTCAAGTGAAAATTAGTTCTCCAGCTTGTGTGGCTGCTGTAGTACTCAGTTGATTAGTCTTTGTAATTTAGAAAAAAGAAAATATATTTGAAAGCATTAAAATACTTTCAGTACTTCAAAATTTTGTAAAAAACCTGTAATTGCTTTCAGTAAGGGTTCATTAATGCTTAGTAGTGGATACATAAATTACCTGCAGGAACTCTTGTTCAGACTAAAATTTGAAGTCTCCCAATCCTAGACTCTCCATGTTACTGCTGAATTCATGTGGCTTTCCCAAGACCTCTTTTTTTTGTAATGAGATATATTTACATCTTTTGAGCACCTTGGGGAAGGCCACAAGTACTTTGTTTGTACTGGTGATACTTTACCTCTGAAGAAAGGAGGGTAAAAGGCACTTTGCGTGCTGAAAATGTTGGCTGCAAAAAATGGTTTCTTTCTGATTAAACTTCTTGATAGATCGTCTGTTGGTATTTAGTGTATGGTGCATTACACTCTGACTTGCAAATCTGTTTTAATCCTTTATTGAAAATTGCTCATATTTCTGTCAGTTGATGATATCTGTATGTCCAGAGATAATCTAAAATGCAGTCATGTTTGGAGTCATTCTTACGTTGTTCAAGTCCGTAGTCAAATAGCTTTTAAGAGTTAGCACTGGAAAGGATGGTTGTTATCCATCTTTTACTGTTTCAGATGATTAGAAGTATGTTTCAATATGTTCAATATCATGTCAAACTTCCTAGTGTCTTAGCTGTCGTAGTTTTTATTCTCAAAAGCAACACTTTTCAAGATAGGCTAATTAGTACAGTTTCAGCTGTCTGTCTCCAATTTAAAATGTGGTGGATTTCTTGTGCACAATGTAACGTGGGAGTTGGAAGTCCGTAGTTAATCACTGTCAATGTGCTCCTTTTTAGTGTTGCTGGCAGCAGTAATTCAAGCATTCAGGAAGAAGTTCCAAGTAGGAAGTCTCCCCGTGAACCTCGATCTGTAGAGCTTGCTTCTCAGCATTCATCTGGACCACGGTCTGCAGCATCTTCTCGCTCATCTGCTTCCTCTAAAAAGAGAGGGAAGAAAGAACGTAAGTGTAGGGTATTTTTTTTTTTTCTTGAAGGAGGTTTTAGGGTTTTCTTGTTATGAAAATTGCAATCTTTCTACATATCTGGAAACTGCAGTCTACTACGGATAGGGTGATTTATTAATTCCTCCAGTGACTCCTTCCTAAATTCTTTTTTGACCCTGATGATTCTCTGACCTTGAAATACAGTCATCTAAAATGAAATAAGCAAGATGTTGTTAACAGCATGGAAAATTTTTCCTTTCCTAAACCAGCCTTCTAACAAATGAGTTAATTTTAATATCATGAGGAACTATCCTCAGGTTCTGTGCTGAGGAAATTCCAATAGGCTGCTGAAAAATGAGAGTTATGGCCACGTTTATGAAGGTGACAGGAAGTTTGCCTGTATGCTTCATCTTTGGATCACAGTTAGTGTTTGTAAGTGCACAAATTTAATAAATAGGCTTCTTCCTACAATAACTTGTAGATTACAAAAACATGAAGAAACTTGAGATTTGGTACACTTTTACTATATAAGCAATGGGTAACATAAGAAAAAAACTAGGTTTAAAGCCAATAAAAGGAATGAGAAAAATAGGATTTGCCATTGCAAATTATCTTCCTATTTTTTCAAAATTCTCTAGCTTACCTAAAGCAAACCAGGCTTTACTCTAAGTATCAGTATCAAAGAGTCAAATTTCTTTACGTAAACCGATAGTGCTGAAATGAAAGCTGAGTCAACAGTTTTGTTGGCAGTAGACACAATATGCAGAAGAGAACTTAATGTCCTATAGGAAGCTGCAAAATTTACATCTTGTGCTTGTTGGATTTATAGATTTCTAACTCAAAGGCATCTTTAACTGGGGAAAAAAGTTCTCAATTATTTGTTTTGGGGCTTTTGATGATAAGATATTCATACATAGAATACCAGACAAACTTTTGGCAATGTTGTTGTTCTTAGGGTTGGACTCTTTCAATGGAAGTTCTCGCCACTTTCCTGTGGAAGAAGATAAAATGCCATCTGAATTAGAGTGGGGATCCCAACAGTCAAAGAAGTCCTTATCGAGTAGCAGAATTTCTAATAAAGATCATGAGCAGAACCCGGATACAGACAGCACACTGGAAAACTTGTCTGGACACTCCCTGATGAGGTAACATGAACATTATAAGACTGTACGCAAATATAATTAAGCTTGGTAGTGTTATGGCATGTTATCAAAAATAGCTATGTCTTTGGATATGCAAAAGGAAAGTAACAGAAATGATCAAATGTCCGTAAGATGGGCATGCAGAAAACATTTTTTCCCTGCATTTTGGCTGTAGTAAGAGAAAATACAAAACAGTGATTCTACCCCAAATGACCCCTCTATTTCTTTTTTTCAAGGATAACTAGCCACTATAGGTATCCTGTCAGGTTTCAGTACCTTAAGCATCGAAACACAATTTTGTGTTTCTAGTCTACAAATGGTCTGTAACAAGTGGAGGAAAAGAAAAATAGCTAGTCAACCTGTGCAGTCATCTTGTTCTTTTCAGTAGGATCCGCAGACTTTTTTGCTTAGACTTGTGTACAACTAATACTCATAAGCCTGTCCAGCTCTGTGGGTTGATGATTTTTGAGAGATGAACTGCACATCAGAAAAGAGTGTAGAGGAAGAGGAAAATTAATTTTCCTGTTGCATCTTCTGTATGTCTACTTACAAATGCAGTTTATTTTTTGCAATGAAGTTAGTTATGAAATATGCTCAGCTTAATTTTCACTGTACTTTTTTTCTAAAAAGCAACAAATAATATGAATGGTCTTTCACTGGTTCTCTGTGGTTATAGAATGACTCTGAGGTGGTGACTTTCACTGGTACCCAGTATTGGGTTTGAAAGGTCCTGTGATCTCCTAAGATAGGCCAAGTAAAGCAGAATGTCTTCCTAAGGGATTTAAGCAGCCACTGTTAATCCTTTTTGTCTTAATAAAATTGGAATAGTAAATTTAAGAAGTGTCTGCATCATTTTCTGTATGTTTAACAACAGAGATGTCTGTTTTTCTCTTTAAGTGTTACTGTAGTAATATTTTACTGTTTAAGTCCAAGTTTTGGCCTTCAAGCATTTAATTGCATTTTGATGAAAGAGATTGAGACTCAGGGCAGTGGCTTATCATATTCAGTTGCATCCATATGCTGATAGTAAGGTGTTTACTTTTTAAACGCTGTTCATTGTATTCTGATATCAAAATAATGCCCTAATTTCCTGTGAGTAAAACACAGATCTTCACTCAGACTCTCAAAACAGATGTGTAAATGCACGTGCAGGTGAGTTCATCCTGACTTTCTCATGCCAGGTTCCTAGCAGGAAGCATTAAAACTGCTTGTTTGGCCATGTAGAATGTGTAGATACTATGTTAAATTTTTTTTTGGTGTGTGCTGACTTAGGTTTAATACTTTGGGGGAGAATAATGTGCTATAGAAACTTAACCCTAAACCGGAATATAGGTACAAAATTTATCTCATGAGGCCATTTCCTAAAGGCAGGCTGAGCCTGGGCAAGCCATAAAAGACTGCCTTTTGTGTGGATCTGTTTGGTGTATATAAATGGAAGAACTAGGTTATTGCTTTATTGTCTTATCAAATGGCTGGATTTAGGAGAATATTGACTTCTTTCTTTTTTCATTTCACTGTCAGTTTCTCGGAGAAGGGAAGATCACAGAAGACGCCGACTTCTTCCCCATCTTCCGGTTCCCAAAAAATGTTGCAGTTTGATTCTACAGGCAATACAGCAGAAAGAGTCAAGTCACCTGCTGGCTTTTCTGGAAGTACAGCGTCAGGGCTGAAGCCTAATGTAGCCTTCCCTGACTTGAGTCTGGGAACTAGTAGGTCTGTAGCAGGAGCAGCCTCAGCAAGCGGTAAGTTGTTTTGTTAAAACCATACTAATCCCAGAGCAGTTTGGTTTTTTTGTTTTTTTTCCTCTTTATTTGATGTGGGGCACTAAAGTCTCTGAAGGTTGACTAGTAGGTCTTACCCTGCAGGATGTATGCGCTTCTCCCCTGCTGGTCTTCAGCATCGTTTATCAGCAGAATTGAACTACCTTAGTGCTATTGAGGAGTCTGTGCGACAGCTTTCAGATGTAGAACGAGTACGAGGCATATCACTTGCCCAGCAGGAGAGTGTTTCTTTGGCTCAGATTCTAAAGGTAATGGAAAAATACTTCCTTGTCTTAACCTTCCTTTTTTTTTTTTTTCTATTTTGCAAGAAAATTAATCAAATTAGGACAAGTTATGCTTTTGTTAGCAATGCAGAGAAATTGTAACGGCATGATGGAGCATCTCTATTAATGTCCATTTTTTGGGATTGATGTCTGTTATCTTTCTTACACCAAGTTGGCACCAAGGAAATGATAACTTTAAAATATGTGTCATTAATATACCATTAGCTGGAATCACTGCTTTGGTTGTGTACTTCAGTAAAATAAAATCTTGATTATTTATGGGGTTTGACGTTGGGTCCCAGTGCTGTGCAGTGTAGTTGTTCAGGCTGGATCATCTGTCTTACTCTGTGAAAAGGACATTTTTGGTGGAAATTTTCCTTGTGTTGACAAGATTGCTTGTTCTAGTTTGCTGAATTAAATGGTCTCCTAAATACTCTTTCTTTTTACACTGGTGGAAGAGTATGGGGAATGTGCATTGTCTACTGTCTACTTAAAAAGGGAGAGGTTCAGTAGGTAGGCTAAAAATTTTACTTTAGCAGAAGAGCCATTACCAGTAGAATAAATCTAGATCTTTCAGAGGTAGCTGCAGCCAGTGGCTAAGGCAAAAAAGATCTTTACATTTAACTTTAATGATTAAAACTTCTTTTCCTGATCCATAGGCACAGCAACAGCGCCATGAACGGGACTTAGCTCTTTTGAAAATCAAGGCTGAACAAGAAGCTTTAGAAAGTCAGAGGCAACTGGACGAGGCAAGGCAGAAGGCAGCTCAGGTAATGCTGCCCTTCAAAAAATGTGGAGTGTGTAAGAGGCAAATTGCTGTAAGTAAATCTGTGCCTACAAGTATTCTTAATTTGAAGCTGTAAACATATGGAAGTGGTGAAGGGTTTTAATATAGCTGAAGAAAGCTCTTAGGGGTCAATTTCAAACTTCTTTCCCCCAGATTTTGAGAAATTAAACTGTAGTTATTATAACAAGAAAATTTTGAAGAGCTGAACTGGCTTTGTCTTCTGCATAGGTCCATGCAGAGTCACTACAGCATCTGGTCCAGTCACGGCAGGAGGCTGCACAAGAGGCCCCATGCAAGGCTGCAGCCAAGCAGGCAGAAACCACGCTTCTCGCTACAGATACAGCTCACCAGATCCGTGAGGTGAGGTCCTCAGTGAAAGGAAAAAGCTGTTCTAATTTCAGTATTATTTTGAATACTTTTTTGCCTCCAGGTTATTTTCTGTTCCATGTCATTCTCAGTGCAACTTCTTCACCTTCATAACACGACAAATGATAGGACTTTAAAGGAGCTTTTCTGGCATTGTTACTTGAAGTCAGTCAGCAGCCTTAAATCCCTGTTGACTATTCTTATGATCTTACAGTTAACAAACTGTTAAGAAGTTTGTTCTTCCAGGAGAGATTGGTGATAGTGAACACAACATCTTTAATTTGTAAGAGTTGCACTCCATCAGGGTTTGATCCTGTATCTGTTTGATATGCAAATTAAATTAGAAAGGCAGGGAAATAGCAATTTTGCTTACTTCTGGAGGTAGACCAACGAAAAAAAAAAAGAGGAGGATTGGAGGATCTTCAGCAGACTTCTTAACTTGGGACAGAGTCTGGAGTTTTCTTTTTTTGAATCTTTTTTCATTCTGCTTGTGTCATACAGAATATTTATTAGTTTTCAGTTTTATATATCAGTTTATCGGTTTTTATACTTGCTGTTCCCAGCACGTAGCAGATGCATAAATAAGAAACACAGTAACAAAAAAATGCTTTTGTTTCTTCATTGTTTAGCAATCGCAATGACTGTGGATTAGGGTTATGGGATGGAGTGCAGGAGGCTGATGGATATGAACATAACTGTTTATTCAGTTTATGCACATGCTGGTGCTTAGCAAGGCTGTTTTTATGATAGGTAGTGGGACTGTAGAATAATACTGAGGTACTTGTTCTGAACTTTGCCAAATAAGTGAAATTTAAATAATTTTTGAATAGAGAAGAATGGGTTAGGTTAAAGGAGCAGAAAAGCTCAGATATCTGAGATACATGCAGTGGCTGCTGATAGCAGGTAGTGAAGTCTTGGATGAAGACAAAGAAACATTTGTAGTTTTGTCCTGGTTTCGGCTGGGATAGAGCTAATTAGGCTTTTTTTTTTTCCCCCTTCTTCCTTAGTAGCTAGAATAGTGCTGTGTTTTGGGTTCAGTATGGGTTTTGATACGAGAAGAATGTTGATAATACACTGATGGTTTTTGTTGTTGCTAAGAAATCAAGGACTTTACAACTTCTCATGTCCTGCTAGTGCACAGGTACACAAGAAGCTGGGGGGAGCATAGCCAAAACAATGGACCCAAACTGGCCAATGGAATATTCCATATCATCTAATGTCATGCTCAGTATATAGATATGAGTTGATTGGGAAGCTCCACTTGGGTTTTTGGAGTGGTGATTTCAGGATTCTCTCTTCTCTGGGATCGCTGGCTGGGAACAGGCTGGGCATCGGTCAGCGGGTGGTGAGCAATAGCATTGTGCATTACCTGTTTGTATTTTCTATTATTATTATTATTATCATTATTATTTTATTTCAATTATTAAATTGTTTTTATCTCAACCTACAAGTCTCCTTACCCTTACCCCTCCAACTCTCCCTCGCCCATTCTCTGGGGGTGGGGGAGGGTGAACAAGCGGCTGCGTGGTATTTGGCTGCAGACTGGGTTTAAACCCTGACAAGTTTATAGACCCAGTAGGTGGAAACCAGTTAAGCAAGGTAGAAGAAACAGAGACAGCTTTTATTTGGTCTAGGGTTTTAATCTCTTGTCTTGCTTTAAGTTTGAAGTCTGAGACTTAAGAGGTGCTAGTGGAGAGGTGGGTGGGGATGACCTGGCCAGTGATGATGGGCTGGCAGAGTAGCTTTTCCATCCGTGTTCACTAGTGACTCCTGATATTCACTTGTTTTTGTAAAATTGTATGTATTACAATTAGTGCGTACATTAATTGAAGAATTAGTGAAGAAGCTCAGTATGTGTATTGGAAGTTATTGAAATACAGCTTATTGCTACCTTCAAAGCCACCTTGAGTTCCTTGCTCTGCCAGAGGCAGACCCTTGAACAATAAGAGAAATAGTAAATTATAAAGCTTCTAAAAACCAGTGTTATTTGCCATGATTCCTGAAGTTGTTCTTATTTCTAGTCAGGTAAACAGTGACTGCCATGCATTATAAAGGAGAAAATCATGGCTATCTATTGATTTAATGCTGCCAATTTTAGACCTGGTAGTTTGCATAACATTGGAACTTTAAACCTGTTGCTTCCTTTAGAGTGAAAATAATGTTTCTTGCTCTTTGGGCAAGATGCACTTCAAATGAAAAAGAAAACATTGTTTCTGGCTTTTTTTTTTTTTTTCCTTTTAAATGAATTGTAATGGTAGGTCTGGAATGTTGTATTATGTGGGATCACTCTAGTGATCAGAGTTTCCTTAAGTTGATCGGAACGATATAAGTAGTGTCTTGCGTGTCTGTAGTTTCATATCAATTATTCCACTCTGCATAAAGAATATGTATTTATAGAGCAGTATGCACTTTTTACAACTAAAATTAGTAAATATGTAATTACAACCTATCTCAAAACCATGTCTTACACATTTGTTCAATAAATCAGTAAATTGCCTGTGAGGGCGACTGCTTTCTATTTCAAAAACATTTTGATGCTAATAAGCTCATTGTATTCCTTTTATTTTTTATTGTGCTCAGATGACAGAGTTGTCACGAACCCAGATCTCGGATACTGTCAGCGCTCCAGCTGCTCCTGTCACCACCTTGTTTGACCACCAGCGTCAGCATCATTCAGAGTTCATGAAGCAGCTGAGAGCCCGAACTGATACAAACAGGTTTTCCCTAATGTCTCACATCTTGGGAAGGGGGAAGTCAGATAGTTAGGTTTAGCTTCACTTGTTCACTTGTACAAGAAAATTGTAAGATGTCATAATGAGTGAGCATTTCAGAAGAAGAATTTCTATTTCATCTTTACACTCTAAATAGTGTACTCCAAAGCTAACATTACCTGGTCATATGAAGCTCTGTATAAAAGAGTAGAAAAAGATGCTCTGTTTTCTGAGATGATTTAACCAGTCTAAGCTTTAAGTGGTCTTTTCAGAAATTTTAACTGTTACTACTTCTAGTAAACTGATGAAAGCTTGTGAAAACTGTATTACTCTTTGTTTTAAGACAACACAGACTTACCCAGAATGCTTCTCTTTCTCAGGAAATGTGAGTCTGCTGCCATGTCACAAGGTAGAGAGGAGACAGGTGACTCAAAACAGACATACTCACCGATGTTTGATAGTTATTCAGAGTCTTCAAGATCAAAGGTTCATGATCAGAGGTGAGAAGAGTTTAGATTATACAGGGGAATTTTTGCTATAAATAAGAACTAAAGTACAAAGGAATATCAAGATGTTTCCTTCAATATTTTTGTTAAAAAGAGTCAGTATTAAACCTTCAACAGGTAAACCTGTCTTATAGTCCAGAGCTTGAAGATTTACGTGCCTACCAGAATTTGCTTTATCTAATTAAAAATCTACTACACTGTGGTCCACAGTGTGATAGTACGTTATGTGTTAGTATCTTCAGTTTTGAATTTGCTGTGTATGTTCTAGTTGGCTGCTTTTCTCTTTCCTAACTTTAGAATAATTGAGTTTCACATCCGCTTTCTCATTCAGCTGATTTAGCAAGAATCTATCAAGCAGGTGAAGGGAAATGGTTATTCCATTCTGGTTAGCTCTTGTGAGACTGTATCTGGAATAGTGTCCAGTTTTGGACTCCTCGGTAAAGAGAAGACATTAACATACTGACACAATTCTAGTGGTGAACCACCAGGATGGTTAGGAGGCTGGAATACGTGATGTAAGAGAGAGGCTGAAGGAACTGGGCTAACTTAACCTAGAAAAGAGAAGGCTAAGGGGACAGGGATGTAGTTGCAGTATCATTTTAAAAACAAACCAAACCCTCTGCATGTTGATTATTACTGGGATGTTAATCAGGGTATGTACAGTAGTAATGTAAAATAAATATTTTGAAATGTGCACAGTAATTTTTTAAAAAATTGTCTTGATAACGTAGTAGTACCAGCAGCCGCCAAGAGAGTCCTTCAGTTCCCTCTTCAAAGGAGAACGAGAAGAAGCTTTCCCGTCGTGAAAAGATAACTAGCAGTATTGAAGAACAGGCTCATACTGGTGTGGATGATTCCTTGCGGAGCGATAGCATTTTATCCCTGCCAGATGAAAAAGGTTAGCTCTGTTGTTTGTATGTGATAAATCTGAAGGTGGTAAGGGGGGGAGGGAGGGGGGGTTCTGTTTCAGAGTTAGTTTCTGAAATAAATGAGGAAATATCTGTGAAGAAAGCTTAGCCCCGGGTGAATTGGTAGTCTTTTAAGAGGTAACAGGATGGCCCAGTGAAATGGGAACCTTTGAAATTCTGCACAACAGAGTGATGGAGTCGGTGGGCCCTTTTATTTTCTGCTGTCCTAGCTGTAGCCAGATGTTCACTTGCTGAATATACAGGCTGAACACTAAATGTTTCAGCAGACCCAGAAATGTGTTTATACCTGTGTACAGAAGTCTGTTAGCTCTTTTGAAGCTAGATAACAGTATTTCATTATGTCCTCTAATTCAAGGTCGCTCTTTTCTAAACACCCATTTTTCTGCATTACAATAGCTATGTCTCTGTGTTTCCTGCCCCCCCAACTTTACTGAGATGAGACAGAGTAAAACTGCATTCATGGTACATACCTGAGCATAAAAACACTTCCCTGATTTCTCCCTCAGATTCTGCTTCTGTTGCAACAGAGTATTCTCTGAAATTTGATGAGTCCATGACAGAGGACGAGATTGAAGAAAAGTCTTTCCGGTCTTTGCTGCCCTCTGAGAGTCATCGCAGAAATAACTTGGAGAAGAAACGGGGTAGTCGTGATGATTCTGATGAGGAGGTCTCCCCAGAAAAAACAGCTCTGTCATCTATCAAGGTAGGTCAAGCAACCATAGTTAAGGTAAATTAACTGAACTGAGATGGTTAAGCTGACGAGCTTCAAGTGAGCTGTTTTTAGCTGTGTTTGCAAACTTTAGGTTTCTTTTCCTCCTTGTGGTTCTTTGAGCGTCTCAAAACATAGAGTTGTATGAATCATGCTGTATGTCACTGTTGTACAAGTGCCATGACTTATAGAACAATCCACCCAGATCTCTACCTGTTCTCTTGTGGCTTTGGAGAAGAGGAGTGACTTTTTGAGGTAGATGATAAAAGTCCAGTGAATTAAGTCTTCCTGCTGTGCCTACACACAGCTAGGAAGTACAAAAGGATGCTTCATCTCTCTAGCCCAAGAGGGGACATCCCGAAACTGTCATGCAGCCTAGCTGCACAGCTGATCTGTACAAAGCTCGGAGAGGAAAAACAGCTTCCCTTCTTACCTCTGTGTTTGTGTGTGTATATCTGTGTATACACACACACTTTGGCATTGAAAAAAACTTTGGAATTTCTGTATTATCAAATCATGTCAAATTTGTCTTGCCTTCCAGGAGCTAAGCATGCCATTCTCAGGGGGGCAAGATAGTTTCTCTAAATTTACAATGGAGATGGTAAGACAGTACATGAAAGAGGAGGAAATGCGAGCAGCTCATCAGTCCTCACTGCTTCGTCTCCGGGAGAAGGCTCTGAAAGAGAAGACCAAGGCTGAATTAGCTTGGCTGGAACACCAGAAGAAGTAAGGCAGTTCTGAATATACACTGTTGCTGACTGACCATTTTCTTGTACTTCTCCTTGAATTTTTTTGGGAAGAATTTACTTCCACCCCACCCCTCCCTTATCAAGTTTCAATGGTTGGACTAATCTTCTGACATCAGTAATCTATACAAATGTTATTGTGACTTGGAAAGAACAGAACCCAGTTTGTAAGTGTGCTTTGATGTTTACGTTGAATGTAGTTTGATAAAAGAGAATTTCATTGAAACAATAAAACATCAGATGTGTGTTGTCAGTTGGAGAAGGTAATTCCCAACCATGACTCTACAAGGCTTAATTCAAGAATGTATAAAACTGTTAAAGAGTTAGAACTTTATGTGCTTTATATCTATCTGAGCTCATTTTAAATGACTCAGGCTGAATTTTGTGAACCTGGATATGTGTTGTCGTTAATGATTTATTTCCAACCTAACATATGCTTTGTCCTGGAATGCCACTTGAAATAACTAGTGATAGTACTACACAGTGGTGGCTGGATTTAATCAATAATACTTTTCCATAATCACTCTCTGCATGAGAGTACCACTGTTTGGAAAATTGGCATTTTCTTCCAATTTCTTCTTGTTGTGGGTTTGAGAAAGGGTAGTGACCCAAGTGTCCTTCCTTATGTCTTTCTCAAATGGTGAGCATATGCTACCTCTGCAGAGCTGCTGCCCATGATGTGAGATCTCGTATTACCTGCACTGGCCTTTTCACTGTGCGTGTCTGACTAAACAGTACAAAATATTCCACTGTAGAGCATGCCAGTGATTAAGTGCAGGCATATACTCTTCCGCAGGTTAGGAAAAGTAAACCTTTTTTTGACTCTTTAAAGTAAAAAAAAAAAAAATCTTGTTGTTGTGCACTTTTTTTTCTTATTTAATTCTTTCTTCCAATCTGTTTGCAGGCATTTGCGAGACAAGGGAGAGGATGATAAGATGCCTCCTATTCGAAAGAGGCAGCGTGGTCTGCTGCTGAGATTACAGCAGGAGAAGGTAACTGATGCCCTGTAGGAAAATCCTGTTGGAACCTCTGTGTAGACATTAAATGTTTCAGACTGTAAAAGCTAGGAATTGAGAGAACTCCATATCAGGCTTTTGGAGAGGAAGCTAGCAGTATTTCTTACAAATGTTTTATTTGCATTTCGGTAGTTTTTAACACATTGTTTTAAAGGATCCTTCTGTATCAGTAATCTCACTCGTTGAGACTTAGAAGTATTAATTGCTCTTCTATTCTTTGCTACTGAAGTTCAGGCTAGTTACTTCATCATGTAGTTGCAGTCATTTTAAACCCAGAGCAAGGGTGACAGCTTTAGAGTGTGTTCTTGAGAGCTGTCTGTCACAGTGCTTATGCTTAATCTTTTATACCTAAAAGGCAGAAATTAAGCGTCTTCAAGAGGCTAACAAGGCTGCTCGGAAGGAGAGGCAGCTGATCCTTAAACAGCAGGCGGAAATAGAACGAATCCGTCAGACTACAATGAAACTGCAGGAAAAACTAAAATCTGCAGGAGAAAACAAGCTGGTAAGTGTTCACTACAGAAGCTGGAGTCTTCCCTCTTTGGCCGTGCAGCTGGTATTTGATTTCAGTGTTTATAAGAATGGAAAGCTACTAGACTGGACCTATCACGTGTAAGTTTTGTCTGCCTGAAAACAGTCTCATCCTCTTTATCTCAGCAATTTTATCTTTAATTTCTTTAAAGCATTGTTTAAGGAAATGCATTTGGAGAAGTGATAAGATGTTTAACTGGGCAGTGGGTGGTGTTTGTTCATTCTCAAGCTTAACTAATGACTTTGGGAATATGAGGTTTTTGATGCTTAGATCTCACAGGCTCTGATTTTGTTTGATTAGTACCCCAGAGCACTAAACGTAAGTGCTAAACCCAAAACTTGATGCTTTGAGTTGTGTTAGTGTCATTACATTAAGTTTCTTGTGTTGCTTTATGAGATAGCAAGATGGGATTTTGGTAACTGTCTGCCTCCTTACAAAATTTTATGGAGACACAAGTTTAATAATAGTAGTATAGAAGGTTGTTTTCCTGGTTGAGTAACTGAATTCTGGTGGGGTTTTTTTGTTCTGGATACAGTTAGGGGAGAACTTAAATTATGGAGAAAAAGGGTGTACTAAAAAACTTTGTGTCAAATAAATTAAGGTGGAAAATGAAGTTAAATTTGCAGGTGGACAGACTTATCTGAAGTAGTATTTGAGATAATCTGTGGAGGGAGTAAACTAAATTAACACAATTTTTAATTGTAGAATAACTTCTCTTACTTTTAATGTTGTGTTTTGGTTTTTTAACACTCCATTACAGGAACTTCACAGTGAGGATGATATCAAGCAGAGCAATGGTTCTAGCCCACTTCCAACTGATGCAGAAACCCGCAGCCCTTCCCCAATCTCAATCTCCAGCAGTGAGACTAGTAGCATTATGCAGAAACTTAAAAAAATGCGCAGCAGAATGGATGAAAAGTAACTAATTTTTTTTCTTATACAAAAGTTTACTATTTTAATAGAACAAGTTAGTTTGGCTAGTATTTGCACTAAAAATGGCTGTCAGAAGAATTAGAGGTATTGATATCACATACACTTTGATGTGAGTTGCATGAAAAATAGCTGATTGGAAGCATTCATAGAACTATATTAATCTTTGAATGTCATATTTTAAAGACTACAATTCTTGCATAAATTCTGAGATAGAAACGTTGGTAGCTGGCAGACTGTGTGGCCGGGGTTTTATTATAGAAGATTGGTTTTAATATTCTTTGTACTTGATAGAGTTGGTAAAAGCACATCAATTTAAGAGATTTTGATGTTTGTACGTACAAGGAACTTGGACAGGCTCCAGCCTGATGGTACATCTTGTCAGAGTTCCTCTTGCAGTGAGAGGTCTGAAGTCAAATGGTCAAAATGGTGCCTGTGTTTTCTATCTCCCCTTTTATTTTAAAGGAAAAAAATACAGGAGTGAGACTCTGGAATTACAGTATCAGTTTTTATCTTGAATTGAAGCATAAGTTATAAATAGCAATAGTCTTATGCAGAAATTAGGAACTGAGTTTGAGATCGGGCTCACAGAGTCATCGAGCTTGTCAGGCATGTGATTTCTACCTTACTATCTAGCTGCTGAATTTCAATTCTAATTGTATTAAAATCATCTAGGGCTGAATTCTGTATTTTCTTAATTAATGGAGGTGATACGTGTGTGACTGAGAAGACAGGCAGTTAGTAAGACCTTTCTTTTCCTCCTGTGTGGTCCACAGGTTGGAAAAAAGTTGAAAACTGTTGTTAGTCTCCAGAGGAAATAACGAAGTGTATGTGCAGTTCCTGGCTCTGCAAACTAAGACTGAATCTGTTGATTTCAACTGTTAAATTCTATTGAATCAAAACCTGCTTCTGCATCTTTTCAATGTAGGAATTACTTTGTCTGCACTAAACATCCCAAATGCTTTACCAGCATGTGTTCATTAGTTTGAAGCCTTAACCTCTTACTTGAGACTAATCCATTAAAAGTCTGCCCTCTGCCAGTTACCACGAGAAATAGTCTTCACTTAAACAATTTTTTGGAACTTGTAACCAAGGCCGGTCGCTATATTTTAGTCCATACGAGTGATCTTTGTAATGTTTTTTCTCTTGAGACTCCTAACACAGCTGGATAAAACATCAAAAACTATCACTGCCACTTGTAAAGACAAGCTGTCTGTGACTCCTTAGCACCCTATTTGCTTGTAATCATTTGAGAAGCACGGTTCCCACACTTGCTTGTATTTGTATATGAAGATAAAAACCAGTAGTAGTAAGAGAGGATTTGATGTAAGTAGGAAAAAACAAAAAACATGTTCTAGTTGCATGGTCTTCATGTTCTAGCCTGAATTGTTATTTTATTCAGATTCTTCTGGTAGGATCTGGTAAACCAAATGGCCAAAATCACAAATGATTTCAAGTTTCTGAAGTGGCATATTTCCAAAACTAAACTCTTAGCATTCTAAGTCATGTGAAAACTACTCCATTGTTACAGCAGCAAACTCTTTTCTCAAAGTACAGTTTGAGACTGGTAAATGGCTTAAGATGGGGGCTTGAACAGGATGTGCTCTGTAGGCCATGTTGCCTTTTAGGGTTTAAAACAACCCAAGATTTTTCTTCTGATCGTATTTTTTTTGTTAAAAAGAGAGTCTTTATCTTATTTTTTTTCCATCTGAGATTCAACATAGAAAATTTCAAATGGTGATACAAAACCAAGTTACAGCTTATGAATTTTGAGATATGGTATTAATACTGTATTAACACTATGAGTATTAAGTATACGAGCATATAGTATTAACACTGTATTAATACTATAAGAGATCACAAATATACTTTTATATTCAAGACTTCCTTTGCCACTTTTTTATCAGGTAGTGGTTTTGTCAATATTGTTCTTGAAATATTTTTTTTTAAAGTGCCTTCATTTCTAAGCGACAATTATGATTGAAGAAAGAATTACATATTAATAAATAATTGTTCTTACTATTACAAGGAATAGTAGTAGATACGAAGTATGTTCAACCCTTAAAAGACGTTTTGTCAGTCCAAAATACTGCTCACCTGGAGAATACTTTTCAGAAGGTGGATAGCAGGATTTGAGCCGGAACAAGTGGAAATTGTGTGTGATGTGATGTATGTGGTCATGTATTTTTGTTTTTATGGTTTTGTCTTGGATTGCTATATATGTTCAAAGGAAGTAGTATTTTGTGTAAACATAAATGATTCTCTAGAACTCAGTCTTTCTAACTGTATAGCTTTTGTACACCTTTTGCAGGTATTTTGATAGTGATAGCAGTGCTTATTGATTGAAAAACAGTGCTGACTTGGTATCTATTTTTAATGTCCTTATTTGTAAAACACCTAAGAATAATATGAACATAATAGAGTAAAACATTTGGTTTAGGGTGTAATGATAGAAAGCTGCCATTTGAAGGGAATCAATCAGGTTGTGAGATATGGCAAAAAGAAAGAAGCCAAATGATGAGTAAAGTACAAAGGAACTAGAGGAAGGAATTGGGAAAGGCTGCTATGCTGGATTTGCTGTACTCCGTAGCAAGGTGGAAATCCTTTGGCATCCTTACTTATGAGGCAGCTTTAATATTTCTCTTCTGCTAAGATGGGAATGAAAGAATAGTTCTGTTTTAATTTTAATTGATGAGTCTGTGTAGCCTGCATGTGAACAGGAGCATGCTCTGTCAAAGAGAATTAACCACTTTCCCCTTGCTTTTCTTGCATATGCAACTTTAATGATAATCTGTGCAATAGAAGAACTAATTAAATGCTCATTTTCTTTTGCTTTTCCTTAATATGCTTCTTAGCTTGCATTGTAGTTGATAGAGCTATATGGAGCATGGTATTTTTCTGTAAATATGATAACTCAGTAGGAATTAGCTTAAAATGGCAATTCATTAGGAAATACCATTTTAAGCACAGCTTATGTAGATTTTTAAAAAAACAATAGGCATTATCTTTCTGCAGTTAATACTTCAAATGAAAGAGGCAATACCATGAGTATTCTGAGACCAAGTCTGCACTCTGTTGCGAAAAAAAAAAAACACAAACCAAACCAAACAGACCAAAAAACCAAAACAGCAGCTAGAAGTTGAATTACAGGTATATCTCAGACTTTTCCTGGAATTGCTCGTTTTATGAAAACATCATTTAATCTCTTTTTTTCTTCCCCTTTCACTGGTGCTTACCTTTGGAGAAGTAATTTTACTGAGGTTTCGCCAGGTGAATGAAAATGTGTTTAAAGTTTCAGACTAGCAAAATTGTTCATGTCGCAAAACCAGCATGCTATTTAATGCTAATAACATACTCTTATCAACAGAATAGCAGGAGTTGCAAAAAGATTAGGTTGAGGTATGTTAACCGGTGCATGTGGAAGTCTGCATCAAAGTAATAAAACTCCTTCCAAAATTTAAAGAAAAATATAGCAATGTGAAAATAGCTTGCCTTTAACAGAAAATGAAGTGTTATAAGTGTATGTGTTCTATTACCTTCTGCATAACAGTGTATAGTTTTTCTACTTGAGATGTTGGGTAATAACTATACAATGTTAAATGCAATTAATTTTAAAGTTCTTTGCTAGATGCTATCCTTTTCTCGTTCTTTCTGTCTTTTTTGCTATCTTAGTGTTAAACTCTTCCTCCTTATTTTGTAGACACTGCTCTCCTGTTCACTACTTCTTCTCTGTCTTTACGTCTCACCACTGGGCCTCTCTCAGTGTCTGTTTTCCCAACCTCCATCCCAAATTCCAGCTGTATATCTACAACCAATTGGTCAGGTAACTGTATCTTTCTCAAGTGATCGACTCTTTGATAGAGCATGCTCTGTTCAGTCCTAGAAAGTCAAGAGGTTCTTCATCAGTGAACGTTTTTGACCCTTTCCTCACTGTTTCCAGATCTTTATTAATGACGTAGACAGTGGGATTGAGTTGCACCCTCAGCAGGTTTGTGGACGACACCAAGCTGAGTGGTGCAGTTGATTCACTAGAGGGAAGGGATGTCATCCAGAGGGACCTGGACAGGCTTGAGGAGTTTTCCAGTGCGAACATCATGAAGGTTCAACAAGGCCAAGTGCCAAGGTCCTGCACATGGGTTAGGGCAATCCCTAGTATCAGTATAGACTGAGGGATGAATGGATTGAGAGCAGCCCTGTGGAGAAGGACTTGGGGATGCTGGAGGACGAAAAATTGGATATGAGCTGGCAAAGTGCACTTGCAGCCCAGAAAGCCAACTGTATCCTTGACTGCATAAAAAGAAGAGTGGCCAGCAGGTCGAGGAGGTGATGCTCCCCCTCTGCTCTGCTCTCTTGAGATCCCACCTGGAGTACTGTGTCCAGCCCTGAGGGCACCAGTACGAGAAAGACATGGACCTGCTTGAGCAGGTCCAGAGGAGGGCCACAAAAATGGTCAGAGGGCTGGAACACCTTTCTATGAAGAAAGGCTGGGAGAATTGGGGTTCTTCAGCCTAGAGAAGAAAAGGCTCTGGGGACACCTTACTGTGGCTTTTCAACATAAACAGTGGTCTTTCAAGAAAAGTGCAGAGAGACTTTTTACTAGGGCCTGTAGTGATAGGGCAGGGGGTAATGGGTTTTGGTAGATTAGAGAGGGTAGATCCAGATTAAGGAAGAAATTTTTTTATGAGGAGGGTAGTGAGGCACTGGCACAGGTTGCCCAGAGAAGCTGTGGCTGCCCCCTCCCTGGCAGTGTTCAAGATCAGGCTGCACAGGGCTTTGAACAACCTGATCTAGTAGAAGGTGTCCCAGCCCATGACAGGGGGGTTGGGACTAGATGATCTTTAAGGTCCCTTGCAACCCAAGCCAGTCCATGATTCTTACCTCTTATTCCTGCTGCGTTCTTGAGTGGCAGACAGTTTACTTGGCTCCCACTGCTTGGTCACTACTTCGGAATACCTGCTGAAACTGTGTAGTTTGGGCTTAAAGTCATTATACGTTGGATATGAATGTTTAAGTACAGGCTAGAGCAGCAAGTTAATGCTTCCAGGTTAACATTTGGAATGCGTGGATAAAATATGTGATGTTAGCACCAGAGAAATAGTTAGACTTTGAAAGCATGCTGGTGTAATCTGAGTGCTGCTGCTGCTTCTTTGCTTCCCCAGATCTCCAGCTTCATAGATGCCAGATGTTTTGCATTTTTTTTTCTGTGAAGGTGCCCCTGCTTTTGAGGATAAATATGTACCCTTGGTATTGCAACTGGAACCCTCTAGACTGTAGTAAATATTAAGGCAGTGTGTATGCTACCCTGTGGTTCTGACCTTTTAAACCCCAGGGTTCTGAAAGGGTCCGTGTCTTTAGCCATGCTGCTTTAATCCTCCTCTTCCTGTAGGCTGAATGTTGGAACCCTCTTTCTCTCCCATCATTTCTTTTGACTTCTCTTTCTTATTAAGTAGTCCTTCTGTGAGATTAGTTTCATGGTCATTTAGTTAATTCTCCTCCTGTCTGCGGTCTTCTGGCTTAATTCATTTGACATTTGCTTTTAAGGAGTCCTGCTCTTTTGAATCCATTTATTTCAGCCTTTCTCTTGCATTTTATTTCAACTGGACTTCCCTCCCTGAAGATGCAGTAAACTGGGAAGATCCAGACATTGTGATGAAATCAAACAGTGGGTGAAGGAAGAATTTGCCTTTTGCATTGAGATCATTGTAATAATGAGTTCCAAATACATGATCTGCTAGACAATTGGAACTGATGTGTATCGGAAAGTAAGAGTTGATAAATCTGATAGTGCTGGTGAAAGACAACATAAGCATGACTGTCCATGTCATGTTTGTAATGTAGTTAGTGTTGGTAGTCTAGTGTCTTAATGATATTAATCTGTTGGTTTTGTCTAAGAGTAGACGATGTTTGATGTTTGTCTGTAGAAAGTGATAAAGTAATGCACAAAATGATGGAATCTGTCAGCCTGAAGGTGGCAGGTGTTCCAGAGACTCTGAGGTGCTTCTGTTTTTCACCTGCTCCTGTTCTGACCGTAGGAAAGAAGATTGTGTGCATGTCTTACTATCTTCTGCAACTTTTATCTTCACATCATAACTTGTTCACCTTATCTGAATCTGTCTTAGAGAAGGGCTTATCTGAATCTTAATCTTTCTGATCAACTGCCAGCTCAGTTTTCCAGTGAACAGAATGAACACTAAGTGAGCAAACAAGAAATGTCCCTTAGCAGGTGAGACCTGCAGATTAGCCAATTGGTCATTCCAGTCTCTGGAAATGAAAGGGGTTTTTGAAACATGAGAGATTAAAAAGCACAAATGAAATTATTACTTGCTTTACAGCTTAAAAACTTTGATGCTAAGTGTTTGGGGTGGCTTGAAAGTTACAACTTATAAAGGCGTTTGCAAATCAAACTATCACAAGTCTTTGAAGACTGCCTTTTTAGGCACCACACCTTCTGTATGAATGATAAACTCTCACTCTAGCTGGCACACCAGGTATTTTCTACAGAGTGATTCTATGACATCTTAAAAATCTCAGTGTAGGAGATGAGTGGATTGATATACACTCTTTTCTAGACTTGGCATGTCAGAGGAAGTGTGTGCAATTGATGTTGAACTAGCTTCTGTTGAATGAGCTTAAAGGTTGAATGCTATGGTCTTGGTCACTGCAATGTTTAGAAATAAGACCAGAGATACTGTTGCTCAGGAGTGGGCAGACAGAACTAGTATATGCACACAAACCTATTGATACCTACAAAGTTCTGTAAGAATTTCCTCATTTCTGAGGTTTCACAGATCACCTAAGAAATCTTTGTCAGAAAGAAAATATCTGCTAATTTTCAGCATGAGCTTTACTTTTTATCTACTCTTAAACTAGCAGTCAGATATATTAGTAGCTGGGAAAATGCAGTCCTGTATCCTTATTCTCTTGATGCTGTCAGCTCACAATTAGCATTCTAAGTGTGGTGATCCATAGTGATGATGCTTAAAGGAAGAAGGATAAAAGCTCCTGTAATTCAGGAGAATTATTAATACAGAATCACCTTCTCTTACAATTCTGTAGTTGAAAACAACTGTGGGGCAACTGGGGTTACAATTTTTCTGTCACTGGGATTAGCAAAAGGAAGGATTCTTTTTTCAGTCACTGCTTTCTTGAGGGTTCCAGTTTAATACCACAGGTACTTTCATTGTCCTGAAATTGGGAACTTGACCTGTTAATTTTAGCGAATAGTTAGTAGCACTTTTAGTGATTTTGAAGATCTTTAAAATGTAAGCAGCATGTTTACAGTATGTTGTAGAGTTTACTTACTGCAAAGAAAAGAACTCTTGTGTACTTGCAGGTTTTTTCAGCAGCACATTAGAAGTCTAGGAGTTAGTAGTTAGTGGGGATATTATCCTAGAAAACAATTGGAACAGCTATAATTCTGGGAACTGTGGCAGTAGAGCATCTGGGTATCGGGACCTTTGAGTGTGGTTGGCTGTTTTCTCATTGTCTTCTGCTTTGTCTGTCAGGTTCCTAACTAAGCGAGAACAGAAGCTGATGCAGCGTCGACAACACGCTGAAGAATTGTTGGAGTGGAAACGCCGCCTGGATGCGGAGGAAGCAGAAATACGGCGGATAGAAAAGCAGGCTCTAGCTGCCTGGGACAAAGAGCTGCTCAAAACCAAAATAGCTAAAAAAGACCTGGGGGATCAGAGAACTGAGCCCAAAGGTAATAGAAGAGGGGGGAAGTGGTGCAAATGACAAGAGTAAAGCATATTTGACACAGCGATTGCTTAGGTTTGCACTTTATTCCATTTTTGATGTCTTAGTGGTGGTTGTTCTGTGGACACTCCTGGAATCTCAATTTCTATGCTCTCTACTGCCTTCTGTTGTCTTGTTCTTTTAGCCCTGTTTTACCCCTTAGTTAAATGTGTATTCCTCCTTTGCTGTATATCTTCTCAAGTGAGCAGTGCAGCATAGGCCCATCAGACTTTTCTACATACAATTTAAACTATATTTCTGACTTTAAAAACAAAAATATTGCATGATCTTTTGCTGATCATCTTCTGAACTTGATCTATTTAAGTCATTTTCCCTTGTAGTGCTCAAAGTGTCTATCCTGTTAGCCTTATTACTGTTGGTGAGGATGACTCTTATCAGGGGCTGCTTTCCCCTTGTTCTAGAAATAATCAATTTTCCTTTTTTCTCCACTTTGCTGAAAGCAGGCAGCATGTCCTTCGAATGTGCAAAGGGAATTCAGAATTATGCCCTATTACACTTGTTACTGAAAACAGTCATGTGGATTTTAGGCATTGTAAGACATTTTAAAGATGATAAGTGTATGAGTCAGTAAGTTCCAATGAACAAAAATTCAGCATGAATGCTGAATTCTCATCAACAGAGGAGAAAATACACTTGGTTGCTATTAATTGTATCTACCAGTAAGCATTGGAGCACAGCCCTGCTTCAGAAGTTGTTCCTCTCCCCAGCCTTTGCTCAAATATTGAATAGTTCTCCATGGCTGCCTCAGTAATGCTGTGACTCCTGCGGAATTTAGTAAACAGGAATATTGAAAACCCAACTTATTGTTTTACTTGTTGCCAGTTGAGAGACTCATGATGAAATCATAACATTAAAATGTTTTCTGCAACTACTGTAAAGGAAGCAATCAATTCTAAATTCAAGATCTGGCTTGCAGATTATATGCTCCTTCATGACTTCTTCAGACTAATAGTGACTCTTGCTGGTGTATGGTCAACTGGAAGGACAGGTTTCCCTAACAATCTTTTTGGAGTGCGTTGTCTAGAAAATGTTAGAATATCCTGAAAACCTCTTTTAGACATTCAGTGATCACTAAGAATGTTTGGCAGTCTTAAATCATAGTTCTCTGGTAAACATGCTTGTTCTTGCTAAATATTCCACCCTTGATGTGTAGGTGAGTGAAATAACACATCAATTTGACATGTATTGGTAGCAGTTACTACTTTATATGGAGGCAGCAGTATCTCTGAAGGGATATAAGTCACTGCAAGTTCTTAGGCGCTTTGTTTTTTTTCTCTCATTATTCGATCTCAGAAACGGCTAGTGAAGAAGAGTCTCCAGTGCCGCCTTGCTCTCATCTGAACAGTGAAAGCTCTATCCCAGAAGATCTTGGCAGCCTAGCTGCTGAGTCTGTCCCATCAGAGACTATGGGCCATGGACAGCCAGAAAGCCCAGATCAGAGTACAACCAATGAAGAAATGGTTTATTCTGAAGAGTTCAAGTCCTCTACCTCACCTGGCAAACTTGTGAGTGAGCTTTTCATGCTATATATATATTCTTACACTTGTAAAAGGCTATCAGAGAAGTAGTAAGTATAGCTCAGCTGTCAAAGCAGAGATTAAATTATTCTCTGTGTTTGCAATACCATTTTACATTACTGTGAATAAACACTGTGATCAGATATGTTCTTTGAAGTCTTGAGGAAAGGTTGTTTCAGCACAGTTTAGATATTTTTTAACTTGTGGGTAGTCTTGCAACATGCTTTGTGTACGTCACATAGGTATGTGGTATTAAGTGGTGGAACGCTGACCCAGTTTACCAGTGTGAATTAGCTGTAGGCTAGCTTGTTACCATTGTATAAATTCTTTGAGGCCATGGAAACTATGCTCTGTTTTTCCGCTTTGCTTTACTCAAGTAATGTATCCCAAAGTATTGTTATGGGATGAAGAAGCAGAGCTGTAACATCATGCACAGTCCTTTGCGTTTCAGATTATGTCTGCTTGCTGCTAGTTCTGCCTTACTGTTCTGTTCCAACTGTTACTACAGTTGGTTGATAATTTTGATAAGTTTCATCCTGATAACTTTGCCCTGTGCTCAGTGAAACAGAAAATGCAGTGTCTGAGAGATAATAGAACTGCCCATCTAGACTTATTACAAATACTTTCTTGGAAAGTTTTCTGAGAAGGTAGTGAGGTAAAATGTCTAATAAGTGCCAGAGGTTATGTTCTAGGTGCGTATAATGTTGCAGCAGTAAGAGCATTTTGGAAGAATATTTGCTGTTAGAATTTTTTGCCTGGCTGCAGCGAAATAGTGCTCTGTTGTTTTGCTGATTTAGAAATGGCATCTTGCACCTCTTACATGAAATGGTCCTTTTGGTTTCACAGATATATTTAGTATGGGTTCTTATTGCCGTGGTTGTTACCAAGTAAGATTTCATAAACTGTATTGAACACCTGTGAGTCAGAACCATGTCAGTTCACTTAGGTACTAACAGAGTTGTCTAAGCAGGTGTACTGAAATCTAAGCTCAAAGTAAACAGTCAGTTATTGCTGCTCTTGGTATTTTTGTTTTATTGTCTAGCAAACTTAAGATTAAATTCTTTTTAAGATAGCTGGTTATGAGATGTTCTCTAGTCATACTGTTCTTTCCTTGTAACTAACTTGTGATGACAATTGCCTCCTACTTTGACACTGAGCTTTACAAGCAATTACTTATTTGTCCTTTTCTTCTCCCATAGTCTCCTCCCAAAAGCAGCATATCTGTATCAAAGCAAGATTCCAGCAAAGGCAGCCATAGAACTGGAGGACAGCTACGTTCACCTGTGAAGTCTCATCAGATATCTCACAACTGGTCTGATGAATCTTTGTCTATGACACAGTCAGGTAAGTGTAGTGTCTGCTTGCATTTAAATTCCCTTTTCAAAGCTTTTGCTTTTAACAAGTAAACTTGAAATGCAGACATATATGTGGGGAGGCAGAGAGAATTTCCTGGAAAATGCCAGGGTTTGGGGTTCTGTGGGAGTATATTCCCATGATGTAATTTGATTACTTCAGTTTAAGAAGGTCCTAATGTAAGAAGGTCTATATATTATCTCTTTTTTTAGAAAACAGTGCAGGTTTCTGCAAACAGGTATGAAGAAGTCAATAGTTAAGGTAGTCCTAGAATTTAAAAATACCAAGGTTAGCTGTACTTTCAACAGGTGACACTGCTCCACTCCTCATGTTGTAAGAAAGCAAAATATGGTTCAGCAGCAGACAAACATGATTGTCCCCCTGAACACAGACTGGGTGCAGAAGCAGTATAGCTCTGTTATCATGGCAGCATGAATGAGCCTGTTGGACCTGCACTGACATGTGCAGAATGAATGGATGCTTCAGGACATATGTTTTTATTTTTGGAAGAGGCTTTGAACTGAGTCCAGTAAAATAGGGCCTAGCTTGCATTTTGAGCTATAAAATGCAAGATCTACTATATGGACTCTTTATACTCTTTTATGTAGTGTCCAAGCTGGCTACCAGTAAATGCTGAGGGACAGAATATTAGAAGTGAGTACAGAGTGGCCCTTTCCCTGGTGTGCTCTCGCAGCCTGTTAGTCATGTGGATTCCAGGACTTCCTGAGCCACCATTCAGTGGGTCACCATCATCGGCTCTGTTAAACTGTGAAGTCTGTTTTGAACCTTCCTGTGCTTTTAGTCTCTAAAATGTCTTGCATTCCACAGTGCAGTTGCCATCTCTTTTGTTAATAAGTATTTTATGATGGTATATAATTTTCCTGCTTGCATTTTTAATTCCTTAAATGATCAGTAAGTCTTTAGTGGAAAAAGAATTAGGTGGTTCTGTTGTGTGTACTGGCTGTTGTTTGATGGAAGGATAACTTACTGGCGTGCGTACATATCCAGTCTTTGTGGTGCTTGATGTAGCAAGATTAATAAACTTTTATGTTGATGTGGGGTTTTTTTTGGTAAATGTATGTAACTGCAATAGAAACACAGTAATTTTGAGGCAGCTGTTTTTTTTCTGGAGGAATGGATACATAACACCTAGGTATTTGCACTGAGTAATCTATCTGGAGAGCAGTTTGCAACACAGTGAAGCATTCAGCAACTTGATAAAGTTATTTTCAAGTTCTGACTGAGTAACCACGTAAGGAAGCCATTATGAAAAGTAGAGCAGGCAACCGTGATCATGAAAATAAACTTTTGTAAAATAAATTATTTGCAGTCTTTGATTTCAAATGCTGAAGAAAGGTGTAAGAGGTGGGAAGCCGATCAGGATGGTGCTGGTTTCACAATAAATCATTCCATTGTAAAGAGACAAATCTTCTAAGCTGCTGAGTAGTAATGAAATCATTGCTGTGACAGTCTGATGCATGTGTAGACAGGATTGTCAAAGATGAAAGCATGTGCAGATCTTTCCCTTTACGAGTTGATCAAGAAGAGCTATAATTAAACAGTAGTCACTTACTGTTCGGGAGGAGTTGTTAATTACAGTGGCATCATAAAGTACTCCTGATTAGCAAGTGTGATTCCAGTCTTTTTGTCCTGTTTTTTGGGGGTTTTTTTAATTCTCTAAATGGTTAACAGCAGTTGTTAGTGGAAAAAGGATACAGTAATTTGATTGTATTTACTGGCTGGTGTTGATGATGAAATCCTTCATTCTGGTGGTTTGTTGTCTTGAGAAATGAGACTGATTAGCAAAATCTTCAGCTGTTCCTGCTAGCTGACCAAATAATACTGGTGACTTACTTTCTAGGATGTTCAGTAAAGCCATTGATGTTTATGAGCATCCAAGCCTTTTGGTCCATAAAACATTATAGGTAATATTGAGCGTTAGAAAAGCAACCAGCCAAGATCCTTCCCTTAGGTGCGGCAGCTGCTGCTATAGAAGAGGAAGCGGGACACCAGCTGCAGGGAGGAGCTCCAGTAAGGCTATGTCAGATAAATATTTTGAAGAGTTGTTGATACTTAATTGTGGTAGCACCCGTCTGGGATGAGGATCTTGTTTTACACTGTGTTGGTGTACATTTAAAGCAAGAAACAAGTGGACATAATCAGGTGGGCGGAAAAGAATAAGTAATGAGACACTGAGGCAGTCTCTATAAAGTCTGGGAGGTCTGAGAGACTGACGGGTTGTTACAGCAGGAATAATGACAGTAGGAGAGTTACTGGTAGAATGGGGTTATCATGCAGGGAATGGATCTCAGTATCTGGGGACAGTGTCCCAAGGGAAAAGAGGTAGAACATCATCAGAAGGACTAGAAGACTAGGTCGCGGGGAGTTCTGGGTGGGAATGGAGAGGAATGGAAGAGATCTTATTAAAATTACTAAGGATAATGATTAAGAAAAAATTGTTCAGGTGGAAAATAGCTACAGTTCATAATGGCATCATAGGAGGATCTGTGAAATCGAACTTGGAGCAAAGATATGCCAGGTAGCTTTGTATAAGCTGTTATTGAGTAGTCCACCACGTGTCTAAGCTCAACGCTGCCCCCGTTCACCCTGAATAAATTGTCATCCGAGGCCTGATAACAGTGAAAATCTCTGCGTCGTTCAAATTGACTTTCCTTCCAACTGTTGACCAGTCAGCTCTTCATTTCATAGATGTATTTCATCTAGGTGGCGGAAAATCTAAATGGGCCAGAAACCTAAACTTTTTTGGAATCCAAGTGGAATTCTCCTAAGTGAAGTGTACCCTATAGCTTGAAACTGTATATTGTGATTGTAAACAAATATTTCACTTATATTTTTGGTATGCATCTTTGAGTGGTCATATTTTTAAATATGTCAGAAAAAATTATTTTCTGCAACAGCTGACATAAGTAATGAGGTGACAGCATAAACATGGACAGTTGATGTGAACAAGTTTGGTAACAAGTTTTATTGTTACAGAGTATGTTGTTACAATGTATCAGAGCCTTTCTCTTCTAAATTAAATAAGCTGCAACACTTTCCTATGTTATATAGTACCGTTAGGGGTCTGAGATCCCACTGTCAGAGTCTTGTTATAAGATTAACATGTTGGCATTAAATTCTTTGATATTTTGTTCGGACCATATTTTGCTTTTACTGAATGACTGTTTATTGCTTTGCGTAGAACCATTTTGTGAGGTGCAAGCTTACAAAGACTAAAACTAAGCTTTTTCAGAAACCACATCTGATCAAAGTGACATTGAAGGACGGATCAGGGCCCTGAAGGATGAACTACGGAAAAGGAAGTCTGTGGTTTACCAGCTGAAAAAGGAACAGAAAAAGAGACAAAAGGAGAGACTGAAGGCCCAGGAAGCCAGCTTGATCAAACAACTGGAGGTTAGGAGCAGTAGGAAGAAGGGCAAAGTAAAAGATTATTAGCCTTGGATAAATCGTTATAGTATGGATGTTGTTGGCAGAATATTGTATCGATGGCTGTGAAAGATGCACTATTGCGATAGAAGTGTGACTGTGTTCTGGCTATTTAACTGTTTTCAATAATGAACCAGAGCCTTGAGGCAAAAATGCCATTCCCTTTTAAAATCTATATCTTTAATGGGTTACTAGCAGTGTTCATGGGGCTTATGTACGTTTATACACGTTAATATCCTAGCTTGGATTAACGAGTGGTGCTCATGTAATTTGGTTTTGAAAGTAAAGTATTAAAACTTCTAGGATTCACAACTGTAGAGCTTTAGGAAATTAAATAGATTGTTTTACAGACAAACTGTGTATCCTTTTTTCATTTAATAGGTTTTGATTGCTGAACTGTAATTATGGTTTAGTAGACTAACAGCCATAACTGTTTTCCATGTGCAGTCGTATGATGAGTTTATCAAGAAGACTGAAGCAGAACTGAGCCAAGATCTGGAGGCATCACCCACAGCCAAACCTCAGATTAAAACTCCATCTTCAGCTGCTGCTGAAAAACCCAAGATCAAGGCGCCACCGCTCCATAGGTAACTGGGCTTTCTTCTTCTTTTTGAGATTATTCTGAAACTGTGGTGAATGCTGTTTTAGCAGAAACCATGAGTGCAAGGAAAGCTGGTACCTGCTCTTCCTTGAAGTGCTGGACAGTGGCAGTATCCTGTTGAGCTATTAGCTGGACTCATCAAACCCAGGGTGTACTGCCCCTGTAATCATATGCATCTCACTCCTGTCCTGCCCAGCCTTTCGGGTCTTATTTTCCAGTTCTTTCTGAACTTGGTAATTCTTACCAATAAAAATAATTTTCACTTGTGCAGGAACTGTGCCAAATGGTTGTCTTGACCCGAAGGAATTTTCTCCCATTTTGGTCACCCATCATGCCTGCTGCACTGTATGAGGCAAACCATTCATTTTTGCAACTTAAATCTGGTTTAGATCTTAGGTTTCAAAAGGTAGAGATTCAATGGATTTATGCACTTCCTACTGTATTTTTAAGTGTTTAATTTTCTCCAGCAGATGGTGCAATTTTAGTGCATTCAAGTAATTAAAAAAAAGTTATTTTCTTTTTCTCTCTTTTTGGATGCAAAAAAGGCTAAAGTTTGATTAGTCTTTTAAAAAATGACTTTCCAGGGCTTGCCAAACTCTACTCTCTGTACCCATTCCTATTTTCTAAGGTCCCAGTATGTTGACAAAGCAAACTCTTTATGTTATCATTAGTGTGGTATTATAATTATAGATGCTTGTGTTTCCATTTTTATCTGTTTTAAAAAAAACAAAACAACACACTCTGTAACCATGATTCATGCAATCTGATTTTTTCAAATTTAGGCCTGAGACAGCTAAAAACTGGAAATCACTGGCTGAATCAGAGCGATCCAGAGCATCTTTGGAATCCATTTCAGAGCATGCAGGTATGTAACTGGAAGAATCTGTACTACAGATGAAGATCTTGAAGACTGACTTGTTTAAACTTCCTTGTGATTGTAACCAAATATTTCAGTTATATTTTTGGTATGCCTTAATCTTTTAATTCTTGATTCAAGAAGAGATTTTGAGAGAGCACGCAGGCTTCATAAAGTCATAATATTCAAGCTATATTTTTTACTATTTTTATTTGGTAGGCTTCTGCTTTTGCTGTTTCCTGTGTATTCAATATTTAGTTTTATTCTTGCTGAGATTTGTGTGAAACCATAATTACGTGACAACCTTTTTCCTGATTTTTGTTCCTTTATCACTTGAGGAAAGTAAGGAAATCAAAAATAATGAAGAATTTAGGAATAAGGAGTTTTTTATATATACTACTTAATGTTTTGCTGTGGATCATTATCTACCATTCTAATCTTGGTTGTATTTGTGGCTTGCAAACAAATAACTGAGCCTTTACCCTTGGGCTCAGTATTGTATGGCATTACAAAATACTGGTACAAGGAACAGAATTGGAAAGAAAGTGTTAGAACCCTGGAACTGAAAGCATGTTGCTCACGTTCATAGGACAGCTAGAAATACATGTTTCCAAGACACCCGTTTGTATCTTCTTTTAGCGTAGAAACCTGGATGTTAATTTTGTTGCCTATGGTTGCAGTTTTCAGTAAAACAATGCAGGCTATACGATCTGCTGTAATTCACTTTTTTTTCTTTCAAGATGCTGTGTCATCAAGAACTGAGAGATCTGTGTCTGTGCACACCAAGAAGGTGGCTGTCACAGATGTTCACGCAGAAGAACTTTCTGGAACATCTTCCTTTGTCTCAGTGTCACCAAGGAGTTTCAGAGCAGGAGCTGGTGATCCCTTAGATAATGTATCCTCATCATCTCTTCTCAAAGATGTGAAAGACATTTTTGAGAAGATATCCTCTGGGTCAGTGAACAGTGTGGTGAAAGTATCCAGTGATGAGGCTGCCTTCAGTCATAAATCTGAGATACAGGAAGACTTGGAATACATAAAGTCTGAGGAATATGATATTGACAGTTCTCATGTTAAGCCTTTGGAGAGTTCTGATGTCTTGTTGACATTAGACAAAGAACAGGAGAGCTCACTGGACATCCTTCCAAAGAAAGTTCTCCATTCCGAAAACAAACACTCTCAGAAAGAACTCTTTGGTTTGTCTGTGGAAAGTCTTCATGATACGGAAGAAATCTTAGAAGAGAGACTGGCAGATAAAGATGCTGTAACTGGCCCAAGTGTAGAAGAGTCTTCTTGCCAACTGAGCAAATCAGCAGAGGAAAAAGGTTGCCTGCATTCAGAACAACTCTTTAGTCAAAAGGAGCTGTCATACCTTGAAGACTTTGAAGGATCCTCTTCCAGAAAACGAGCATCAGTTGAAGAAACACTTCCTGGGGAGTGTTACAAAGATGATTTTGAAGCATCTCTTCTCTCTCCTAATAGGGACGCTCAGTCACTGACAGCGCGGTCACAGCACACACAGACCAGCAGAAGCAGATCCACCAGCCTTGGCAGTGATGGTGAAATCAGTGAATACCTCAGTGACAAGTCTCTCTCTCTCTCTGGCAGCATGCATTCAGAGAGGTTATTGGAACTGAAGTCCCCAACAGAACTTATAAAAAATACTGAACGCAGAGATGTGGAGCAAGAACAGGCCCCTACCGAATCACCGCTCTGGGCCTCTGTTTCGATCATGGAAGAAACAGATAGTTTGCCAAATTTCAACATTGGTGATAGAGTACTTGTGAGTAAAGTCCAACCTGGAACATTGCGATTCAAAGGTCTGACCAAGTTTGCCAAAGGGTTTTGGGCTGGTGTGGAGTTGGATAAACCTGAAGGGAACAATAATGGAACTTATGACGGTATTAAATATTTTGATTGCAAAGAAAAGCATGGTATTTTTGCTCCTCCTCAAAAAATCTCTCACATTACAGAAAGTATTGATAGCTGCTTAGACACAAATAAGGATGAAGATTCATTCTTCGATGATAGACTGGAGAAGCAACACAAAGCTGAGCAGAAAGATAGAGGAAGTTCCAAACCTGGCAAAGAGGATGAAAGCCAGAGCAGAGATGCAACAGAGAACTATTCCCAGGATAAAGCTCCTGCAGACTCAGCTGTTTCAGAAGCCTCAGCTGAAGAAAGGGTAGATGAGGAGTCACCTTCTAAAGCAAACAGCATAAAGGAGGTTTCTGTAGCTACTGAACCACTTGCCCAAGAACAGTCAGTGGTGGATTATCTGAAGCGTGCTGTAAGAGAGGCCAGCCTTTCTCATCTTATTTCTGGTGGTGTGGATGAGGTTTCTGCTGTTCAGTTCGATGACATCTCGGACTTCCTTTCTGAGAGACTGGAGAGGCAAAAGACACTGGGGGAAGAATGTGCTGAAAAGTTAGATGATCTCTCTCCTGGAGTTGTGGAGAAGCCTGCAACTCCACTTCTGGATTTGCTGACAAAAGAAAAGAATCAATTAGAAGCCCAGCTTAGACTACCACTTAGAGAGGAAGAAAAGTCAAAAGACCAACTGGAAAAGGTCAGTTTGCTGACAGACAGTCTACTTAGAGATTTTGTGAAAGACACGGTCAATCAGTTACAGCAAATAAAGAAAGTAAGGAATGAGAAAATCCAGCTCAGCAACCAGGAGCTCTGTGATGTGAAGGAGGAATCCGGTACCCCATCCCACCAGGTAGAAAAGCAGATTCCTGATGGACTGAATAACTTTTTTCTGAGTTCTGATTTGGAAGATGAAAGAGAAGAACTTTCCTCTCCAGACATGTGTCCCAGACCAGTGAGTAACAGACATCTTGCACTGATTTTGAGAGTCGATTGTTCCTTTGACTGGTGGTGATTGAATCAGAGGAATGCAGTGTGGCACCAGTTTGTTTTCCCCCAAGTTCTGTTTGGTGATGTGGAGATTGCCTGTATGTATGTCTTACATGTGTGTTCTTGTGTATCCCAGTTCACAGCTCATTTTGTTAGCCCTACAGGCTGAAAGACACATTTTGGCACATGAAAATGAAAAATAATTCATTTAGGTTGCATTCTGCTTACATGTTCAATTTGTATTTAATCCTTAACCCTAGTTTTTATTCTAAAAATGGCAAAATACAATAGATTCTAAACTTACCTCAGTCTATTCTTGATACAAAATAATCATCTTCAAACATAATTAGTTGCTGTGGAGGTCATTAAGGTGTCACGTTTCTCTACCCACTGAACTAATATATCATGAGTAGTGGCAGTTCAAACTTCCTCAGAACGACCATTAATGATACAGATACAGGACTTGGCCTTTCTGCTGAAGATCCCAGTAAAACTGTCTGCTTTGCCATTGATCTCAATATATTACCAGCACAGAAAGCTTCAGCCCATTGCACCAGTGTGAGCACCGCTCAGTCACTAAAACAGCCATCACCTGCTAAAAGCTTTTAGGCTGTTGATTTAGATCTGAGACTGCTGGGAAGTGAAGTGAAAAGTTGTATGTCACATTATTAGTGTTTAAACCACTCAGCTTTTCATAAACAGTTAACATTTAGGACAGACAGTGGGCAGGACGCAGAGTCTTTTAAGCTCTGTAGGATCCCTCTAAAGCATTCATCAGGAGTGATAGAAAACCCAGGTATTTGAATCAAAACATTTCTAATTTTACTGTGGACTCTTCATTATTTTTCTGAGTATTTGTGCATATATTGCCAGTTACATCAGTAGAGCATTTAAAAATGTAAGCTGAGTTAGACAATAGTGTGACACCGCTTTTGTATTTACTCTGTGGCTATTAATTCACAGGAGAGTCCAGTGTTTGGTGCCAGTGGTCAGGAAGAGCTTGCCAAGAGACTGGCAGAGCTGGAGCTCAATCGGGAGTTCCTTAGTGTGCTGGGAGATGATCAAGACTGGTTTGATGAAGACTATGGCCTGAGTTCCCGTAAGGTCCAGCAGAAGCAAGCTGAGGAACCGGCAGTGCTGCCCAAGGTAGAACCGCAGAAGGTGCCAACAAAGCCGTGTGAGGAGCCTTTGGCGGTCCCTCATACTGCGGTGGAGGTAGAAGGTATGGTGCATGCAGCAGCTGAGGAACTCTGGAAACTGAAAGAGCTGGGTCATGATCTTCAAAGTTTCAGCCTTCATACAGATCTCAGTAGTACCCTCAAAGAGCAGGACACAGACACGATAAACAAGCAGGTCTATAAAAAGGTACGGTCTTCAGGCATTTTGTTCTTGCCCTTTGAATGTTTACCATGAACAACAGAAGCCTTAACTTTTACTTTTTTCATTGTTAAGGTGGTATTTGATTTAACAAGAGAGATCTTTGGGGAAATCTTCGCTGAGGATCCTAATCTAAATCAGCCTATTTGGATGAAACCATGTAGGATCGCATCTGCTTACTTTCGCCGAGTAAAAGATCCAAATGATCTGGCTGAAATCAAGGTAGGAAGGAAGAAATCTTTATCAGGCAGGGAAGGTGAGATGAATAATATTGTACTATACTTGCCCGAGTGTTAAAAGATCATAACAGGTGTATCCAGCAAGACATGAGCTGAGAAGAGAAATGAGATTACAAAACTGAAAAAAATGGTCCTTTTATTCAACAGATTTTCCTCCCTGTCCTTTTGGCTGGTACTAGTTGCTTTTAAACCTCAGCTCTCTGCAGAACTGCAAGGATGACCTTGATCTTATAAAATTGGTACGCTGACAGACTGCTGCTTTAGCAGATTTCAGTGGAACTCTATGGGTATATTGGCGTGGATCCAGTGGTAGGGTTGGGCCAAATGGGATGAGCTGGATTTTTTACTCAGACACACCTGTGCCAGCCTCACTGAGGACAGTGGGAGTTGCCCGGAGGGACCCAAAATTTGACTGGTGAGGGCATTGTTGTATTTGGCAAGCCAGGGGAGGTCTCCTGTTATTGGTGGTAGTGCTCAAGAAAAGATAAAACCCCGAAAATCTAGAGTCTTACTGGACCTAGGTTAAACTTGCAGGGCTGGACATTTGGAAAATGTCTCCCTGAAAGCACTCAACAAAGAACCTTCCGTACAGCTCCTCAGGACACAAATGAGGACTTCCACCTGTACTGTTTCTTCTGAAATTGCAGGGGGGTGACTGTATTTTGATTAATCTGCTGAAGATACAGCATGTTAGCTGTCTAGAAAAGACAGAAATAGTATCTAGATTACTCTGATAGTTGAGAAGACTTTCAAAAGCTTGTGGCCGGGAGGAGCAGGGGCACAGCACAATGACACCAAACTCCCACCCTGCTTTTCTTTAATATTCTGCCATAAAATAAATTGTCATCATCTCCTGTTTGCTGTACTGTTTAATTGAAAGTTTCTGTTCTTGAGATTGTTACAGCAGTGGGTGTCTTTTTTTTTTTCCCCCCACTTCTGGATTTGGTAGTTGTTATGCCTGTGTAGTGCTGCCTCAAGGACTTTCACCGTAACTTTCATGTATACACTGTATGTCTCTTAGCTAAACAGAAAGCTGTTAATGCATTCTATAATGTGACATTTTTAGGTACTTTGTGCATACATTTCATTTCTTAGGTCAAATGTGGTAAATCTTACTTTTACTGTTCTGTAGAGCTTCATTGCAGCTGAAGTACTGAAGTTGTTCAGCCTGAGGAAGGAGCCTAATCACAAGACAGACTGGCAGAAGATGATGAAATTTGGGCGGAAGAAACGAGACCGAGTGGATCATATACTGGTCAGTGGATGAAAATAATCAATGCTGTCAGATACTGCCCGCCAGACTGAAATGTGACATATGATTGTATTTTTCAGTATTCAATCATGCTGTTTAAAGATTACGGAGTGTGCATGAGGTCTTGATAGAAGGTGTTTGATTTTAGAGAGCAGCCTGTTGACAAAAACAGAAGTCCCGTGCCAGTGAAGTGAGGTGACTTGAGTGAATTCTCTGTTCATGCCTACTGATTTGACTGGAGTATAGATTTGCCCACTCCCAAAAGTTTAAAGCATGAATTTACAGAAGGAGGCACTGAAGTATTTGACTGAAAGGAGGGTAAACCTTTTCTTTGGGAAGGGAACATGATTTTCTTCTTACTTTAGTTTAAAATGTTTTTACTTTGAAGTAATATTGTTTAACTGGAGACAGTGATACTGAGAACTTAATAGACCAGGTTGCTAACCGGTTTCAACTGAAAGGTTTGTTGGATTAGAACAGCAGAGACTTCAAAGAGACAGTTTGGGACGTGACAGTCCCCAGTACAAGGTAACCAGTCTGACAGATGGTACCCACAGCTAAGCGTTTCCTCAAAGTGAAGCAACGAGCAGGGCTCCTGCTCCTGCAGTCCTTGTCGTGAACTAGTGAATGCAGCTGCCACTGGGGCAGAGGCAGGTCAGTGTTAAACTGCATAAGATAAAGCATGTCTGGCTGTGTACTAGTTTTTGAAAGTTACTTGTTGGCTTGTATTGCAGGATGATTAACATCTTTATTGGCTATAATGATAGTGAAGGTTCTGCTTGGGAATATGAGTCGTCATTAACACTGTGCTTCACTTAATTATACCTGAAATTGATTCCACACACGTGCACATATAAGTAACTTTGAGTCATGGGTCGTGTGGTCTTTTAATTGCCCATCAGTGGAAGGTGTCCAACACAGGCTTTTTCCCAGGGGTTTAATTGTATGTAAATAGAATATCTATGTATAGAACCTGCATATACTAGTACGCTTGATTCTGGGATATGGAAGCTGTTAAAGCATGCACAAAAAAGTCTTATGTTTAGATCCCCGAGAGAACTAATAGTACAACAATTATGCTTGTGTACCAGTTTCCTAATTTCTTTGAACCATATCTGGAAAGAAGGATTCCTGACTGGAAAAAAGTATTCTAGTGGAAGGTACCTGAAGTGCTTTAGGTGGACTAAGTTTGACGTTCAGACAATCTAGTCTGCAATTTACATGCAAACCCAGACATCAAAGATTAATGGAGCTCTGACAAGATTGGCTTAATAAATAATGTGTTTAATTTTATTTTGTTCTCACAAGAATACGGTAATAAAATTTTAGCTGAAGACTGGGAATAACTCTGTGAAGGTTGCAGCATGCCACGCTTTAAGAATAAGGCAGTCTCTGTGGCATTGCTAACAAATTTATACTGTAATGTGAGACACTAGCAGAGAAACTTCTAACTGAAAAGCTAAGGAGATAGCGTTCAATTTATCTTACCTTGTTTTATTAAAATCTCTCTAAAACATGAAGTATCTGGATAGCTTTCTCTGTCTCCTAGTCAGCCTCCAACTTGGGCTTAAAGTCATGAGTTCTGTGATAAGGCCAATCCAAGATCATGACTGGATATACAAGTTTGTGCAAGATCTGCCTATCCGCTAGTAACTCACAGTGTAGCCCTAACAGAGAGGTCAGTTTGGGAGTTTTCCACATGTTGTTTGAAGTATATTCAAGTAGTACAACACAGCAATTTCCTGAAAGAGAAATCAAGACTTTTTTGGTAGGTTTAGGTGCTTTTTTAGAAGCTGCTTTAGAAATCTGATTCTAAAATGTTTTGTTCAAGTTTTTGTGAAGATTTAGCCAATATACACCTCTTGCAGTGTGCAGGGGATGTCATGTGAGTACATGTTAGGACTCAATTGATTCTCCCCATTCTTTTGCTGCTTATAAAGACAAAGGCTGTTAAAATAAAACATGATCTTTTTAAAGCAGAGGTAAACTTTCTTAGGCTTCTGTTATTTGCATTTAAACTTTGAGCACAGGTCTTTCCCAGTTACATCATTTCCCCTTCAAGTAAAACTGACCTTAAAATGAAGACATCCTTTGATAGTTTTCTATGGAGACAACTGTATATTTCTAGTGACTTTGAGACAATTGAACACATCTGAGTGTCCGATACTGTCTGACCCAGGAGCTAGGCATGACTAAGGGTGAGAAGGTTTTTGATACAGAGGAAGGGAATTCTGTTATGCCGCCTTCTCCAGCATATTAGTAACGACTGTCCAATAGTGGCATTGTCTGCTTGGGATGGTCGGGTGGCTCTAAAACTGGGAGCCATGGCTGTTTGCTGAATTTCTTTTTATTTCTTCTGAAGGCACAGAAGCAAGTGCCAGGCTATTCTGCCTGGCTTACTGTCTCCCTGAGTATCCCTGGATGTGTCCTCCTGGCTTTATCATCCCAAATCCAATTCCCAGTGGTTCTTGTCTCCACCAAAGCTTCAGCCTTGTGGGGAAGGGGCACAGCAGAAGCAGCAGCGTGTGCTGCACTGGTGCTCTCTGTGGTGCTGGGCCCTGTGGGTGACTGCAGTCAGCCATCACACCTGCTGAGAATTAAGGGGAGAACAGGAAGGGCTAGTCTTTCACCTCCTTGCTCTGCCTTGATCTTTGCTACTTCCCCCAGTCACTGCATCTTTAGTTGCATTTGCACTTTCGTCTGCACTTTCCCAACGCTGACACCAACGTAGTTAGCCATGGTTTTCTGCCAGTGACAAAAAACCATCTTCCTCTTCTCCTTTGTTGCAACACTGTTAACTTTGATCAGGCATCTCTGTCCTCAGAAAGCATTTGTATTGGGATGTCTTGAGAGATCTCTCTGATCTGCTGCATAGTTGCTCCTGTTATTAACATTTACAGTAGATCTTGGCTTTCGGTGAACAAGTATGGGGAGGTCCACGTTTATGAAAAGCTACTTTGTTTAAAATCAAGTTAAAGGAATGTTTAGGTGTTTGCTTTCCTCTCATGTCCCTTTGTGTTGCCACCTTTATCATGTGTGTGCTGTCTGTGCTTTGTGGAGAATCTCAAACCTACACATAGGCTGAGTTGCTGCATTTTGGTACATCAAAACCTCTTTAAATTACAGCAAGAACCCGCATATCCCCTTATTTAAATTCAGGTGCAAACAGTAGACTGTTTCCACTGCTTTTTTTTTTTCCACTTGGGTTTTCAGCCAAAACGCCCTGTGCTGATATATTTGCATGGGGCTAGAACAAACTCTGCCATTGCTTTCCCTGCCACCCCGCCTTCCCTTTTATCTGGAGCTTGAGAAAGCAAAGTTCACATGATACTGCCAAACCTTACGTGTTTAGCTTTCACACCTGAAAAGCCTGCCAACAGAGTGCTGAAAAGTACTTGATCTTCTGACCTGTTGGCTGAACACCTAGAATGTTTCTCCCGATGCAGAAACTCTGCAACAAAGCAGAGCTGTTCCTATCAAGCTGGCTTGATCGGAAAGCCCACTTCTGTGGCACCCGAGATCTAAACCCAAGGGGAGTGCAACAGTAAGAAGAGAATCAAAGCCTGCTTGTATGCTCAGTCGTGCGTCTTAAGATTTCCAGGCAGTCTGAGAGAGAAGAGCTGTGAGAATGCACCTGCCTGCCTTCTTCCTACTGGCATTCTTCCAAGGCAGAGGTTTATTTCTGGATTTTTGTACTTTTCAGTCTCCACATGATCTAGTTACTCTAGTTAATGTAGTTTATTTTGCAGATATTCATGCTTTTGAATGGGAACCTTTAGAAATAGAAACTTACTAATTTACTTTCTAAAGTTTCCTTCAGGTTATATTCTTTTAAGTGTTGTGTTTTGGGTACTGTGGCATTTATTAGACAGCCAGCAGGGTCATGCTACCTCATCTCCTGATTTTTCATTTGTGTGCATGCCCTTTTCTTTCTTTGAGTGTTTAAAAAAACCCCAAAGCACCCAAAAGGCATACTACACAGCCTTCTGCATTGTGTCACTACTTTGCTTTTCCTGTAGCATGGAATTCAGTTTCATTAAAACTGTTTTTTTTTTCTCCTGACTTTGCCCAAATGTGGTTTCTCTCTGGTATAGAGCACTTACTTCCTGATATCAAATATGTGAAGTTTTACTTTTGTCGTGAGACTGTGCAAGAACTTAAATGCTGCGCATGTACTGAAGACAGTGCAAAGCCCACTTCCATGAAGGCCATGATAGTCACCAAATATAAGTCAAATGCAAGCAAACTGCCTCCATTGCTTCGAAGCAGTTTGTAATAATACCACAAATGGATCAGACATTTCCCAGACAAAGCAGTGGCAACTGCCTTGGCTCAGATGTCTGCACCTAGGGCTGCAAAGCCAGCATGGCAGTTACCACATGTGTTCTGAATACACCATAAACAAAACTTGCCTGCAGCTGCAAATTGCACATTCTCTTAGTTTTCCAAAAGTATGCTCGAGGAAGTCCTCCTAATGCCAAAGGAAATTGTGCACTGTGCTTCTGAGAAAGAGGGGAATGATAGAGGCAAGAGAAAATTAATCACTGAACTATTTTTCTTTATTTATTTTCCTACTGCTATTTAACATCCAGCCTTTCCCTGCCTGGATCAAGTTACCTTGTCCTCTCCCGTTTACTTGCAATTCTTTATCCCATTTATCTCTCTTTCCACCTGGAATACAGTACAGGAACTGTCCCATCACATTGTTGCAGGTGAGACACCATAAACAGCAGCTTAGTGTGGATTTGGATATTGGGGTTTGTTTAAAAGCCAGCGAGACCGAAGCTTTTCACCTGCTTGATTATTTTACTCGCTTACTTTCTCCCCTCAGTGTTATATTCACTAGGTCTTGACTTCCCTTCCCAGCAGGGAGGTTGCTGCTGGCCTGGGAGGGTTGGGCAGAAAGTCCTGTTGGTTGGGTTTGTGCAGCTGCTCCCAGTTACCAATCTTGGACATCATTGCTCAAGGTCCATGGGTGTCCCCTGGTTTGTCTCCACCCACCTCCTTCATCTCCAGGGTCTTCCCCCATTTCCAGGGTCTTACCTCCAGCCAGGATTTTCACCTTCTCCTTTTGGGGCCCCTCTTTTCTTTCCCTGATCACGTATGCTTTTTGAGAACCCTTCTTTTTGACACCACTTCTTCTTTTTGTGACCCCTGTTTCTTGCTTTTCCTCATCTAAATAGTCTGTGATGCAGACACAGAACACATCATCAGTCTCCACATTGGTACTTCTATCTTATGCCTCTTTATTGATGGGAGGATTTAGGACATGCTATGATTGTTTGCTCCAGGGTTTATCAGTATCTACAACCAGCACATACCTGTTGCAAGCACCAAGCTTCTGCTTGGGAGTTCAGAAGTCTGTTTCAGACATTCATCCCCACTAAAACTTACACCCAATTACCTGCTATTTGTTAGCATTCAATTTAAATTCTTTTTCACCTACAACACTGGTTCAAAGTTTGATTGCCAATGTTGTTGCTTCTTCCTTATTAGTAAGAAGCATGGTGAAACCATTAACACCTCGTCTTTCACAGCCCTATGGGAGACAGGGCTGTGCTGAAGTGGAGTGCTCCCTGTGGTAGCACAGAGATTTGTAAGCACATAGCGTGACTCTTCCAAAGCTGTTTGCAGGATGAGATCCCTGCCCCTCTCCCCAGGCTCTCTTAAGAGGGGCAGAAAGGCGCTGTCAGACTGAAGCTCCTTGTATAACTGAGGCCTTTTGAAAGGCTGCAAACCCTGAAGCAGTTCCCATAGCAGCCTGTTGTTGGGCTTCATGCTGTGTTTGGGTTATTGAATCATCATGATGCTACAGTAGCTGTCACCTTCAAAACAGACAAGTTTCTGGTCGGTTTAGCCTCAGGCGAAAGGGAGGAAGAGAGCAGGTTGGCACTATAGCTCTTGTATTCTCTTTAGATAACGACACCGTTACATACAGACACTGGATTAGTGGATTTTCAGTATGTTTTAACATTGGTTTGGCAGTGTCTAGGTGTCTGACGCACTTGTCTATGTGGACAGCATAAATGTATTTTGAATTCGGAGTGTAGGATTTACGGTCAGAGGAGCTTTCTACTGAAGCTGAGCAGAGAAGGAGCTTTCAGCAGGTTTTCTTTGTCACTTTAAATATGAGTGATGTTTGCACCCAGTCTTTCTTAAAAGTTTGAGCTTTGTTAGGGTGTATCTGTAGTACTGAAATGGCCCCTAAGACAAATTTTTTATAAGTTTAGTTGGAGATGTCCAGTTTGAAGAGATTCTTGATAAGTCTTGCTGAATGAAATTATATACTTCTGTCTGTTACTAAAACACCTATTTGCCAGTGAGCAGTAAAACAGGGTTTTGATTGTCAACAATTTAGGAATAGAAAGAAACAAATACTTATTGAGTTACTGTTTACTGTAGTGGTACAAAATTCCATTTGTAATAGTGCTCTCAAATCCAACAAAACATGGAATATTCTGTGCAAATGAGTTCTAATGCTATCCTACAACACATGCCAGTATTTTGTCTGCCTGTACAGAAGAATTGGAAAAGTTAGTTATGTACTTTAGGTTTTCTAATTCTTTTTCAAATGAACTGAACTGCAGTAAAGTCTTTTCTTTTTCTCCTTCCCCCCGTTCAAGGCCTTTGCATGATTTCTTACCGGTTTAAGCTGCATGGAGTCGGCTTCTTGCAAATATGCAATTAGGGACATTTTTAATGGAGCTTCTGCTGTTGGCTGAGAATATCCCATTAGCTGCGTTCTTTCAAGTGAAGAACTTGTAGGAGTATGAAATCCTTTAAAACGGATACTACGGTGAAAAGTAGAAAACGTTCATAGAGTGAAATAGCCTGGTTCAAATAGATCAGTGTTCATTTTGTTATTCCAAGCGTTTCCTGTAATCTCTTACAAAGACAGATATGTTGTTGGCAGATGCGCGCTGTTTTGGACTCTTTCTGGAACTTTGCAGGGGATATTATCGTAGAGCAACAGAATTGTAATGTTTGTATTGCCTTTTCTACCCTCAAAGGTGCAGGAACTTCACGAGGAAGAAGCGCAGTGGGTGAACTATGATGAGGATGAACTGTGCGTAAAGATGCAGTTGGCAGACGGGATCTTCGAGGCCTTAATCAGAGACACTGTTGATGTACTGAACCAGATAAATGAGAAACAGCGGAGACTGCTCCTTGTCTGACAGTGCTGAAAATAAACTTAGAGCTGCGTAACCACTGAGTCACAGGCCTTGCTGACTCCTGACGTACTCTCCACCCCGCAAGCGCTGCTGCTGGACTTCCATGCCTGGGGTTTAAAGGCAGCTCGGATGTGATTAGAGGAACCTGAATTTGCATCCGCTGCCACTAGAGACCTCGCACCAGATTTATTGTTGGAACAAGCTGATCCCTCACTCGAGGCTGTGTTGCAGAGTGCTCAAGACTGTTCTTGTGCCAATGCAGTTATGCCATATAACTGTCAGCAGCTGTCTGGGGCCCTGGCCTGGGGCTTTGACATGTTCAGCTTGTGCCCCGAAAGGGTTGGGTTAAGTTGGGACATTAGCTGTTTTGCTGGAATGGCTGTCGGCCGTCAGTACTCGACTTGTCTTTAGAAATGTGAGTAATCTGGAGAAGAAACAGTTTGGTCAGGTTTTAGTCATGAATGGAGACTTTTGCGTACTGAACAGTGTTATAATCTTAACACCTCTTCTCCTGCAGCCCTAACAATGTGCATCAGTTTCTTCTGCTCCAGAGCCCATTTAATTCCCATCTCTGTGAAGTTGGTTTTCATCTTTCTTCTGTGATGTGGTACCCAGTATGGTGCCAGCCAGTCCAGGGAAATTAGATGATGTTGCTTTCTGCATTCAAGTAAAGAATTCTTGCTGCTTTTCCTATGTAACTTGCTTCAGTCCCGAGGTGGAGCAAGGTAAAGGCCGCCTAATGTCAAGCATGAAAGATGAGCCCGTGGACAACTTTCCTCCTACCATGTAGCACTACTACTCTTCCTGGAGCACCAGCTGCTCCCAGATAATGGATACTCAGGATTTTCTCAGGCACGAGACATGCAGGAGTGGAAAACATTTCCTCACAAAAATTTGGCCTTCAGTTCCTCAGCTTCCTCCCTTACTGTCACCTAATAAGTTGGAGAAGCTGTTACTTGAACAATTTAGAGAACAGAGTGTATTCACCAAAGAAAGCGGTGTCCAGTGCTTGACTGTCTGCATGTTTTGTGCTTGTGGGTTTTTTATTTATTTTCAGATAATTTATTAAGTGGGTTATAGGAGAGTGTCCTGTGCAGTTGGCTGCACTGTCTTATGTTTTGAGACAGCCGAACTTGAGAAAGCATCTGTTCTGGAAACTTCCAGAGCCCCTCATTCTTCGCACAAAACCTCCAGCTTCTTGAAGCAGATAGAGGGGGGGGAGGAAGGTAAGAAGAACCAAACCTCAGTGACCAAGGGTGGGATGCAAAGGCAGGACTAGGAATGGAGCTTCACCGCCCCTGATTCGGCGGCGATGGAGAGTTGAGGGGCCTAAGCTGAAATATGATGTGAAACTTCCTGCTCCATCTGTTTCCTTCCTTTCCCAGAACTTCTAGACCGTGGGCAGCTGTTACGTGGTTGATTTGGTGCTGGGTTCAACTGCAGTGTTCTTCTGCTGAGTGCTCGTTCCTAACCTGTCCCTCCCGTTCTTGTGGTTGTTTTGGAGGAACACAATCTGGGGTCGAACGTTGATGCCTTAATAGTGGATGTCCCTGCTTGCTAACCTGGGACAAGACCCAGAGGACAGTCAGATTCTCCAGACACACTGGAGTGCAGAAAGACACTTTGAAGCCCTCCCCTCAGGTGTGGCAGGGAGATCTCTACCATTTTGTTCATATCTGCTTGGTTCTTAGCCTTCCTGCTATGCATATCTCTGCTGCTACTGCTCCATTTTGTTTTCTCTTTGCCACCTCTTTTTTTTTTTCTTTGAAAGCTATCATGGGAATATTTGCATTTTGCACAATGACACACAGCTGGTAATTCTTCAGGGACAGCACTGGGAAATGTTGGATTTGTCAGAGGTCCATTTAGATTCTCAGATATAGTATTGCCAGCGCCTCACTTGTGAGTTAATGGTGAGCCATATTCATGGGAGCTTAATGAGTGGAAGAATGAGGAGGAGGTCATGGTGTATAGCAACACCTCCAGTGGGCATGTGTGTGTGTCTGTCCTGCAGTAATGGCCCTTCTGGCTGGCTGGAAGTCAGATGGTCTTGGTGGAGCATTGTTCAGCTTTTTTTCCCTGAAGTGATTCACTTGTCCACGTAAAATGTCGTGATGCTGAACCAGGAAACTCTTGGATGCTTAAGATAGAAGCAAACTAAAGCTGCTACATTTAACCAGCATGGTGTCACTGGTTGGGTCACCGCCTCAGATTCCCTTTCCCGGGTGTATCTTTTTCAATAGCAAGGATTGTTATTTTTATAGGTAGCAATTACGGAAAGAAGGCAGAAACCTGCAGCGTGGGTTTGTAGCTGGAGTATCAGAGAAACAAAGTTGATTTGCTGTTCTGTAGAGACCGTGGCGGCATTGAGGAGAAGGTTGCCCTGAATCCCCAAGGCTTCCCAGCTGTTCTGTGGGGCTGGCATGGCTCTTCTGCCCTGTCCACCGGCAGGGAGAAGGTGGTGCGGTTGGCCTGCCAAGGTACTGGCGACCATTGGAGATTGTGTGTTGGAGATCGGATGCCTCTTGTCTTGCTGGCTTGGATAGCACTAGTTTAGTACCCTCAACAGAAGTAGTAACTATTTTTACAGCTGTTTGGGCAGAAGGAAGCTGTGTCTAAGTAATGGCTTTATTCCTTTGCAAAATCACCGTTTATTTTTAGTAGCAATCCTTGCTAGGCGCAACCCTAAAAAGACTTGAACGGACGTGAATTACCTTCTCAATACCTCAAGCGTGTTGAGTTGCTTTGAGTTGAGTGTGTATTCAAAACCTCGAGTGTGTTGAGTACTTGTGGACTGATGATTACCACGATGAAGCAATGGTCTGTCTGCTAACGAGGAGGTATGGGGAAGCCTGGAGTCTCACAGACAGAGGCTGGATTCTCTATTTCTCTCCTCTCCCCGCCCTCCCCATTATAAGAACAAGATGATATTTCTGGGTCCTTGTTATCTTGGTGCAACCACATGAGAAGATTCAAGGCCGAGACATTTTTCTGAGACCCATAAGCTGTTTGGAGCAGTGGCTGTCCTCGCTGGGGAGATGCGGTTCCCTCTTCGGAAGGATCTCGGTGCCAGGTGGGAAAGCCCCTTGTGAGGACAAGGAGCGCGAGTACCTCTCTCACAGCAGGATGCTCCCTGAGCCGAGCTGTGGAATATCAGTACTTCTGCCTTTCAGAAAAGGCTTGTTGCTCACAAGGTGGAATGAGGGGTTGAAAAATCCCGTCTTGTTCACTTTCCTTTCTTGAAAAAGTGGCCTTAGCTTTTTTTGCAATACTTGAATAAGTGTGTACCTGCAGAAGATCTTCAGTAGCACAGTGATAGAGACCTTTTAAGTGACTATTCTGCGGGGAACTGCGTGCAGTTCCGACTTTCATATCCCTTTGCTACCTTAAGAATATTAGGAAAATAAAGTACTTTTCAGCAGAGAAACAGTTGAATCTTATAAGGTATTTAGTGCATCTGAAGTGTTTACAAATCAACTAAAGTGGAGAAAAGCAAACTATTGAACTTATTTGTAATTTAAACGTTAAATGCAAAATTATATACAGATGAAAGAGGAATACTGTAATTAACCTGCATTTACTAGTTTTTTCCTTGACTTTGCAGAGCCTTTTGATATACATTTGCAAAGCCGCCTTTTGGGAGGCTCCGTCTCCCTGTGTACTGTCTTGTGGAGATGCTGAAAAGAAACCCGTTTACTGTGTATGTGTAAATAACCTGGTAACTTGGTTTTTGGGCCAGTTTCAGCTAACGTTCACATCCAGAGCAGCTTTGCACAGTAGACAGACCCAAGGATGTGGAGGGGTTTTGTTTTTTTGTAATTAAGAACTGTAAAATAACCAGGGTGGTCCCTGTGTACACCAGTGTAAATATATTTGGTAACTGAAATGTACTTTAAGAGAACAAAATCTGTAAATAAACTGATTTATAAATTAGTTTTGTTTCCTGGTTCTTTATAACAATGGAGCTTTATAATTACCCAAATGGTTACTAATTCTGAAGGTGTCCTGGAGATTTGTCCCTTGTACGTTCCCCTTTCTGTCCGATGCTGTGCTTGGGATGCCAGTCACAGGCCACAAAATCCCATTAAAGTTGCCTTAATTATAATCGTAACGTTGCTAGAATTTCCTTATTGTTGAAGCTGAGTGTTGATAAAAGCAAAACCAGAAAACAGCATTGCGTAATCGTTGCAGGAGTGCGCTGCATGATCTGCAGGAGAAAAATTATTCCTTGTATATGTTTATTTAAAATAGGTTTTAAAAACTCATGGTTTAAAACATTTGCGGGGGGTGGGGGGGGTGAAGCTATTTTTATGCTAAACAACAGTCTTGGAATTAAATTCTTCAGAGCCTGTCTTGTTTTGGATCCCTTGATTAGGCTCCAGAATTCTTACAGCTGCTGTTACCAGCACCGATCACCTCTTCACCAAGACGGCGAACGTTGTTTGTTCCCTGAAAACTTTATGTATTGGTGGAACTTTCCTAAATCTTTGCTGTTTCATTTCCAAAATGAAAAAAAAACAAAAACAAAAACAAACACTTCTAAGACGTGAGAGGTCCTGGAGCTCTGTAAGAGGACTTGCAGTGCCAAACCACAGGCGTGCGGGCACGTGGCGAACGAGTGGCGGTGTGAATTGTCAGACCAAGCGTGTTTATCGAGCTGCCGCTGCACCTCTGCTGCGTTTTGGTGCCATTTATCAGCGCACAGCCCAGCAGAAAGGGCTTTGCTTTCCCTTTACTACAGACGGCTACAAAACCCAGCCCTGGTCTTTCCAGCTCGGAGGACGCTGTGTGGCAGACTGCTCCTCACCGCTCTTTGCCTGGCAGAGGCGTGTGCGTCAAATGGGGGGACATGAGGGAACAAAATCATTGCAAAGGTGTTACTGGGGTGAGCAGTTACTTGCTCTTTGCTTTTCCTTAGCAGAGGTGCCTCATCCTGGGGGAGGACTTGCTGCACTCGGACTTCCATTACGGAAGCAGCTTTGCTGCAGTCCAGCGGTGCCGGGAGCGGGCTGGGAATGCCATCCACAGCCCTCAAAGCACGTCGCGGCCCTCTGAGCTTGGGGGGTTGAACCGACCAGAGCGCGGCAGTGGGTCGTTTGACATCCAAAGGGCCGAGACAAAGTGGTGCTGCAACCTCTGTGCTCTCGTCACCAAGCAGCAGCTGAGCATCCGTGTTGCTGCTTTCCTCGCCCCGCAGCGATTTTGCTCCACAAGTCCTGTATTTTCGGACAGTGTTCTACTTGCAGCCATCAGTGTCCATCCCTGGAAGTGGCTTAGAGTGCATTTCACGTTGAAAAAATACTGATCTATGCTTCTCTGGCTAAAGAACCCTTTTAAAACGCTCGAGCGATGGGAACGCTGCCACGGCACTCTGGCGAGTGACACAGCAAAGTGCTGCATTGCTCCTGCTGTCCTTGCCCAGGATGCCCAGTAATCAGCCTGACGGAGGCTCCGATTTCCTCATTTGCAAGTCTACGTTGCTTCACTTGGGCGCTGACTTTCTACGGTGGTTTTTGTGCAACTCTTCCCAGAACCCTTGGAGCGCAGTTGCCTCCGACAGCCGTTTCACCCGTGGACCTGGTGAAACTCCGGCGTTGGGCAATGGCAGGCAGCCGCCTTCCCGACAGCACGCTGGAGGGAGTGGGGCTGGTTTGGTGCCTCCCTTCCCGGGTGCCTCCTAAAAGGCCTGGCAGGGTGCTGGAGCACTTGAAATACTGACTCCGCTCCAGACATTGCTGCACAAGGGCTTCTGCAATGTCCGGGCTCTCATTAATGCAGCCTCAGAAGAAAAGGAGCCAGCGGGAAGCTGCTGGACGCCAGCAGCTCCCTTCAGCACGCAGGAAGGAGAAGAGGGGGGCTGCCCGGCCGCTGGCACCCAGCCTGGAGCACGGGCCGTTGGCGGGCAGGAATGCAGATGAGACGTAATGGAGTTTGAAAGCGTAGGGTGCTCTTTGGGATGCGGGTCCTGTGGGGGAGGGAAAGGCACCCTGTGAGGTCTGGAAACTGAAGCAAACAAAACCCGTAGCCCCAGCCCTGCGCCTTCCTGCCTCTTCCCCAGTCAGATATGGCAGAAATTTGGGGGAAAGGAGGGGAATAGAGCTGGGGGGGTGCAGCAGCTTCACTCAGAAGGGTGAGGGTTGGGCAGGAGTGAGGCACAGGGGATAGATGTTTGGAGTAAGGTGCCTTCTTTTGCTTGCCAAGTGTGCTGTGTGAGGAGGGCCTGGAGCAGGTCGGCTTGGTTCCTGCTCTCAATGTTTCTCTTGGCCCCAGTTTTCCAGCCCATTGCTCTAGCTGTGCAAGACTTGTCCCCTGGGCTGCCTTCCCTCCCCGATGTGGGTTTCAGGTGGCTTCCTCTCACACACTGACTTGTCTGTCACTGCCCTGTGAAATCTAGCCTGACTCAAACTAGGGTTTTGTCTGTGAGTTTGCTGGAGGTGGAATTAACACTGGTTCTGGAGGCTGTCCCACAGATTTTATTTTCTTTTATTCCAGCAAAATAAAGGAGGCTGCAGGGGATCCTACTCCTTGTGTTGCTTGGCTTGAGGAGCTCATCAAGGAACCTGCTCCAGTGTCCTGCTGCATTGCTCCATGGAGGTGATGGAGCCAGTGCTGCTCAGTGAACCCACGATTGGGCACACCAGTCCTTGGTAGGTGAGACCTTGCTTACGTTGCAGGACTGCTGCCACAGCAAGAGAGGAGTGCTCCGTTGTCATCCGTGTGGTATTCTCAGTTTCATGCGCTGCAATTAAACCAGCTGCCAAGTAATGATGTGGCAAATCTGGGTGGTGTGGCCTCCTCCGATCTGCCCCTGGAAGCTGGGCAGATGAGCTGGAGTGGAAAACATCTGCTCTGTGCATCCTGGGTCATGGTGATGATTTATGACTTTAAGTAGATCTTAAATTTGCAGGTAAAACGTTTCCTACCCAGACATACCAAAGATGACACCAGTTCCTCCCGGTCCCCCCAGGTCCCTCCGAAAAGAGCAAGCGCAGCGTCGCTGCCGTCCTTTTGAGCAGGGATGATTCAGCAGAGGGTGAGTAGCAGAAAGGGGCTGGTACTGCTGTAGTCTCTGCAGACACAAACTACGTGAACACATTCATCACATCCTGAGAATGCACCCCAGATTTTCTCTTACGTCTGTTGTTATTACAGGCTGCTTGGGCTTGAAAGGTAGAAATTGACTGTATCTGACCAAGCCTGTCTTGCATAGTCAGCAATTCCCAGCTCCCAGTGGGGGCTATAAGGGGCTTTCCTGGTCTTCACAGGTGTGAGCCTGGCAGAGCTGATGCAGGGTGTGGGAAGCAGTCAGGGTTCACATCCACTCTGTGCGTTATTCTCTTGTCTCGGCAAAGCTGCAGAAGCTGGCGGGTTCATCGTGCAGGTGCTGCCAAAGGTCTTGTCTGAAACCACGTCTCAGTGGAGGTGTGACTGGTGCCACCAGTGGAAAAATGCCGCCTGGATTGGAGTGTCCCAGCTGACTTCAGCTGGCTGGGAGGTGGCAGGTGGCACAATTTTCACTCTCTCTGAAACTGTTTGGCGATGCTAACCGGGGAAATGAGGCTTTTCTTATATTAAGAGAAGGACCACACTTTAAACAGTGCTGTGCTCCAGATCGAGGAGCGCTTCACTGAGTTCATTAGTCCCATTTTGTGAAGGCTGAAGAGAGAGGAAAACAGTCGAGCCTCCTCTGCAGCTGGTATTTCCGAGGTGCTCGCAGGGCAGTTGGGTGCAATCTTCTCTGAACAGCCTCTGAAATGCCAGGGCCAAGTGACGGGGTTGCCATGATTGTATCATGAGTCTTGCATTGGTTGCGTGTTTTTCTTGGAGTCAGTTCCTGGAATCACACAATTAGGTAGGAACGTGTACTTTAATTTTCAAGGAAGAAAGTCCATTTCAGGATCTCCCTGTCCCCAAACCTTCACAACTGAAGGGAATTGAGAAGGTCCTAGGTCGGCTTACCTGGCCATTTTGAACTATTGGTGTTTTGCAGCCAGATTCATGCTTTTAAAACTGGACAGTAAAAGTCTTTCTCCATTTTCTGAAGCGTAGTCCTTCCCAGCACTTCAAGGGCTGAATACATAAAAACCCAACTGCTCTTTCCTCGTCTCCTCTCTAACCCAGCACAGAGGCCATCAGAGTAGCTCTTTGTGTCTGCGCAAATGATCCATTTTGGGTGCACAAAACAAGTTCTGCGGGGCTTGAATGGTTTTGGCGAGATCTTAGCGGCCTTTGAGGCTCTCAGCCTGTTTAGTGTTGCCCACACCTCATTGACTTCAAGGAGATTCCTGCTGGCTGTTAGTCTGGGAAAGGAGATTTGAAAGCTGATGAGCTTAATGAAGAAAAGCCACCACTCAGCTGCTGCACAGGAACTTGTGCAGCGCAGGAACCTCTATGGTGGTCCTTAGCCCGTGGCCTTGCTATTTAAGAGTGAAGCACATCTCTTCCCAAAGTTAAGGATGCTGAGGTGGGCACTGAAGGCTTTGCTGTACAGCACAGCTGAAAACCGAGAAGGTTCCTAAATGTGCCAGGAGAGCCTAAAGCTGGGCTTCAGGGCTGGCTGGGGACTCAGCAGCTGAGCATCCAGGGTCATGCAGCACCCATCCCCTGTGCTTCACTGCCCGCAGGCTCTGCTAGCAGCGACGGGGTGCAAAGTAAGAGAGAACAAAAAGCCAGGCAGCGCTGGGAGGGCATTTCTTCTACTGCTGCTTGATTTTTTTGGAATTCATTATTCTCAAAGCCATCATAAAATCAGCTGTTTCAAAATCTCTGCTTCATCTTTGGCTTTCCACACCCATATACCCTGTCTCAGGGCATTCTGCAATGAAAGTCTGGCTCTTCCCGCTGTGAGGTGGAAGAAAAGCCTCATCTCTTGCTTTGCAGCAGCATTAAAAGGGGGAAAAAAAGGCTTTTGGGACAAGTCTGTGCCTGGAAAGCCCCACAGACTGTGGCCGAAGGAGGCTGTTCCCTGGGGATCGGGGATGTGCCAGCCTGGCAGCAGGGTCGTGGGCAGCACCCCCAGCCCTGGCTGTCAACTGTTGCCCAGGAAGCAGGAGCATCCCCATGCCGGGGCTTCGGGTGGGTGAGCAATGGCGTGGCTCACCTCAAAAGGACCCAGAGCCCCCGGGTGCTCTCGCCCATCTGCCTTCAGGTTAGATGCTCCTTTTGCATCTAAAAAAGGATTCAAGGTATTTGGGCTCCCTGGGAGGGAGGGATGAGCTGGATGGGGAGGATGCTGGCAATTACCCTGGTGGGGACACCTCTCCTTCACTGTGATAACCTCATCAAGCTGATGAGCCCTTAATATAAGGATTTTAGCCCAGGGTAAAATAACGGTGATGACATCCCTAAGCACAGGGATTTTTGTCTTTTAATTGCCAGCTGGACAGAGATGAGTCGTGGCATGGTCTCTGGCAATAGCCAGGGACCACCTTTCCGAGCACGCTGTTCCTCGCTCCCTCCTCCTTGGACAGAAAGGTGTGATAATCCCTTAAGCATTTAATTACAGCTGGCAGGGCTGGAGCAAACCATCCTCTGCCCTGTTTGCATCAGTCCAGACCTGCCAATGATGCATCGTAGCAATCCCACAAGGGTCGTGTCTGACAGGCTCTGTCCCCCACAGCCGAGCCCTCTTGGGGAGCCCCAAAGCTCTCCCAGAGCTGTGCCCTGGGTGCAGGCCCCTGCCCTCCCCTGCCACGGCAAGGCTTGGCTCTGGCAGGCTTGTTTTTCTAGCATGGCAAGTCTGCCTAAAATACCTAGGTGGGGCCCGGCACGGCTAATGGCCTTCCTGGGGACAGAGCCAGCACCCAGCCTTTGACAGCCATGGGCACCCCCAGTGCCCGGGGCCCCCTGGCCTGGGGGGTGTGGAGGGAGCGGAGGGTTGGGCTGCAGGGCCGTGTCCACCCCGGCTCTGCCCCGGGGCCCTGGGCAACGGGCACCTTCCGCCCGGCAGCCAGTGACGTGGGTGCGTGCGTGAGCCGTGGCACGGCCGGGGCGGCTGTGGCCAGCTGTGGGCCACCCCTGGGATGGAGGGTGCTTTGTTTTGGGTGGAGCAGCCGGATTTTGGGGGCCTCGGTGGCTATCCTTGTTGCTGCGTCCCTGGCAGGGTTGGGATGAGGGCAGCAGCCGGGTTGCTGGGGTCCCCGTTGCGGGGTGGGGGTGTGTGGGGGTGTGTGTGTGTGTGTGTGTGTGTGTGTGTGCATGTGTGTGCGTGCCTGGTGACGGTGGCTGATGTCAGGGTGTCCGACCCAGGCGCTGCCCTCAGGGATGACCCTCACGGCGGCACGGGGGGGTTTGGGGCCTGACTCAGCCGCGTTCGCCTTTCCTCGCTTTATCAGAATTTTAACATTTTACACGGGAGGTTTTACGCCGGACGCTGGCGAGGGGCCGGGGGGATGGTTTGGGGGCGCCACCCCCCCCCACGAGGTGTCGGTAGCGGGGGGGCGCCGACAGGGGGCGCTGGCTGCGGGGGGGCTTGGCCCCGCCCCCGAGCCCGGCCCTGCTGGGCGGGGCCTGCGGGCGACCCTAAAGGCGGCGGGCAGCGGCGGGCGGCCTGGCCGGCGATGGGGCGGCGGCGGGCGAGGGGCGGCGGCGGCGGCGGCGGGGGGCGGCGGTGGTGGCTGGCGGCGGCCCTGGTGCTGGCGCTGTCGCTGCCGGCGGCGCGGCCCCGCGGGCTGTACTCGGCCGGTGACCCGTTGGAGCTGCTGGGGCCGGGGGCGGAGGGGCGGCTGCTGGGCTCGCCCAGCGCCTGGGCCGTCGAGTTCTTCGCCTCCTGGTGCGGGCACTGCGTCCACTTCGCGCCCACATGGCGGGCACTGGCCCACGACCTCCGCGGTGAGTCCTCGGCCCGGCTGCCTGCCCCTGCCCGCCTTCCCTCCCTTCCCCGCGTCCCTGCCTGTCCGCCTGCCCCATCAACATCCCCAAACCCTCCCTCTGCCCTTGACCTTGTTTCTTCCCCCTTGTATCCCCCTCTGTCTTCTCGTGTCAGCACCCCCTTTAGTTCCCCATGTCTCTGCCCCTCAGCGGCACCCTTAAATCCCCCCTGCGTCCCTGTCTGTTCTCCTGTCAGCACCCCTAAATCCTCCCTCTGCCTCTGCCCCTAGATCAGCACACCTAAATCCCTCCTGCATCCTCGTCCCATCACCCTCCTCTCCATCAGCACTTTTAAATCTGCCCTGCATCCCTGGCCCTGCATCCTCAGTCCCCTCAGCACCCCTGCATCCCCTCTGCACCCTCCCCATCAGCACCCCGAAATCCCCCTGCATCCCTGCCCCAGCCTCCCTGCAGCGTCGGCCTGGGGGGAAGGCCCAGGCCCCCCCACCCCGTGATGCCCAGGGCCCCCCCCCGCGATGGCTAGGCCCGGCTTAGCAGCATCCCTGGAGGCCCTTTGGCTGGGAGAAACTCCAGCTGAGCCTGCCTCAGGCATGGGGGGTCCCGCTGCCCCCCCAGACCCTCCCTCGGCCCCGCTCCTCCCCGGTGCCAGCAGGGAGAGGCTGGCAGGGCGTTGGGGCCGGGCAGTGATCCCAGCTGGTTTGTTCCCGGCTTTGACCTTGATGCCTGGCCTGACTGGTGCCCAGCCCCGCTTGGGGACCCACGCACCCCGCTGCCGGGCCCCTCGCCCCACACCGGGGCTCGTCCTGCCTCCCCCGGCATCCCGGGGTGCGCACGTCTTCTCCCTGTTATTGCACTAATTGATAGAGCGCGGTCGCTGCTGGGTGAGTCAGGGTGCCGGCCGGGGCGGGCGTCCCGTCCCTCCGAGGGGATGCCGTCCCTCCCAGGGGATGCCGTCAGCGCTCCCCGACGGGGCAGGATGTGAGGAATGGGGTGCGCGCCCGGGCCCTGCGGGGGAATGCCGGCTCCCCTGGCCCCTCTCCAAAACGGGGTCCCCCGAGGGCTCCCCGCTCCAGAGGCAGGACCGCGGAGGCAGGGTGGGGAAGCCGCCCCTGTGCCGCTCGGCGTCCTCGCTGCCGTTCCCACGGGTGGGTTTTCGCAGGAGCGGGGTGGACGGGGAGGATGCCGATGCCGGGGTGACCCTCGGGCACCACACGCCAGTGAGTCCAGGAGCGTGTCTGGCTCCCTGCAGCAGGGCTTGGCGCTGGCCCTCCTGTGCCACTGGTGCCGGGGCAGCGGGAAGCAGCTTGTCTGCCCTGTTACCTGCGACATAGGACAGTCCCAACGGGTCCCCATCTTTGGCAGGCTCTGCCTAGGGCACTGTGGGGTCCACCTGCATGCTGGTGCCACATCCTGCCCCATCCCACTCAAAGGAGAGGCTGGGCATTCTCCAGCTTGTGTCCTTTACACTAAAAAGGAGCCATTTCGGAGCTTTTATCTCCATTTTGCTGTTGGCTTTCAGAGTCTGCTGCTTGAAATGCCTTCATGCCCCTTTTTTTGGTCTGTGTTTTACCCCAGGGACCTGCTGGTCCTCCCTAGGGAGGTGGTGGTGGAGAGTCACAGAGGGGGAGCGGATGCTCAGCACCTCTGCCACAGTGTCCCTGCCACTGGTTTTGGGTTGTTCCCCTTCAGTTATGAACCAGTCTGGGGTGAGACGAGCTGGAGCCCACGTTGCTTGCTCTCCCCCAGCTGTGGTTAGCCATCCCTCCCCTTCTCCCGGCGGCCTCTTCCCGTTGGGGCAGAGGCTGGGCCCGCAGAACCAGACAGGCAGGCAGCAGCGGGCAGAGCTGCCCGTGCTGCGAAGGCAGGGCGTGCAAAGCCTGGTCCCGCCTCGCACGGCTTTCCTCACGCTCCTGCCGCGCGAAAAGTAGGGCACCAAACACCAGCATGGACCGTGGCTTTGGGTATTTGGGGCTTAGAAACCATCAGCTGGACTCCTGCGAGGGGCGAGCTGTGATTTTGGGGCTGGGAGGAGCCGTGTGCTGGTGCAGCGGGACATCCCCACAGCGGTTGTGTGGAGCAAGGTGATTTTTGGAGTCGCAGAGGGTCTGAGCTGTGCTGACCGCGTCCCCTGTCCCCGCAGAGTGGAGGCCTGCGGTGATGCTGGCGGCCATTGACTGTGCCGACGAGGCCAACCAGCAAGTGTGCAACAATTTTGGGATAACTGGCTTCCCCACGCTGAAGGTAAGGGTGGCGTGCACTGGGTACTTGCCTGGTTTCACCATGCTTTACTATTTGGCCTGTCACTCTCTTGCTCAATCAAATCAACAGTGCTAGTGCACAAAAATATTCCCTTTGGGGCTTTGCAGGCTGCAGCTGTTTCACCCTTCCCCAAAACATAGCTGCAACTGGGCTGCAGCCAGTGCCACTGCTGGGTGATGTAGCAGCAAGGAGTAGGAAAACTAAAATGCTGCTTCGTGGTGAAATGTAAAGGTCGGATCTCTCCTAGGACAGGGGAGAGTCCGAAACCTGCGTTTGGAAATGCCTGGGGAAAGGCTGCTGGAGGGCAGAGAGTGGTTGCAGGTGCAGGTTTTGGAGGAGGGCACAGGGAGGCTGTGGGAGGCTGCACGGGGCTCTCCTGGGAGCCTCCTGCGGTGGCTGGCGAGGTGCCGTCCCTCCTCCTGGGCCCGTGCCCGGCCCCTTAGCTCGGTCAATATGCCATTTCGCGGCGTTTCCCACTACAAACAACCACTGTCCAACACAAGCAATAAAGCTGAAGCTCTCTAGGTGCAGGCAGCAAAAGCCAGGATTGCCTTGAGATGGTACAGAAAAGGGATAAGACATGCCCGCAGTCCCGGTTTACAGGCTCAGCCCAAGGTGGGGTCAAATCTGGGGGTTTGCCAGGCAGGTTGGCTTGTGCCCCAGCCCTGCCCTGGGGTCTCACCAAGGACCCACTGCCCACGGGATGTTGACCCAAACATCTCCCGGGGCAGGGAGGCGTGCTGATGTGGCAGTCCTGAGAAACCACTTGCTTCGCATCCCCTGTCCCCACTGAACACCTTTTGCAAACAGCCCGTGCTCCCAGCCCAGCCTGTAAAGCAAACACCTGTCTGACGCAACCTGGTTTCGCTGCCCTGGCTGTACTGCGGGCACTGGAGCCACTGCTGGAGGCCAGGAGTGGGGAAAAACACCCTTTTCCTGCTTTGTGAGAGCTCTGGAGCAGGGAGACAGTGGTTTTCAGGACTGGGAAGGTCTCGGCTGCCTCCCTGGGACCCCTGGAGATGCCTGCCAGTGCTCAGCCCTTGGCTGGACGTGGCTCCCAGCCCGTGCCTGCATCCCTCCCCTCCGGGGATGCTCTGCAAGATGGGGGGGTACATGGCCAGCTGAGAGCCCCCTCTGTGGTGGCTGCTGTCAGTTGGCGTGCTGTAACGTTACGGGGAAACTGAGGCAGGGCCACTCTTGGGGGAGCCTCTGCCTGCTGGGCTGCACCGCCTCTCTGTCCCACTCCAAACACTCTCAGCCCAGTTTCCTCTTGTGTTTTTTTCCCCTTTCAGTTCTTCAGAGCTTTTAGCAAGAAGGCAGAGGATGCAATAAGGATTACCAGTGAGTATTCAGAGCCACGGGTTTTTTTTACCCCGGGTGTGAGCGGCCCTGCTGCCTGCACCCGCCATGCGTTGGGATCTCGGGGAGCCCCGGGGGGCAGCTCAGAGCGGCTCCCCTTGGCTCAGCCCCCGGACCGGCTCCCCCAGGACTGACCCCTTGGCATGCTGTCTCCCTGCAGATCCCAGCGCCACCGTCGAGGACCTGCGCCATGCCATCATCACCAACCTGGAGCAGAGCCAGGAGGCCTGGCCGCCCGCCTGTCCTCCGCTGGAGCCGGCAAGGTAGGGACCGCACGATGGAGGGGTGGCTCTGGCAGCCTCCGTCCCACGGAGAGCAGGTTTCCGGGTAAATCCTGAGCCAAAAATGAGCACGGAGCAGCCACCACCTCCCAGAGAGACACAGATAACCTGGCCACGCTAGAGCCACTTACGTGGCCTGGATAAGACGGGCCATGTCCTTGCATTTCCTAACAAACCTGCTCATCGGCCTTAATTAGAGCAAGCGGCGCCTGGGCTGGGGATGTGGCGGTGCCGTGCCATGCCGAGTGAGGCCACTGCCGGTAGCAGCTTTTTCCTGCCCCGAGAAAGGGTTTTCTTGATTCAGTACAAATTTGTTGGGATCTGAGTTGTCTCTGCCAGACGCAGGTGATTGCTCCGCTGTCGGAGGGGGAGCAGGCTTTCCCAAAGCAATGGTCAAGCCAGGCACCCGCTTCAGGTCTGTGGTGCCTCCGTGTCCTAGCCAAAAAAACAACAGCTCTGGTTCAAGTTCATTGCTTTTTTTCCCCTGAGCGAGCATGCAGCTCTGTCCTGCCCTGCCCTGCCCGTGCTTTGTTTTCTGCCTCCTTGGCTGACCCCAGTGGTGTTTCTCAAAGCCTGTGAACTGGAGCAGAAAATTGGGCTGGAAACTTCAGCGGGGAGGAATTGCCCTCTCGGTGGGGCTGAACGTGCACCAGCATCCCCTGCCAAATCCCCAGGGATAAGGGACAAGCTCCTTTTGGGCAGGAGGACAGAGGATCCGGCTGATGCTGAGACACCCACTGCCATCCTTTTCTCTTTCTGCAGCGCCGAGGAGGTTCGCACCTTCTTCCAGAGGAACAAGGATCAGTACCTGGCGCTGATCTTTGAGAAGAGCGACTCCTTCGTGGGCAGAGAGGTGGGTACAGCTGCATTTATCCCCCATTTGCCTTGAAGCTGGTGACCCTGGTGCCCAGTGACTCCTGGGTACCTTTTGTGGGGAAGTCCTCTCCCGGCAGCCTCCCCAGTGGGCTTGCACGCTGCTTTGCAGGCGCACAGTGTTATCCAGAGTGCTAAATAGCCCTGCTGCGTCCCCCGTGGGGCTGGGGATCCTGCCATCACCCCCATCTGACCCCAGGGCTGCTGGGCTTGCAGGTGGCACTGGACATGCTGCAGTACGAGAATGTGGCGGTGAGGAGGGTGCTGAGCAGCGAGGAGGAGCTCGTGGAGAAGTTCGGTGTCACCACTTTCCCCTCCGGCTACCTGCTCCTCCGCAACGGCTCCTTCTCCCGCCTGCCCGTGTGAGTGTGGAACACAGGGGGGGGGCTGTGGGATGGTGAGGTGTCAGGTGAGGGAGGAAGGGTTTAAATGGCTTTAAACTCCAACAGGGGAGGTTCAGACTGGACATTAGGAAAAAATTTTTCACAGAAAGAGTGGTCAGACAGTGGAATAGGCTGCCCAGGAAGGGGGTGGAGTCACCATCCCTGGATGTGTTTAAGGGTCATTTGGATGAGATGTTGGGGGATATGGTGTAGGGGAGAACTTTGTAGAGTAGGGCTGATGGTTGGACTTGATGATCCCAAGGGTCTTTTCCAACCAGAATGATTCTGTGATCTCTCCGCTCTCCTTTGTAATTGTGGGAAAGTTCATTAGGAAAGCGATGGTGGCTGGGTCGGACAGGCAGGTGAGGGGGCAGGGGGCTGCTGGTGGGCACTGAACGGAGCTGCCAGCCCTGCCTGGAGCTGGCAAAAGGGAAAATGGCTTGTGACCAAGGCATCCCTCCACCACATCTACCTGGAAGTGGCACCCTGTGGCTCCCGGGGGCTCGGCTCTGCTCCGGATTGCGCTGCCGGGGCAGGGGGAGAGTATGGACCATGCCGCACTCATTCCCCAGGTCCCAGTTGCCGGTCTGGCTAAGTCTTTGGTCTCCTTTGCTTCCTCCTGGGGGCCGGGGCCTGTTTGGGAGGGAAGAGGGTCTTTCTCACAGCTTCTCCTTCCTTGCAGACACATGGAGGCGCGTTCCTTCTACACCTACTACCTGCGCACGCTCTCGGGCATCACCCGCGGCTCCTACAAGCTGAACGCAACGGCCGACGCTTCCAACGAGACCAACGCGTCCCAGCCGAAGCGTGCCGACCGGTCAGACCTCCCCCTCCATCGCTCTGGGGCTGGGGGAGGCCGGGGCTGGTGCAGGGAGGAGGTGCCATGGCCATGGGAGGTGCCTTTCCCTTGGGGAAAAACCCCGACTGGTGGCTGGGTCCCTGGGGGTGCGGATTAACGGGCTGATGGACCATCGTGTTGCGCTGCCCTCCCCAGCTCCAAGGTGTACATGGCCGACCTGGAGTCCACGCTGCACTACTCGCTGCGGGTGGAGGCTGCCCGCGCGGCCACGCTGTCGGGAGCCCAGCTGGCCGCCTTCAAGTGCTACGTGACCACCCTGGTGAAGGTGAGGAGCTTTCGGTGTCGGGAGAGGAACCACCCGCGCCTCCGCATAGATATTTATAAGGTGAAATGCAAATGGAGGGTGTGGGCCCCTGCCTTGCAGCACTTGTGGTGGTCTCGGATGTGAGCCTGGTCCTCAGTGCATCCCACGGCTGCCGTGGGGCTGTTCCCATCCCCGTGGATCTCAGAACTCAGCCCAGAGTCCCCACAGGGGCTGAGAGTGGGTGCTGCAGAGTTTCGGACGAGACGTGGGGTGCATCGGTGGGCAGAGCAGGGTCAGCACTTGCAGGAGATGCCGAGGCAGTAGATCTTTCCAGAAGAGATGCTGTCACCCGCTGGGGTGGTGGAGATGATCAGAGGGGTTTGTAACTCTGATCGCCTGACTTGGATGCTTGGCTTGGGGAGCTGATCTCTGCAGGCTCCTTTGATAGTGCAGGTTAGGGACTCCCACTCTGAGTCAGGCTCTGGAAGAGCCCAATTTAAGGTCTCCTTTCTTCTTCTCTGTTGGGCTTGCTGAAATCAGAGTGCAGGAGCTTTGAGCCAGCAGAAGCAGGGCGGTTTAATTGCCGGGTGCGATGGAGTGCTGTGTTTGGCTGAGGTTTCCACCAGCGGGGTGGAAGAAGCTCTGCCTCCATCCCTGTCCCAGCCCGGCTCTTTGGCAGACCTTCACCCAGGCATGCCCCCCTTCTTTGCTCCCTCCTTGGTCACCCAGGGTCTCATGCTCAGTTTGGACCTCACGTAGCCCTCGCTGATGTGCGAGACACCCCCAGCTCCCACCCCTACCCGCTCTCCCCAGCAAAGAGCTCCAAACGTGAGCCACTGGTGCAACGAATCATAAGTCCTCAGCTCAGAGCTTCATGTGGCTCTCCCTCTGTTTGCCCCCAGCTATCGCCCTCGCTATTTCTCCCTTTAATGAGATCCACAGGGTTACAGAAACAAATCCCCCATCGCACCAGCTCCTTGGCCAAGGGTGCGAGCTTGCCAGGGCGGTGGGGAGCAGCAGCGGTTTTATCTGATTACCCTTTAATTCTTCCTGCAAACCTTCCCCTCGCTGGCCAAGGATGAGCCGTAGCACTGAACCCGGCCAGGAGGTGAAGCTGCATCCTCGCCGTGGGCAGGAGGCACCAGGGTGGTGGGTGGTGGGTGCCGGTGCTTCCCCAGGGGTGCCAAGCTGGCGCTGCCGTTGCTGTGCTCATCCACGGGACGGAGCAGCGTCCCCAGGGTTGCTGCTGTCCCCAGGACTGCTGCCAGCTTGGCAGGACTCAGGCTACAGGAGCTCAGCCAGCAGGTCCCAGCCTTAACTGTTGCTTTCCCAAGAGGTATTTAGGGCATGGGAGGGGGAAAAAAAAAAATCCTAACATGAAAAGAAGTGGTGCCTGGGAAGCAGGGCATCGCGCAGCTCGCGGAGGAGCCAGGGGAACGACTGCATTTTGCAGCAGAAATGTCAGGTCGTGGATGAATTCCCCTGCTAATGTGGGACTTTCCGTGCAATTCCCCACAGGCCCCAGGGAGAACAGCTCAGACTTAGCAAAACTCTCCTTCCTTTTGCTTCCCTGTCACTTTTCCAGTGTGCTGCTGGTCTCGTCCTCCCCGTGGGTTGGTCCCTCTGTCCGTCCGTCCATCGGCCGCACACGCTGGCGGGCTGCCCCCTCTCCCTGCAGCGCCTGCGGTTTTAAAGTGCTGCTGCTAATCGGCTTTGCGCTGACTTATGGTCAGAGCAGCTTTTTGCCTCCCTCAGACGGGGCTGAGGTTTGAAGCCTGAACGCGCATGCGGGCCCCCCCCCCTCAGGGCCAGGCACCGAAACCTTGCTGGGACCGTGCTGCCCTCCAGCACATGCTGCCAGCGAGGATGCTGGTGCTGCCCAGTGCCCGTCGCGGTGAGCCAGGGGTGCCAGTGGGCTGCCCTGCTGCTCCCGGGGTGGGGTGTGGGTTTCCTGACCCTTCTCCCCCCTCCACAGTACTTCCCCGGGCGCCGCTGCGTGCAGACCTACCTGCAGAACCTGGACAGCTGGCTGAGGAACTGGACAGAGCCCGAGCTGCCCCGCAGCGCCTTGAAGGAGGCCATGAAGAATAACAGAGATGTAAGGCACCTGCGGGGACCCCAGCCCCCTCTCTCCTCTCTTCACCCCTGCCCTTTTCTCCCCACCCCACGTTATCTGCCAGCTCCATCACACCGTGTCTGTCTGTCCTCCAGGCCTCCCACCCTGCTGTGCTCCCCACCAACGTGACTTGGGTGGGCTGCCAGGGCAGTGAACCCCACTTCCGCGGCTACCCCTGCGGGCTCTGGACCATCTTCCACCTGCTGACCATCCAGGCTGCCCAGAGCGGCCCTGACAAAGGTATCGGTGTCCCTGGCGGGGTTTGAGTCTTGGGGAAGGGACGTCCAGACAGGTTGTAGCACGGGCAGGGACGCTGCCTGCAGGCAAAGGCTTGTCTTGCCCCAAGGCAGGTCTGCAGGGAGGGCACAAGCTGCAGAGTCGGGGTGTGGGGCTGCCACCTCGGCCATGGGGCTGTGGCGGTGGCACTGCGGGGTCTGGACTCACCCTCCTGCCACCCTCCCATCCTCTGCCTCCCCCCAGAGCTGCCGCTGGAGGTGCTGAGCACCATGCGCTGCTACGTCCGGCACTTCTTCGGCTGCCAGGAGTGTGCCCAGCACTTCGAGGCCATGGCGGCCGAGTCCATGGACCGGGTGGCGGGCCGGAAGGAGGCCGTCCTCTGGCTCTGGTCCCACCACAACGAGGTCAATGCTCGCCTGGCGGGTAAGGGGAGCCACGGGGAGCCGGGGGAAAACGGGAGGCGAGGTGAAGAAGCATTTCTTCTCCTGGATGGAGTTGGCAAATAGGGTGCAGCAGTGGGGACATCCCGTGGTCGTCGTCCCCCATCGCAGGGGACAGCAGCTGGTTGCGCAGCATCAGACCACCCTGGAGATGCAGTTGGGTCTTAGATGCTCCCCACAGGGCACTTCCCAAACCCACCGTGTGCCCCTGGAGGCCCCCTCCTCCTGAAATGGCTCCTCCAAACGTCCCCATCCCCAGCTGCTGGATGCTCTGGGGTGTTTATAGTGGTACAGGGGGAGGGTTGTGTTGCTTGTCCCCTCTAACCCCCTCACTGGCTCTGGTCCCTGCAGGAGGTGACACGGAGGACCCCAATTTCCCCAAGCTGCAGTGGCCCCCACCAGACATGTGTCCCCAGTGCCACAGGGAGGAGCGGGGCGTGCACGCCTGGGACCAGCCGGCCGTGCTCACCTTCCTCAAGGCACATTTCTCCCCTGCCAACATCTACCTGGACTATGCCGAGGCCGATCCCGTCCCCGTGGCCAGGGAGGGGACAGGCAGCAGGCTGGGCACCGAGGGTCCGCGAGTGGAGAGGGAGAAGGAGGAGGAAGAGGAAGAAAAGGAGACGGAGGGCGAGATGAGAGCTCCGGGGCGACCGGGCTCCCCGGAGCCGCGACGCCCCAGCATTGTGCGGCTGAACCCCAAGCTGCGGGAGGCGGGCGAGGACATCGTGGACCTGGACTCCTTCAGCGAGCAGCACTTCAAGAGCCAGGCGCTGCGAGCGGCGGCCGGCCGGCGACGGCGGCTCAGCAAGCGGGACACCATCGCCCTGGACCGGGCTGCTGGGGTGGGCCGGGAGCACTGGCTGGCTCCCGCTGTCCTGGTCCGGGAGGAAGAGGAGGAGGCCGGGGAGGGCATGCGGAGGAGTCCCTGGCTACGGGTGCTGGGCTTGGGCTTCTCCCGCCTGGACATCAGCCTCTGCGTCGCCCTCTATTTCCTCTCCTCCATGTGCCTCCTGGGCATGTACACCTTCTTCCGCCTCCGCACCCGCGCCCGGAAAGGCCGTCCTGGCTTCCCCATGGCCTAAGAGCGGCTGTGGGGGGCCGGGGGCTGCCCCCAGGGTGGGTGGGCTGCTGAGCTGGGCACCCCGGGACAGTGTTTTGTCCCTCAGCGCAAAGGGGTTTGGTGCATCCCCGCTGGGGGCTGCCCCGCTCACAGCAGTCGCCTCACCCGGGGTGGGGGATGGAGGGTAGAGGGCTGTTTTTGGGGGGAAGGAGGTGTCGGAACATCCCCCTCTCAGGTTGTGGTGCCACATTTTTGGGTGCGCAGGAGCTGGGCTGCTGACAGCAGTTTGTGTCTCAGTGCCCAGCTGCCCACGGGAGCTCCCTGGCTCTGGGCTGGTTTCAAACTGGGAAGCCCTGTCCCATGCTGGGGAGTAGCCCTTTGGGGTCAAACCACTAGTGGGGCCAGAAGGGTGGGGGATTAGCCCCCCAAAAAGCAGGCACTGCTGGGTGGGGGGTGGCAGTCGTGGGTTCAGCTGCGTTTTATGTGTGTCCCCTTTTGAGACGTCGACCAGGGCCCCCCCCACCTTTCCTTGCCCCCTCCCTGTGCTCTTCCTCGCTCTCTGCTTGTCTTAGTGGAATAAATTATTTTTGCCGACGCCAGCCCTGCTGTGTCGGCTGGTCCCTGCCGTGCGGGCACACTCCCCTCCCTGCCATACCCCCACCACCGGCTGTCCCCACTCCAGCCTCCCCCATCACCCCAGGAAGAGCACTGGCTTGATTTAAATCTTTTAAATATTTTAAATTATTATTGTACGTTTTCTCCTGCTTATTTCTTCTGGATGCACCTGTGGCCAGCTGCATACAGCCAGCATGTCCCCGTGGTTGGGGTGGCTTGTGGTTTGTCCTCAAGCAGGGTGGTGGGGAGGGAGCCGCGGGGGGGACCATGAAGCTGCTGAGAAAAGTTGACATGAACCATGGAGCTGTAGCTCGGTGCGGGCCGTGGCCGTGGTCCGGAGAGCAGGGAGACAGGCGCGAGCATCCCCGCATCCCCCCGGGGCCCGGGACCTCCGCAGGCACGGGCCTCCTGCACCTGTCCCCGATTCTGTCTGCCCTTTTATCCTTGTTAGGAATCATTAAGGAAAATGGTTGTTTTCCAGAGCCGGGGCCGGGGCCATCTGCTCTCCCGGCGCTGCCTAAATCCCCCTGTAACAAATTCATTGGGATTACGCTGCCCTCCCCTAATCCCGGCCCTTCCCCCCCCACGCAAGGGATTTAAAAGGATTAGACCCCGGCCGATAATAAACTTTATTAAGGGGGAGGGGGGGTGTCAATCCGATTTGGAGCCTTTTTCTTGATATCTTCACTTCACCCAGGTGGGAGGTGAGGGCCGGCGGGATGGGGAAGGAAGGTGGGCAGCTCCGCAGCTGCCCAGGCAGTGGGAGCTCTGGCTCCTCTGGCCCTTCCTCCCTCACCTGACCTCGAAATAAATTTTCTTGCCCCATCTTTGCTGCTTCTTTGGTGTTTGTGCATGGTCACACCTCCACAGAACACGGGGCTGGCACCCCTGCCCTGCCACTGCCGGCCCACTTGGCCTTGGCCACATCTCTTAGCCGGGCCCTCGGTGGACTCCCCCCCCAGCATGGAGGGGGGTGCTGCGCCCGCCCCCCGCCCCCCCCCCGCCGGGTGCCGGTCCTGCCCACCGCCGGGTGATGGATGGGGAAGGTCTCATCGCTGTAGCCCTGCTGCCTCCTTCTCCTTGATTTCCCTGGGGGGTTTATCCCCAACATCAATAACCCCCCGTGTGCCCCCTCCCCGCCAGCTGCTCCCTTGCGGGGGGGACCGAGGCGTTGTGATGAGGGGCTGCCCGCGGTTACCCCCGGCCCCAAAATACCTCGGGGGGGGGCTGCTGGAACCGGGGATGGGCTGGGGGGGGTGTTAGGGGGATGCAGTAGGTGGCTGCGATGCAGGGGGGGATGCAGCAGGAGGGTGCAGGGGATTAGGGCTGGGGCGGTGGGTGCTGGGGCAGGGGAGGGGGGGTAAACCCAGCAGGGGGTTAGCGGGAAGGCACAGGCAGGGCTGCCCAGATTAACATCCCCGACAGGCCCGCTGGCGAGATTTACAGGGCCAGGGAGCTAAAGCTGCCCTGCACGCAGGAAAAAGAGAGTCCGATAAATAGACTTTCCGTAATCCTGTTTGGTGCAGTCCCAATCCTCCCGGCCCCGGCTCTCCCGGGCTGTGGCACTGGGGGGTGGGGGTGTGTGTCCCCCAGACCTGGGGAACCCCAGTGCGGGGCACAAAGGGGCCAGTGCAGGCAGGAGGGTGCAGCAGGGCTCGGTGCTGCCTGGGGAAGTGTTCCCCACACCATCCCCCTGCATCGGGACTTCAGGGCAGGTCCCCACCCATCTCCTGGCACAAGGGGAGCATCAAACTGTGCCACGGCCATGCTCACGGGTGGGACGGGCTGTCCAGGGGGGACCCCGCTCCAAGCCCCCCGAGGTGCCCTCCCCGATGGGGGTTACCCCTTCCTTCCCAGTGCCGCCACAAGCCGGGGAGTCCCCAGGGCTAATTACCCAAATGGCCGCAGGCTGGCGCGAGGCGGCCGCTATTCCCTAATACAATTTACCCTCAAGTGCAATTTAATTTTCCACGAGGCCGGTGGCCGGCCCCCCACACACCCAGCCACCTTCCCACCCCTTCGGCACTCGCTCCCTCCCGCCTTGCCCCTCTTCCCTTTCCCTCCTCAGCACGGGTAAGAGCCTTTCTTCACCGGCATCCCCCCTCTGCCTCTGCTTGGGCCATAAAATCACTGGGGGTTCATTTAACATCGATTAATTTTCAATTAAAATTAGCAACACTCCATCCGGCAGCGCCTGCGAGGGGAGAGGATTTCTCCGGCTGCTGGTGAGTACCCGGGTCTCGTCGTGCTTGTCCTCGCTCCAGGCCACCCCTGGAATAGGGTGTGTGGGATGGGGGCATGGGTAATTACTGGGGTAATTAAGAAGTGGGGAGCAGTGGGGGCTCGGGGTGCCATGGCTGTTGCTGCCCAGAGGGGAGCTGGCCCCATGCCAAAGGGTGGCTATGGCAGCTTTGGCCCCATAAGGATGCCCCCCCCTGCCTTGGGCTGGGGGAGCTGGTTTCGTTACGTGAGGGGACTCTGGGGGCTGGGCTGAGACCTGGCAAACTCGCTGCATGAGTGGCACAAAGCCCTGCTGTCGGCTGAGCTCCCTGGTACTTCCAAGCCCACTCAGGCTTTGCTGATGGGGGACACAGCTGTGCTCACCGCCCCCCCCCCCCCCAGACATGGACCAGGTGTGGGTTTTCCTTACGCCCCCCCCCAATTCTGCCTTGAGACACCCTGTTGCACCTGGGAACAATGGACTGGTGTCCCCCTCGGTGACACGGTGCCCAAACCAGCCCCGACTCCTGCATGCCTGGGGCTGGGGCACACCAGGGGAGCCTGGGTCTGTGTCTTGGCGAAGGCTCTGGGGTTTAACTACTTTTTTATTATTAATTAATACCAGCAGGGAAGGTGCGGGAGCACCATCCCAACTCATCGGCAGGTTTTGCATCATCACATCACGCTGCTCAGGTCTTCATCTGGCTGCAGGGCCAGAGGGGGGGGGTCAGGCAACACCAAGGAGGGAGCAGGGCTTCTGTGCGGGGCCAGAGCCCCCCCCCAGACTGCCCCAGAAATGCAACCTGATGAAAATCATGACACTCACCCTTCTGCAGGCTGGTCACCACCGACCCTTAGCTCTGTGTTTTAGCTCTGGGAGGAGGAAAAAGGCTGGGGGGGGGGGGGTGGGTGGGTGGAGAATTTCATACCCAGCACATATAACTCCCCCCTCCTCAGGCACCACCAGGACCTGGCAGCATCTTGGGTGGCACAAAGGGGGTTTGCCGGGCAAGCAGCTCGTGCCCACCTGCACCACCCTCTCCTCCCCATATGCTGGGACAACGGGGTGTGCTGGGGAAACCAAACCCAAAAGTGACCAACAAAACCCAAAAGCAACCAAAAAAAACCCAAAACAGACCAAAAAGCCACCAATGTGAGCAATAGACAGCGGGAAGGATGGAGGGGGACAAAGCAGTAGTACAAGGCGGAGAAGGGATGAAGGCTCTACTGGGAAGATGTGGTGAGGTGAGAGTGGGCAGGGAGGAAGATGCTGGTGGGTTTTTTTTTAGTGGACACTCGTGGTGGCAGCTCGCCCGGCAGCACAACGCTCCCCCAAGGCGAGGGCTCGGTGCTGTGTGACTCCCTTTGCCTGCTCACCGCTGCCGTGAGTGATCCAGAGCGGGGCAGAGGGGGCTGGATCAATCTGGCAAAGCAGAAAAATGAATGAAATTTGAATTCCCCGAGGAGAAGGGGATGGGGGGAGCTGTTATCCCGGCTGAGAGATAAATCAGTGCTGGAGAGGGCGGGGATGGAGATGACTCCCAGCAGTGGAGGAATAATTAGGGAAATAGGCTGGAAATGCAAAGCGGTGGGACAGGGAGGCCACGGGGCAGTGTCCGCCTGTCCGCCTGTCCGCACGTCTGGCTAAACTTCTTCTGTAATCTGCCTTAGGGACCTGCTTTCTTGTGTCCCCCGGCTGGGAGCCGTGCTCCGGGGCTGCTGGCCGGCTGGGGACTGCGCGGGGGGACGGTGGCCCCTGCCCCAAGGGGCTGGGGAGCGCAGGTGGCCAGGGGCGGCGGGGGCCTGGACGTGCTTAATGCACTTAAGAGCCGGTGCTTGATTTAGGGGAGAAGGGGAGGGGATGGGAGGGGAGGGGATTCACCTTCCCCATGGTGGGGAGCTGATTTTGGGGCTCGGTGGACTGCAGGCAGGGTGGGGGGGGCGCTCACTCCTGCAACACGTGCACACAGGTCTCTGCCCAACGATGCAAGATGAGCTGGCTGGGATAAAATGAAGCTTTGAGGTTAAAAACCAGCAGCTCATTAAGAACTGTCGTTTTTTCCAAAGGAGCCGTCAGGCTTAATACATTTCTTAGGTTTTATTACTTTTATTTTTAAACAACATTTTTTTTACAGTTGCTGGTGTGTCCCACCTGCACGTTTGCTGAGGGGTGGGCCAGGTTTTTTCAGGTGGGAAAAGCCTCTTCCTTGGTGGCATTTCAGAATAGAAACGAAGACAGGGAGCTGAGGGCGGCTGCGCTCTCGGCTGGGCTGAGCATCCTTCCCTCCCCTCCCAGCGCTGCCGTGACTGCTACGGTGGAGGTTCCCCCTGCTCGGGCAGGCTCAGCGTTCCAAGCACCCCTTAGCCAGGCAGAGCAGGATGTCACAGCACATTGGGGCTGTTTGGCACTGTTGTCCCCGAGCGGGTGACACGCTGAGCATCAGGAAGGGCGATGCTCAGGTACCCATTCCCATTAACTGTGGCCGCATTTCGGTGAGCTTCTCTCGGCTCTTTGCCGTCGGGTACCGCCGCCTTTCGATGCGTGGGTCGCTCTGGTGCTGCAGGCTGGGTTGCCCCAGGGTTTTCCCGTGGCAAAGGAACTTTCTAGAAGCCGTAGTTGCGCCGAGCCCTTTGCCCAGTGCCTTTGGCATCGCCACCCTTGTGCCACGGCTGCCGGTGGGCCGCCAGGCTGGGCGCACCGCAGCACCGCGGGGTTGGGTGGGCTCTTCCCGTGCCCAGGTGTTGTCCCTGGGGGAGCCACCGTGGGGATGGGCTCCCCCCGGGCAGGGGCGCGTGTCGTGGCCGTGCCCGGCGCTGGGGCTGCCCATGGGGGTTACCAGCCATTCCACTGGGGAATGACTCGCGTTGGTGCGGCGGCAAGGGGACGGTGACGCGCCGGTGTCTGTCGGGACCGGGGAAGGTGCCCCAAGGCGGGAGGGGCAGGGCCGGGGCTGGGTGCCCCAAGGGGGGGCTCGCCGCCCGCTCCCGCGAAGCGGGAGAAGGTCCCTGAGCCCCGAAGGCAGAAACCGGGGCCTGGGCTCTTCGCTCTCTCCCACCAACGGCACCGCTGGCCTGAGCTGCCCGGCACCGGACAGCGCTATGTCGCGACAGCGCCAGTCGCTCGAGGCCGGGCCTGGCCCCGGGGTGCTCCGCGGCCGCAGGGCGCCCCCAGCCCCCGCCCCTTCCCCGCAGGCCCCGCCCCCGCCCCACAAGCCACGCCCACTCCGCCGTCATGCCCCGCCCCCCTCGGCGCGGGGCGGGCGGCGATTGGCCGCGGGCGGCCCGTCCCGCCCCCGCCCCCCTGCGGGCGGTGACGTCAGGCGCGCTCCCCGCAGGGTGAATGAATGGGAGGCGGGCGGCGCTGGCGGGCACAGCTGCGGCGGCGCGCCCGGGCCGGCACCGGCACCGGCACCGGCACCGGCACCGGCACCGGCACCGGCACCGCCTCCCGCCGCGGGGCTCCGCCGGCCCGGGCCGCACCTCTCCCTCCCCTCTTCTCTCCCCTCCGCCGCCCCCCGGGCCAATAAAATGATGCAAAGCTCCGCGCTCGCTGCCGAAGGGGCTGTCAAGGGGCTTCCCGAGATCCTCGGTGTGCCGGTGCAACGTAAGGACGCTTCTTCTCTTCTCCCTCCTTCGCTCCCTGCCGCAAAGGCGGCCCCGGGCCGGCGGGGCAGGGCGGGCAGCGCCCTGCGGGCTGCAGGTGCCTCCCGCTCCCCCTTCGGGCGCGTTTGGGTTTTTTTTCCTTTCCTCCCCGTTATTTCCCCCCCCCCGTGTCTAGCAGCGTGGAAATCAGGATGGTGCGGAAGGGTGAGGGATGCCCCGGGGCGGGCGGGCGGGCAGCGGCGGCGGCGGGAGCCGTGCGGAGCGCTGCGGGCCCGGCCCCGACGGGGAGGTCGGCGCGGCCGCGGCTCCTCCGGCTCTGCCTGTGCAAGCGCGTGTGCAAGTGCACAGCGCGCGCGTGTGTGTGTGTGTGTGTGTGTGTGTGTACGGGGGGGGGGTGCCCCGCTCCCCGCCCGCCCCCGCGCACCCCCCGCCCGCCGCGCGCGACCCCCCCGCTTATATCGTTTATCGCGACAGGCAGCGCCCCACGGGCGAGCGGCGGCGGTGGGAAGGGACCCAGCGGCGTCCGCGCGTGTTACCGGGACGGCGAGCTCGGCTCGGCTCCGCGCGGGGCGTGGGGCGATGCCGCCGTGTCTGCGCCTACCCCAAAATCACCGCCCTATCTGTAGGAGCGCATAGACGCGCTGTAGCTACAGGTCGGTGCGAAGGCTCGGGCGGGCTGTGGGGCTGTATATGAGCGCGTCCGGGGGTGGATGTTTGCACCCACGGGTGCACGGGTGTGTGTGTACACGAGGGTGTACGGACCCCACGGGCGTACGGACCCGAGCGGGTCTCAGCGGGACGCACACACCGGGGCTGAGCCATCGGGGCCGGCAGCATCCCCGTTTCTGTAGGGCCGAGCCCCGCGCGGGGGGAGCCCGTGTGAACGCACACCCCTATTAGTATTAATAATTATTATTATTTCTCTCCGTTTGCAAACGATTCCGGAGAACCGGGACGTCTCTGCGGGCCCGGAGCTGGGGGGAGCCCCCCGAGGGGAGCCGGGCAATGGCCTACCCCCCCCCCCCCCTCCCGCCCCGGGGCATCCGGAAAGTTGAGGGGAGGGAGCCCCGGCGGGGAACGGGGGGAGACGGGCCTGAGCCCCGGGAGACATTTCGGGGGACACAGAGGGATACCCCGCCACTTCTGGCAGCCAGTCCCCATCCTGCTTTGAGGGGCCTGTCCCCGTTATCCCCCGTTATCTCCCGTTATCCCCCGTTTGGGCCCGGTTGTCCGGCCCTGGGGGGTGCAGGCGGGTCCGTTTAACCGTATTTTACCGCAGCAGAGGGGTAGAAAAATCCCAGCGGGAGCGCTCAGGGATGGCGGGGGTCTGCCACCGACTAACGGCCCCGGTTCCCAGCCGCGGGGCCGCGTTTATGGCCCCGAAGCCCTACTGATTTAAAGCTAAATTAGGTGCCCTTGGGCAGCCATCGCCCCAGCAAAGCCCCCTGGTTTGGCCCTGCCGGGTGCCACCAAACTCTCCTGCCCGTGACATTGGCATTTCTGTCCTAACTGACGTATATTAGGAATTATCAGGAAATAATCCAACCATTTGTTGTTGTTGTTATAATAATAATAATAATTATTATTATTATTATTATATTTCTTTAAGCTCAAAAATTAGTGGCAGGAACAAAATACGTGAGGGTGGGCTGCTATAAAAGTTTCCATCGCTCTGCAATTTCCCCGCTGCTCCAGCTCTGAGCCCTGCGGCCACTGCGAGCCCCCGGCCATCAGCTCCCGGGGCGTTACAGGTTTGGGGCCTGATCCTGCACCAGTTACACATGTGCACGGCTCCCCGGGGCGAAGGGACACCCCCCCCCCCCCCCCCGGTCAAGGGACACCTCCCCAAGGGGGATTCAGCCCCGCTGCCTGCGCCGGGGTCACCCCCCCAGCAGCACCTCCATATTTCATCGGGTGAGCGTTGAAAATACGCGACATTTTCATTTCTAATCGGTGTTAAATCGCAGGTTTCCCTCTCTATTTATCCTCCTTATTTTAGCAGGGGTTGTGTCTTACAGCATCTACTTCAGCGAGGTTTTGGGGAGCCCAGCCTTCCCCCGACAAACCTAGCTACGGCTCAGCCTTGCAGACGGGCTTGTTAAAAAATATAATTCCGTATATTATTTATGAATATTGTTTTGCAAATCTCACCGAAGTAAAAACTTCTGCCAAAGCCTGTGGGAATCGTGCCCGGGTGCCGCCAGCCTCTGGCCAAGGGGCTGGGAGGGGGATTGATTAATCGCCGCTGGGAAAGTCGTTTGCACGCTGCAGAGAAATGAATTGGAGGGGGTTTGGGGTTTATTTGCATGTGATGGAATGAGGTTTTCTCCCCGTAGAAAGTCTTTTCGAGGAGTCCCCGACTTGGTGCTTTCCTTGGGGCGGGTGTTTGGTGCAGGCTCCGGTACCGGGGTACCGGACCGCCTTTGTGCTCCCGTTTTCCACCCGCAGTGTCGAGGCACCCGTTCTGCAGCACCTTCGTTTTCGCGGGTGATGATCCCTTCCCCTTAAAAGCAAGGAAAAAAAAAAAAAACCAACAACCAGAAAACCCCCAACCCCCCAAAGAAGGGGCTGGTTTGCTTGGCGTGGTGCGGAGCCGGGCTGCGGGGTGCGCATCCCCCCCAGACGCTGCCTCCGCCCTCGGGTTTGAGCTCTGAGGGATTTCTGAGGCCACCCGCGAGTTTGTTCAGTTTCCATATTTTTATTTTTTTTTTAAATTTTATTTTTTAAATTTTTTCCGTCGGGAAGCGATAGGGATGGAAAGATGGACCCGCGGCTAATAAATCACGGCAGCGGCGGCGGCGCTGCCGGCGTGGGGCCAGCCCTCGGCACAGCTCGTCAGGCCACGGCTCGGGTGCCCCGGTGCGTGGCAGGGTGCTGGGGGGGGTGGGGGCGAGGGAGGGGGGATTGCAGGGCTGGTTACGGCTTTTAACGGGATACGGCCAAATCCTGCCCTGGCGGCCGCCGGCGGCAGGCAGGGATGCGCACTTGCTGCGCGGTCCCTCTCCCGGGCACATCAGCGGGGGGGGGGTGTGGGGGGCGGTTTGCATGGAGGCTGCTGCATCTCTGGAGTGGCCCCCCAGGTCCCTGGGGTGGTGAGGAGGGGGTCGTGGGGCTCTGTGTCTCCCCCCGCCCCAGTCCGCCCGCCGAAGCATCCATCAAACCACCCTGCACGCAGAGCCAGCCCTGAGATGCTGCTGGGCAAACGCAGCCACGCAGCCCATAATGCCATTGATATTATTCCTGTTATATCAAATAATTTAGTTAAAACAAGCGAAATAAATGCGAGGCTTTCCGCAGGCAGGGAGGCAGCGCGGAGCTGGCCCCGGCGCAGCCGCCTCCGTTGCAAAGCACAAAGCAGAGCGCAGGGGCTGTATTTAAGATATTTTTCTCTTTGCGTGTGCTGGGCAAACCGGTGGGTTGACTGGGACACCTCGTGCTACCCCGGCAGCTCCCCCCCCTTTTTATTATTGTTGTTATTATTATTATTCTTTAGTAGAGGGGAGAGCAGCCAAGTCGATGTGAGTTGAGCCCATCGGTGTGCATGCACAGACCCGTGTGCATTTGGTTGGTGCTGTACATCTATGGACAGATCGGAGGGAAAAAATAGGTTTTTTGTTTTTTAAAAAAAAAAATTTCTTTGGAAATTTGGAGGAAGATATTATATTATCTGCTGCAGTTGTTTGCTTGTTGAAATTAAGCTGTGTTGCTGCCTTTAAGAAGGAGAAAGCTGTGTTAGCTTGTGCGTGTGTGTACGTACACATGGGAGTACGTGTGTATATGTATTTACAAACACATGTTTATATAAATAACCATTTATATTAAAAAAATATGTTTTATAAACGTGCATACATGTTTACAAAATAAATGAGAACGATTTACTTTGCAATACCACCGAATATACCCGCTGTTGGGGCTGATGCCGTGCTGCGTGCCATCCCCTGTGCCAACGGCTTTCACTTTGCTCTGAAATAGGTTTAACAAATGAAACGTGGAAAATGTGGCCAGTGCTGACCTGCAACCGTGGGGCTGTTCTCAGCAGCACCCCGAGGTGGGGAGCGAAGCATCCAGGGGGTTTCAGAGCAAGAAGGAGAAGGGGGACCTATGTAGATAATTTTTTTAAAAAAAATTATTCTACTGTTGTTAATGCGACACAGGCTTAAATGCCAGCAATAAATACGGTCTGAAGGGCACTGGGATTGTAACTATCCAACCTTGTGAATGATAAAATAAACTGCCTCCACTTGAGACACATGTCAGTACCCTGAAGTATTTTAAAATAATGTTGTTTAAGGCTGTAACAATACAATTTTCTCCTGTGCTCTTTTCCTCTTCCCCCCCTTTTTTCTTTCCTCTTTTTTCTCTTCTTCTTTCCTTCCTCTTCTTCCCTTCTTTCCTTCCTCCCTCATTTTTCTCCCACCTTCTTTCCTTCCTCTTTTTCCCCCCTCTTTCTTTCTTCGTTTTTCTTACCCTTATTTCCTTGTTTTTCCACTTCTTTATTTCTTTCTTTGTTTTTCTTCCCCTTCTTTTCTTCTTTTTCCCCCCTTTCTTTCCTTTTTTTTGCCCCCTCTTTTCCTCCCTCTTTTTTCCCCCTAGTTCTTTCTTCTTTTTTCCTCCTCCTTCTTTCCTTCCTCTTTTTCTCCCCTATTCTTTCCTTCCCCTTTTTCTCCCCTTCTTTCCTTTCTCTTTTTTCTCCCCTTCTTTCCTTCCTCCTTCTTTTTTCTTCTTCCTCTCTTTTTTCTCCTGCCTTCTTTCCTTCCTCTTTTTTCCTTCTTTCTTTCCTCTTTTTTCTTCCCCTTCTTTCTTTCTGTGTTTTTCTCCCCTTCTTTCTTTCCTTCTTCGTTTTTCCCCCCTTCTTTTCTTCCTTGTTCTTCTCCCCTTCTTTCTTTCATCTTTTTTCTCCCCCTCCCTTCCTCCCTCTTTCCCCCCTATTTCTTTCTTCTTTTTTCTCCTCTTTTCTTTTCTTTTCTTCCTTTTTTCCTTCCCCTTCTTTCCTTCTTTTTTTCTCCCCTTCTTTCTTTCCTCTTTCACCTCCTGTCTTTTCATTTTTTCCCTCTTCTGTCTTTCCTCTTTCCCCCCCCCCTTTCCCCCTCTTCTCTCCCTTTTCCCTATTTTCCTTTTTCCTATTTTCCTTTTTCCTATTTTCCTTTTTCCTATTTTCCTATTTTCCCTTTTTTCCTATTTTCCCTTTTCCCTTTTTTCCCTCCCTGGTAGCACCCAATCTAGGGTACAGAAGGTCCCCCTCTCTCCCAGCCACCAAGCCCCCCAGCACACCCCAGGCCGGGGCAGGGCATCTCCTGGCGCTCCGGAGCAGGCGGCACCCCTGGGGAGAGCAGGACCCGTGTCTGGGGGGCGGGGGGGGGACAGGTTGCTCCTGCCGTTCCCATCCCTTGCCCCTTGCAGCCCGAGCTGCTGCCCGTGGGGGCTTGTTTTACCGTAGGTTGGTAAAGGAGCCACCCAGCTCGGCTGCTTTAGCGGGGACAACAGAGTCCCTCCTAAGCCTCCCCAGCACTTGTAGCAGTGTAAAAAAAAAAATTCAACACCCCCTCTCCACCCCCCCACCCCTGCTATTTACTGTCAGCCGCTCTCCGGCAGGAGAGGGAGGCAGCCCTTATGCATAAACATCTCTTCTGCTCTTACACTCCAGCTACGGGCATGGTGTTTTTTTCTTTTTTTCCCCCCTAAAATCAATCTTCTTTCATGCGTGCATGTCAGCATGATGTGCCGGGCTTTTACCGGGCAATCTTCTCCTGCAGACTTTTACAGCACCTCCCGTTTATTCTGAACTATGGGCAGATAGAGAGAGAGATAAATATCCGGCTTTCCAGATCTCTAGAAGCTGTCCATCTATAGGCAGACATTGTATAGGAGTCTGGATGGCCGGGTATACATCTTGCCTTAGGAAAAGCCCTCCTTCTCCAAGAACCCTCTCATAGCATGGGTGCTGTAGGGGGGCACTGGATGGGGCTGGACCCACCACCACTGCTCTCCCCTGCTCACCGCTGCTCGCTGCAGCATGGCTTCGCTTCAGCCCCCCTTTCCCTGCTGTTTCCAGCATCAGGGGTCTGTCACACCCCGGCTGGATGGCAGGAAGCGGGTGGAAATGTGCTCTTCCCATCACGTGAAAACCAGGGGCCTGGGGACCAAGCATGTGTTAGACTGTGGGGGGATGCAAAGTGGCCAGCACGGGTGGCTCGTGGTCCTCGGGGTGCAGCGACAGTGGTGGGGAAGAGATATTTGCCCATGTTGAAAAAGCCTCTGTGGGTGGGGTGCAGGTGGTTGGTGTCCTGCACCCCCAGATCACAGTGGGGACCCTGTGGGTGAACCCCTGAGTCACCCCAGCAGCCTGGCCCTTGGGGGAGGGTGGTGGCCACAGGGAGAAACGAGCCGTGTCCCAGGTCAGGGGCTGCAGGATGCCGTCCTGGAGGGAGCGAGGGGCAGGCGGGGAGCATGGCCTGAAAAATAGGGTGCAGAAGGGAAAAAAGCATCGTGTGTGTGTGTGTGTGTGTGTGTGTGTGTGTGTGTGTGTGCATGGCAGGGCCATGGGTTTTGCTATCCCGGAGGGTTTTGGTGAAGGTTTGCAAAGGAAGATGTGCTGGGACACCGGCAAGGCAAGGGGTGGCAGCTCATCACCCCGCAAAGCACCAGCACGAGCCACCGCGGGGCTTTGCTAGCCACAGCGGCCAGGTGGGAGCACGGCAGGGGCGAGGGGGCTGCTGTGGCTGACGCTGCTCTTCTCTCCATCTCTCTCTCTCTTCCCCCCCTGCCCAGAGATCCCCCAGTGCGCCGGCTGCAACCAGCACATCCTGGACAAGTTCATCCTCAAGGTGCTGGACCGGCACTGGCACAGCTCCTGCCTCAAGTGTGCCGACTGCCAGATGCAGCTGGCCGACCGCTGCTTCTCCCGGGCCGGCAGCGTCTACTGCAAGGAGGACTTTTTCAAGTGAGTACCACCCGGGGGCACAGCCCCCCCCCCGAAAGTGGCGTCTCCCCGCCTGTGAAGTAGACACACAACCTATTTTTAAGCGTGATTTCTCCGAAATCTTGATTTTTTGTTGTTGTTGTCGTGGAAATAAAGGAAATGTTGGTGCTTTACAGCTGCCACAGGTTGGATGCTGTTTGTTGGGCTGTAACCTCCTGAAAGCCCCAAATCGCCCTGATGCTCCCATCCCTCCCCTGTGCTGGTTTTCAACCCCCATGGGATGGGGAGCTGCTCGGCAGCAGCCCGGGCTCCGCTCAGAGCTAGAGGGCAGGAGAAACCCACGCAACGCAGTGGCAGTGCTGCCTGCTCCTGCCCGAGCCTGGGCTTTGCTGATGCCATTTACCTTTGTCTTTTTACCTTTTTTTTTTTAAAAAAAAAATCCTTTTTTTGCTCCCAGTAGCATGAAAACCTCATTTGATTTTGTTGACAGCTGCCTCCGAGCTCTGTGATGCCCCAGCCTCGGCATTTCCTTGCTCCCGCAGGACAGGACAACCCGTTTCCCATTAAAAATGGACTTTTCAGCAGGGATGCTCTAGTCCCTGGCTGCTGGCGAAATATGGTCGTTTTCCCAAGGGATGGCAGAGGGTGTTACACCGGGGCCAGGCACAGCTCTGCTGGCGGTGAATCGCCGTGAAGCGGAGAGGTGCTGCTTTACACCTCCTGCGGGGGGGAGGGCCGGATCCTGGCCAGCGGGTGCCTTTTGCTGCCCGGCTGCAGGTGATGAGGCCCAGCTGAAAAGCAGCTGCAGCACCTCGGGGACCGGGACCACCTCCCCGTGCCATCGTCTCCTGCTCATCCCCGGCTGCACCAGCTCTCCCCATCACCCCCCAGCCGCTGGCTCACCGGCTAAACCAACCGATGGCAATTACTCCCATGCTAAGCCCTGGGCAGGACTTTCCCTGCCTGCCCATCCCCGGGCTCTCAGGCCTCCTACGTGCCCACCCTCCAGCTATCAGGGACAAAGATGCAGCTTGAATTTCTCCTTCCCAGCTGGGGAGCGTGCGACGGTCAAAGCAGCCGCTACAGCCTGGGTAATAACACTTCACTTCTGATATTTTCCACCCTATTAATCTCCAAGTCATTTAAATAGTCGCCCAAAAGGTGCAGGTAATCAATGTTAATTAGAGTTGAAAGATCAGCGACTTTCTTAGATGAGGTCCTGCCTGGATTATTTGGTGCCAATCAATAGCATCTCAGCGTTCGCTCGGGCTCTCGCCTCACCTTTATTTCAACCGCTCATTGATTTTGGGATAGATAACCTGCAGAGGACGTGAGGATTTAAGGCCAACTTCAGAAACAGGTTTGCAATTCAGAAGCTGCTTCCGAAAAGTCCAGATTTTTTGATTTTCATCTTTTTTTCCTTCTCCCAAATCACTCTTGGTCCCCGGCCTCAGGCAGCTCTGTCCTGGGTCCGGCCATCCCCAGGTGGTGTGGAAAAACCCCGGGATGCTGGTAGGGGGGAGTGTAAAATGGCTTTAAGTGTTCTTTGAGGGGGGGTGTGGACGGACAGAGGGGCGAGGGGGGCTGCAAAGCATGCACCGGCTCAGCCTTGGGCACAGAGAAGCATCGTTTGTCTGTCTGTCCTATCACTCCCTCCCTCCCACTCCTCCCTCCCTTCATCCCTCCCTCCATCTCCCATCCCATCCCTCCCTCCCTCCCAGCTGACTCCGGGAGAGCTGAGGTCTCCCCAGCAGATGTCAGGGGACTCTCCCTTTAGGATACAAGCCCAGAAAATGAGACAAAACAGGTTTTCCCTCCTCACCTTCTGCTTCCAACACCCCTGTGGGCAGCTGTTGAAATCACACCAGTGCCACTCCTACCCGGTGCCCACCACCTGTCCCTGGGTGACACCAGTGTGGCTTGGGGACAGTCTTGGGGACCCAGCTTTGGTGGCTGTGCCCTGGATTTCTGGACGGTGTGAGGGCACAGGCAGCCATGGGGCTTGCAGAGTGATTTTGCATGATCAGGGGATGTTCAGCCCTCGGGGGAGCAGTGGGGGGTGCCTATACTCCCTGGACACCCCAGAATGCCACCGTGCACCCCTGCAGCCTTGGGGCTGTGGGCCAAAGGGCTTGGTTTTTCCTGGGCTGCCTCCTTTGAAGCAGAGAGGGCTGTTCAAGGTGTAAGGAACAGATTCATTCTGATGGCCTTGCTGTCCGGGCTGCTGCTGCAACTCCAGGATGGCTCCGTGGGGTCCCAGTGCCCTGCTGATGGGGTGTTTAGGGGTGCTGGGGGGGAGCAGGGGAGAGCCAGCAGAGCGCTTGCGGTGCTGGTGGGAGGCAGGGATCTGACCCATGGCAATCCCACACGGCTGATGCTGAAAACCCCAGTGGCAACGTCACTTATTTTTGATGTTCTCCCGTGCTGCCACCACCTCGTGGCATGTGTTGCCCTCACGCCCTTAATTTAATTTACAGTGGGTGTTACCTGGGTGTTATCCAGGTGTTATGTGGGTGTTATCCAGGTGTTATTTGGGTGTTAGCCTTCATGTCTGCGTCGGGCAACCGCACCCTGCCACAGCCCGGGGTGCACACACACGGGTGCAGCAGAGCGCCTGCCATCTGCGGGGGCTGCTGGGTGAGACACATAATCCTTGCACGCTCCTTGCACACTCCTTGTACGATCCTTGCATTCTCCTGCCTCACTTGCAGGCACCATCCACACTTCTTGCACCATTCTCACATGGTCCTTGTGTGCTTCTTCCACTCTCCTGGCACCATTCTTGCATGCTCCTTCCCCGTTTCCTGTCCCATTCTTGCACGCTCCTTGCATGCTGCTTCCACACTTCTCGCATGCTCCTTGCACACTCCTTGCACACTCCTTGCACGCTCCTTGCAGCCATGCTGTGGGCTTGCTTGGGCCTATGCCTAATCCGAGCCAGCACACCCAATGCAGCCGTCGGGCTGTCATTACAGTGTAAGAGCCCCATCATTCTGCATTAATCTGGGATTCATCATGCTAGCAGGGTGGTGTAATTAATTTATTTGGTATTAATGTGGATGAAATATGTACTGTCCTTGCAGGGGAAATTCAGGCAGCCTATAAGCATTAGTTAAAAGAACCATTAAAATCAAACCTTCCTCAGCTCCATTAGGCTGGTCTTTCACACTGAAGAAGATAAACCCCTGCCGTGTGAAGTGTCATGCATAATTAGGTTGATCGCTGGTTTAAACTCTGCCCTGTCTCCTGGTCCCCACCCCATCTCCAGCCAAAGCCCACCTCACGGTGGGGCTCAGGGTCTCCCGCTTCTCCTTTCAGGCGTTTTGGGACCAAATGCACGGCGTGCCAGCAGGGCATCCCCCCCACCCAGGTGGTCCGCAAAGCCCAGGACTTCGTCTACCACCTCCACTGCTTCGCCTGCATCATCTGCAGCCGGCAGCTGGCCACGGGCGACGAGTTCTACCTGATGGAGGACGGGCGGCTGGTCTGCAAGGAGGACTACGAGACTGCCAAGCAGAACGGTAGGCACCCCGAAAGGCCTGCGAGGCAGGGCCTCACACTGAAGGGTGGCCGTGGGTCACGTCGCCAGCATTGTACCTGCGGGAGGGTGTTGCTGAGGGCTCTGAGGCAGTTGGTTCTGGGGAGCTTTTCCCCAGTGGTGTGGGTTGGCAGTTCGGGGTTGCTCACGCTGCTGTGGTCAGGGCTGGTACCGGCTCCTTTGCTTGCAGATGACTCCGAGGCGGGTGCTAAGCGGCCCCGGACCACCATCACGGCCAAGCAGCTGGAGACGCTGAAGAACGCCTACAAAAACTCCCCCAAACCCGCCCGGCACGTGCGGGAGCAGCTCTCCTCCGAGACAGGGCTTGACATGAGGGTGGTGCAGGTGAGGCCATGGGGATGCCCCTCTCCACCCTGCCCCTAGCAAAGGGGGACACAGGGCTCTCACTGGGGGGTTTCAGGGGTGCCAGGGTGCTGGGGTGCTGGGTTGCAAGGGTGCCAGGCTTCAGGGGATGCAGGAGTGGCAGGGGTATTGGAGTGACATGGGTGCCCAGGAGCTGGGGTGCTGAGTTTCAGAGGTGCTGGATTGCAGGGGTGCTGGGTTGCCGGGGTGTGTGGGAGCTGGGTTGCACAGGTGCTGGTGTACTGGGTTGCAGGAGTGCTGGGTTGCACTGGTGCTGGCATGCTGGGTTGCAGGGGTGCTGGGTGGCAGTGGTGCATGGATGTTGGCATGCTGGGATGTCGGGGTGCCAGGGTGCTGCCTTGCAGGGGTGCTGCTATGCCAAGTTGCAGAGGTGCTGGCGTACAGGGGTGTCAGGGTGCCGTGGTGCCATCGACATCCCTGTTTCTCTCCAGGTGTGGTTCCAGAACCGCCGGGCCAAGGAGAAGCGGCTGAAGAAGGACGCGGGGCGGCATCGCTGGGGGCAGTTTTACAAAAGCGTCAAGCGGAGCCGTGGGGGCAGCAAGCTGGAGAAGGAGAGCTCGGCCGAGGACTGCGGCGTCAGCGACAGCGAGCTCAGCTTCCGCGGTGAGCGGGACGCCGGCGCAGGGCGGGGGGGCCGCGGGGCTCCCCCCTGCGCTGACCCCCCGCCTCTGCTCTCCCTCCTCTCCCCGGCAGAAGACCAGATCCTCTCCGAGCTCGGCCACACCAACAGGGTTTACGGCACCGTGGGGGACGTGGCGGGCGGACAGTTGCTGAACGGCAGCTTCTCCATGGAGGGGACGGGACAGTCGTACCAGGACTTGCGGGACGGCAGTCCCTACGGCCTCCCCCAGTCGCCGTCCTCCATCTCCTCCCTGCCGTCCCACCCGCCCTTGCTGAACGGGCTGGACTACGCCATGGACGGCAGCCTGGGGCTGGTGGCCCACGGGGCGCAGGGGGTGAGTCAGACGCTGCGGGCCATGGCCGGGGGGGGCCCCACCTCTGACATCTCCACGGGGAGCAGCGTCGGGTACCCAGACTTTCCCACCAGCCCGGCCTCCTGGCTGGACGACATGGATCACCCCCCTTTCTAAACGCCGCTCGCCCCCCCGCCCCGGCCCCCCTCGCTCCCCCCCACAGCCCGCAAGCGCAGCACCGAGGGCGCCCGCCGGCGGTTGACCTTTCCAGGATTTCCCATGGGAATCGGCCCCGGAGGGCTGGAGGGAAGGGGGGGGGGCACGGCATCGGCGATGACCGGGGGCCGCTGTGCCTGGGGCGGGGGGCACGGATGCCTTTGGGTGTAAGCACAAGAGAGGTGTCGGCACGTGGGACGCACGGCGAGGACGCCGGCGCAGGGCTGGGGCACGGCGGGATGTGCGACGGCGCGAGCGGCGGGAGGGAAGGACAATCAGAGATGGCAGCGTCCGCCCTGGCACCCGCGCCAGCCCCGCACCCCTCCTGCCCAGCACCGCTGCTATTTTCAAGAGTTATTTTTCGATATGGAGTTGAAACGTGACTCGGCGCTGCCCGGAGCCTCATCGGAAGGAAAAGTCTATATTGTAAAAGGGTTTATTTTAGCGAGGCCGGGGACCTGCCCAGGCAGGGCCGTTGCCCCGCTGCCTGGGGATGATGCTGCCCGCTCTGGGTGCGGAGGGACCGGGGATGTTGTGCGGTGGCTGCGGGGACATGATTTATCCCTGGGCGTGCAGGAGTGCTTACGGTGCATCACTGTGGGTTTTACCTTGGTCGTGTGGCAGGGAGGAATTAAAAAAGAAAAAAAAAAACAAAGCCTGCAACCTGGGATGCCCAAGGGCCAAGCTGGGCTGTGGCTGGACCAGCTCGGATGCTCCGGGCTGGATACTCTGAGGGTATTGCAAAAAGTTCCCTCCCAAAAGAGAGGAAAAAGGACATTTCATCAGCTGCAGAAGCACCCACAGGGTGGGGAGCAGAGGGGATTGGGGTGTGAGGCCCTCCCCTGGCATCGGCCACCCACCTCCTCCAGTGGCATGGGGCTGACGGGCCCAAGGGTGGGTGCAGGCAGCCGGGGAGGACCTGGGCACACCCCGCGAGCCCCATGGGGTCTGCTCCTGGCCGGGCTCACCCCTTTCTCAAAACCCACATCCCTGGGCTTGCAATGGCCACCTGCCCACTTGCCCCGGCACAGCCCTCGCCAGGCTGGAGGCATTCAGCCTGATGGGTAAAATCCAGCTCCATGCTTGCTGCTCAGGGTGCCCAGCTCTGCCCTGGCCTCGTGGGGATGCCCTGGCCGTGGGGTCCCTGCCATCCCCCCTCGCTCTGGGGTGATGCTGATGATCCCAGATGCCCTTCAGGGAAGGCTGGTGGTGGATCTGGTTAGCTGGCTGCCACCAGAGGCTGGGGGGCTCCGAAAGCAAAGGGTCAAAAACAATAAAAAAATTGAAAAAAAAAAATGCCACACAAGAAAGCACATCACTGGTATGTCCCTGTCCCTCCTTGCCCCCCCAGCTGGGTGTGCTGGTGCTGCAGGAGTTGCCTCAGCTGCATCCATGTGCCTCCCCTCTCCAAGCCTTGGGTGCTGCTTTGTGCCAAGCCCCCGGCCTCACCGGGCACTGCGGGCAGCTGGTGGGGAGGGGGACGGGGGGAGCTGTGCCCGCTGCTCTCCATCCCCCTTCTTTGACAAGGCCAAACACCCCTTCCCCTCGCTGTGTAAATTTTGTACAGTTCCAGAAAGTGAGAGTCTTGTTTCCTGGGGGAATAAAATAAAACCCAACAAAAATAATAATAAAAAGATTTCAAAGAATAAAACCTTATTTATTGCCATGTCTTTGAGGAATAAGGACACACCCCACCCCCCCCACCCCCAATCCTCCTGAATTTGGGCCCGGGGCGTTGCTTTTGTACCCTGCCTCCTGTGCGTTGGCATGAGATGTGTTCAGTCACCCCTCGCCTGGAGGGAAAGCGATGTCAAATAAACTCGGGATGCTCTTTAGCAGCTGCTGTCTTTGGGATTTTCTTCCTCAACGGGAGGGCAGCGACCGCCATCGGCATCGCCTGCTCCAGCACCGTTGGCTGTTTGGGGGTCGGGATCCCCTGGGTTTTGTCTGGATGGAGGAGCTGGCATCCCTGGATGGGACAAGTGACACCGGTCAGCGTGGCTTGGCTTTTTGCGGGCACGGAGAGGTGGGTGGGCATCTCCATCCCTGCCACATGGCACCCCGAGATGCCTGCAGCTTTCCTGCCAACACGCAGCGATAGTGGTGGGTGCCCGTGGTCCACCACCATCGCCTGGCTGTATCACCACAGCACTCAGAGGGCACAGGTGAGATGGAAAAGCCATGTCGTGGAGGGTCCAAGCCCCTTCACGGGCACCGGTGTGTTGGCTTTCTATATTTTAATCATTTTAACATTTAATGCTTCTCAATTAAAGTGATTTCCTGGAGTAGATGCCAAGCTTAGGGCGAATGCACATTAACCACTTTCTGTATCGGTAGTTAAAGGCACCGAGGGATTTAAACAGCAATCCGCAAGGCTGCTGGGGAAAGGTTTGGCTGAATAAAGCAGATTATAAACAATAATATATGTCTTTCTCTTTTTTCCCCCCCACCCTCGGCCCTGCCTTTTTTTTTTTTTTTTGGAAAGGCTCCAACCTCACAAACAGACCTAAAGTGCTATAAACATCTCCAGGGCTGAGTGCTCAGCCCCCAAATGTTCTCTCTGAAAGCATGGGCATTGCAGCTACTGCTTTTCATCCCCGCTTTAAGAGAGATTTTTTTATGACCCGACGTGTCCATCAAGCCAAGCAGTGGCTGTGCATTATGGCACTGTGCAAGGGTGGCCGTGCTTGTCCCTAACCTTGATGCCACCACATCTCCATCCCGAAGCCAGCGGAGCAGCTCCGTGCGGAGCACCCCAACATTGGGGGGTTGGCATCTTTGTTTCATCCGCATCCGGATGCAAAAGCCATGGGTGTTGCCATCAGCACCTGTTGCATTTTGACCGTGTGCTGTGGCTGTGATGAGACCTGCCTGCAGGTCCTCTTGGCAGTGTGAGGAAGAGAAGCCACTGTGGGTCCTGCTGCACTGCTTCCATCGAAAAAGCATCGCCCCGCAGGGACTGGCAGGGATCCTAAATGTTAAAACCTGGCATTTGCTGCACAGCAAATGCACAGTTTATCAGCAGCTTGCTTCATGCATCTCTGCATCCAAGCTCCCTGCCTGCCCCTTGTCACGACTGGGCGGTGAAAGCGTCCCCCAACACAGTGGGGCCGGTGCGTGCGTGGTGGCTGCAAACAGATATACAAGATGTATTTTATTTTTGCCATCCATGCTCCAGCTAGGAAGGCAGTTTCTTTGGGATGTTCATAGGGAGCAGGCTTAGAGCTCAAGTTTCCTTCTGACTTCAGAAAAAGCCCTGAAGGCTGGTTGGTTTTTTTTCCCCCAAAAGCACAGAGATCACCGCTGCAGCTCCCCAGCCCATCAAACCCCTCCAATATTAAAGGAAAATAAGTTGATGTGGTCAATATAAGGGCCCATACAGCCTGTTAACTTGCCCAAGCCATTTCGTCCCCACCCCTGAGCCTGCCCCGTGCCTCCTGCATGTGGTGCTTCAGCTGCTGGCAGCGTTCAAGCCAGCACAGCAAACTCTGTCAGCGTTAGCAAAAGCTGGCAGGAGCTGGTAGCTGCTGTGAGGGGCCAAAAGCCACACGTGCCTCCTGCCCAGCCAGTCCTTAGTGGAGGGAATGTTCCCACTTATTTTCCTGAGGCTGGGTGCACTGCAGAAAGGACTCGATGGCACGTAGCTTCCCATCACACAGATGGAGATTTCCTGCGCTCCCCTCAGGCTGTAAATCTCCTTGCCCTGGGAAGAGCAAGTGGCAGGGCAATGCCCAGCAGGGAAGCCACGGCCTCCTCTCGCCGTGTACACCCACCCCAGGCCTAGCAGGGCCCACGCAGCAGCCAGGAGTTAGGCTGAAGCACAAGCCCAGCCCTGGCAGCTCCCCTGGACCACGGCTGACCCGGCACAGCCCAGCGGGCATCCCGGTGAGGATGCAGAAAGCCCTGCACCCACCCCACCTCACTCCAGCACCCAAGGCATCATCTTGAGGCACGTCCTTCCTGCTTTCTGAGTACTCAGCCAGCTGAGAGGACCATGAATTGTCCAGGACAGGCTCACAGGGGTGACAGGCTGAGCGCAGGGTGAGTCTATGCCCAGCTCTTACAAAACCCCAGCCCTGAACAAGCCACCCTGGGGACCAACATGCAACAGGTGGACCTGGAGCTGCTGATGGAGGTGGCGTTTTTAACACCATTTAATTCAGCAAAGCAGTTGTGTGACGTGGTGAAAAGTCCTGTCAGCTCAGGGAGGTTGGTTAGCCATAAAGGATCTGTCTTACGTAAGTTAGGTGACAACTAGAGGGACGGACAGACAGCTGTACTTTTGTGGCCCTTACTCCCCAGGGCGAGAGCTTGAGCAGTGCTTTCCAAGGGCTATGATGGCACTGAGCTGCCTCCTGTCCTTACTGCTTCCAAGGAATCAAGTCACTCCCTGAAAGACAAACATGCAGAGGCACCGTCCCAACACTGTGCTTTTCTTTTATTTATAGTATTTTGTTTGGACCCGGGGAAAAAAAAAACCAAAGCAAAACTCAACCCGAATGGGAGAGAGGAGCATCCCACCTGGCCCAGCAGCCCTCCCCTCCCCACAGAGGAGCTGACCAGTCAGCACAGGCTGCTCTGGTGAGACCTCCAATGCAATACTTGCATTTAATACATTAAAACGATCTTGGGGCCTTCTCCAGGCCCTCTGTCCCCTCCCTTGCTCCCTCCCCGCCCCCCCCCGCCCACTGATAAATGCCAGAGCATGCAAAACCCTGATCCCATCCTGCCCAGGATACGCGCTCGGCCAGCCAGCCCTCGTGCTGGAGAGCCCACCCAGACCCTGTGCTCTAAAAGCTCCCCTTCGAACCCCCAAGGCATTTTGGAGGGCAGCGGGGGGAAGAGAAGGGACGTTATTGCGGCGCGTGTCTGTCCTCCCCGCCGTGCGTTGCCGCGGGGTTAGGTCTTGCCAGTGGTGTGCTGCTGCAGAGCCGACGTGATGGCTTTACAGTCTGTCACCTCCTCTGGCAGGCAGCCCTCCTGGTCCCGGAGCGTGGGGTCGGCTCCCGACTTCAGCAGCAGCTCCACGATGTCCAAAAACTCACAGGCGGCAGCTGGAAGGAGAAAAGGGAAGGGTGAGTCTGGGGAAGCCCACCCGAGGCGGCGGTGATGGGTGTTTCTGGAGCAGTGCTGTAGCTGGTGACTGCCCACGTGTGTGCCAGAGGGAGGAAATGCCGTGTCAGCACCTGGCCAGGCGGAGCAGATCGTTTTTCGGGGAAGTGTTCGGTACTCAATGTATTGCAGGTCTTTGGATTTAATAGTGCAAAGGAGAAAGACAAGAGTGAAAGCAATGAAAAGCCAGAAGTCCTGAGGGGGTGTTGCTGGTGCAGCTGCCACCCCAGAGCCACGGAGCCGCCGGGAGCTGGGCAGTTTGCAGGGCATCACCCGGGACGATGCACAGGGTGTCTGGGCACAGCTCGGCCAACACTCTGTGTCCAGGACTGCAGCCAGACCCCGCGACGGGCCCCAGAGTGCTACTGCAACACCCCAGAGAGCCCCGAAGTGCCACCTGGGAAAGCCTGCCCTGCCAGCTTTTGTACCCAGAGTTTATAACGCATTTATCATTCATAACATATTTATAAACGCTGTGCCCCTCACCTGCCTCCTGACCCTCGCAGGGCTCCACAGGCAGCACGTCCCAGACAGGACATCATCAGTACTGCCTCACTCCTGGCTTTCACCATCATTTCTCCTTGCAGGAAATGCAGATAGCTTTTAGCTGCTGGTCGGCCCTTCCCTGAGCATCAGCCCCAGGGAAAGGTGAGCATGCCCACAGACAGCCAGTAACAGCACATCGCTGTTATTTCTAACTCACACCTCTGCTAGCAACTATTTTTTCAACCCCAATTTACCCTGCCAAGACAGAATCAAGTTTGACCTGAGCTCTTCTCTGTCCCAAGGATGAAACAGCCTGGCAGCTTTCAGCTCCCCCTCCAACCTCGTCTAAGGATGTAAAAAAAAAAGCACCAGGCAAAAACTGAAAACTCTTAACACTGAAGAGCTGAGCTTGGCCGATACCAGCAGAAGTCCCAGTGCCTGGATGTTCCCGTAAATCCGTGCAACGCAGATCCTAGTGAAGCCAAAAACTGCCTCAGCCCCCATCTGCCTTAAGAGACGGTGAACCGGCAGCTTCCTCTTGCATTGGTAGTGATTGGTTTTAATTATATTTCAGGCGCTTTTACAACGTAACCGACCAACTCTTTTTTTGCTGTTAAATGTAGTAATTAGAGTGTCTTTTGCATTACTCTGCAGTTTTCTACTGACCCAAAGGGACAAGCAGCAATGTTTAATTAAAATAAATTTGATGTGTGATTGGAGCTTATACAGAAAAAGATAAAAAATGGGGAAGAAACGGGGGAAGGGGTTGGTGAGGAAGCAGTTGGTGGTGTGGGTAAGGCTGAGTTGAAGGGCTGGGGGGCACATCCCGGGGTGACAGCACAGCACCCCTGCAGAAAGCAGACTTCCAGGGGTGCCAAGGAAGCTGCAGTGGCAGCTCTTGGGGCCGAGGAGCTGGTGCCCACATGGGGAAAGGTGACTTCCTCATCCAGTGTCACCGGCGGGCACAGCCTGTGTCCTCGAGTGGGCCGGGGACGTCCCTGGGGATGAGCACAGCTGCTGGATTTATCGCACCCTGGGACCCCCGATTTGTCAAGGGCCGGAGTGGCAGCCCTGACACTGGCACGGGTGAAGATGAATTTCCATTCAGCGCAGTTTGCCTTCTGACTCCATTAATCCTCAGGGTTCAGATGATGAATTTCTTTTCTTTTTTTTTTTTTTTTTTTTTTTTATTATTTATTTTCCCTCCAGCATCCCCTCCCACTGCCCTGCCACAGCACAGAAAGAGCCGAACAGATGGTGCTTTGCAGGGAAGCCGGAGCACCCATGAGGATACAGAGCCTGCCCACTCCGTGGCCACGTGGCCACCAGTGCTCGGAGAAGCCTTGATTTCCTCTGGGAGAGGCAGCGGCAATGATTTTAGTATTCCCAGCGGGTGGGTGGATGGATGGATGGAGAGGAGCCGACGACTAGCGGGGAGACCGTGCTCATGCCCATCAACACGGCACCGACCGCTGCCAGCTGTCCGGAGGAGAGTGGGTCCGGCGGTGGCTCCCACCGGTGAGCCGGTGCCTTTGGACCATGCTGCCAGCTGGCCTCCACTTAACCTCCGATTAAACCCGGGGTCGGCGCCGATCGGAAGGAGGCAGGATTTATAACCCACAGCAGGATGCAGTTTGACACCGGCTGTAATCAGGGGAGCTGTCACCACAAGGACAGCTGTCAGGCCACGCCGGCTCATAAAAAGGGATAGAGACACCCTAAAAGCAGTGGCTGCCTTGTTGGTCCTGCTGATGGGATTTAACCCTTCCCTGAACAGCTCCTAACAAAAGGGAAGGCCTTGTAAAGGCACTGCTCTGCTCAGCACCACCAGTTTTCACACGAGCTCTCATGTCTCTGCTGCAATTAACGGCTTGGTTATGAAGCGCTGACCGAGATGGTATTGGGAGATTTTCAGTGAGTTCTAGTTTCAGGCCAATAGCCACTTGAATCAAAACCATTCCCTCGTTTAACAAGCTGTTTTCAGGATCGGGGTGATTTATGACCCGATCAGTTAAGCAAGGGAATGAGGACAGCCTGGGTGCAGCGCCAGTCGCAGGGACAGCGGGGCACCTGCGCGCACACCGGACCTGTGTGCCCTTGACCCAGAGAGGCCTCCCCAAAGATGATGTACAGGGAGGGGAGGTGGGATAATACTCCACGGAAAGAAAAAATTTTAACACTTAAAACATTCAGGAAAAAAATCCCTGGTAAACTGTCATTATTGAAACATCTGAGCTGGCAGGGTGGATCGGAGAAACCACTTCTGAAATAATGTTAATACATCGCTTATGTTTGTCTGCTTGTGTTAACCAACCTGCTTCAGCCACCAGCCAGAGGGATCCACCTGCACATAGTTTACACTGAGGGGATGCACCCACCCTCTACTTTCACATACTGAACTTGCTTGAAGCAGGTGCTCTTGGAAAATGCATATGCTGTGCCTTTGTACAACCTACTATAATCCACTGTGCACCCCTCGGCAGGCAGATGTCAATGCTGGAGAGGGGAGCAGGGCACAGCATCTCCCCAGGAGAGAGAAAGCCCAACCTGTGGAATGATCTGGGCAGAGAAAGGCAAGGTGGCATTGAGCGCTGTCGTTCTGCAGACACTGCAGCACTAAGCAACAGATTTGCTACTTCGGTCAGAAGGATAAGAATTTGAAAAATAAAGCGTTCTACAGGAAAGATGAGATGGGGAGAAATCATACGTTATTGTAATTACAGTCTCGGTTCAGGGGCCCTGGAATCTGGTAGTTTAGATCCAGATCCAAATGCTGTGCCTTGGACTGATGGTCTGCAAAGCAATTTTGCCATCCTCATAATGTCCTTGTGGAGAGATCAGAAAGAGAGAAAAAGACACAAACACTTCAGAATGACAAGTATGCTCTTAATTACACAGTGAGAGGCATCCAGAGAGAGTATAAGGTAAGAACTGGTATGTCTTAATTTTGGAAAAAATGATGATATAGATTAAATCAATACTCTTTTCCTATTGCCCACACATCAGCACCACATGTGCCACTTTAGTCTCTACTTTTCTCATTTGGAGAGAGAACAATTTTTCAATTAAAAGGATTGTTACAAAACCATATCTAATTAGCATGTCATTATAGGAGGGACACAAACTGTAACTTTGCTCTGTTGGTTTTGGTAGTAGAGAAGCTGCTGCTTTCTCAGCTGCGATCCAACAGGTTTGTCACCAGGATGAGTGGAGGTGAAGGTCATCTTGCTCGTCCCCGTCCCCTCACCTGCGTAGCCTGTTAAAGCTGTGCAGATCCTCCTCTCAATCCCCTGATGGCTAAGGGACTTAGCATCCCCTAACCAGAGCCACTCCTGGGTCTGCAGGTAGCACAACTGCATGTACATGAGTACACAGGAAAAACTCTGCAGAAAGTGCATCATGAATTGGGGAAAAAGGAAGGCTTTAAGGTGAAATCTGCAGAGGAGAATGAAGGGAGGACAGCAGTCTTCCCCACTGCTTCTCCCAGGGCTCCTATTCACACTGTGCTGGGATTTGCCGGTGGAGGTAGCCACTGGTTAATCAAACCCAGCTTCCCTGCTCATATTTCTGCTGAAATTTGCTTTCTGTACGTAGGCCAGCTGCAAACCCATCCTGTTAAGAGGGAACAACCAAGCCGAAAGGCAGCTTACCATAATGGAGTGCAGTCTGGCCTTCCCCGTCCTGAAAAAGAGAGAAAAAGAGAGAGACAGACTTGATTGTAGAGGTGTAAGTAACATCGTGGGGATACAAGTAAATCCCAGATTTAAATAAATAAGCTGAATCACAGCAATGTTTTAATTGACTAGCTAAACAGCCCAGGACACCCAGCTACCTGGCAGTTAGGCTTTGAATCATCATCCACCATCAATCCATATTGATGGATAATCAATATCTATCCACCCGTAAGAGTGCGTGGATCATGTCATGACACGAGTATAATTCAGTTCATAGCGTTATCACTTCTGGCCCATAAAAATGAAAGATTTCAATCCTATGGCCTTACTTTGGGACCCGCACTAATCCTGATGCTTTAGTGCAAGATGCTTCTGTGCAAGCCCAGCCTTGGCCAGCTACTCGAGAGAAGTGTGAAGCACCAGGACGCTGGCACAGCTCAGCACGCAGCGCTCTTCAGCATGAGAGTGCACAGGGGAAAAAAACCTCCACTTTTCTTCCACCTGAATAAATCTTAGGTCCCTGCTTTTCAGAATTCAGGTCTGGCCAAAGGTGGACCCAAAGCCCAAGTAAGTTTTGTAGGGCTGCTGGCGTCCTTGCCGCACAAGGGTGAGGAAAGGGCTACACACAGTGCTCGGGAATGAGAGCTGGTTGCCAAACTCATCCTTGTGAAACACCTGCAGTGCCAGAGCGAAGAAAACCACATGACTTGAAGACGTTGGCACACAGCTCCCTCTTCAAGCGAACATGTACGCCACTGCATCAGCTGCAATGGTTTGGGAAGTGTGTCCCCTTCCCAGACTCGGCAAGCATGGGCAGGGCTTTGCCGGTGAGCGGTCGGTGCTCATGTGGCATGTCCAGCAGTACAAACCCAAGAACAGGTGAAATAACAGAAGGGAAGAATTACTGGCCCCTCTGCTTTCACTATCCCACCAGGATTAGCCTCTAATTCAGTTCTTTGCCTCCTTAATTTATTTGCATCTGTTTATGGAGACTTAAGTTTTTAATTACCATCATCTTTGGGATTAAGGTGCAAATTCTACAGCCTGCCATGGATTCTGGAGCAGGCGAAAGGGAAAAGAACAGGAAGACAGGTAGAAATCCCACCCGTAGCTGTTTGGAGACTTCTGGTTTCCCAGCTTGTTATTCTGTTTGATATTAACCCTGTTCAGCTGAGGAAGTAGGAATGACTTGTGTTTCAGGGTGGGAGGTGCCACGCTTTGCTCTGGGACACCTCACCAACACGGCAACAACCACACGACCAACAGGGATAAAAGAGAAAAGCCAGATGTAACAGGCATTTGCTGCCTAACCAGCCATCTCACATCTTTGCTGGGGAAAATGTGGGGGGTGAGATTTCTTCTTCCATGTGCCGCTATGCCCTATTCATGGCACTCTCGCCAGCGTTTGGAGGCGTCTCATTTCAGGAGCCTATTTCTGCCCAAATTGCGGGCAGCTCAATGCAAACGGGTGTCATTAGAAGATAACACAAACCAAACAACTGAAGGAATCAAGGACGGCATCCATTGATTATTCCACACTAATAAGGTAACCGACCTCAGCCAGAGCCCCCAAGTGGTCCTTAGCACGTGCCTGCTCGGAGGAGTGACAGGGCCAGCACTGACTTCAGCAAAATACGGAGCAGGGCTGGGGAAGAAGAGGTGGGAGCGCTCCGAATGAGTTATTGGAAAGGCAGGCTTTCAAATATGCAGGTTGTGTGTGTGCTGGGGGATGGGAAGCCAGCTTCCTTCCGCATCGCTGGCTTCAAAATTGTAGCCGACAAAATCCGCAGGTGAATGGGATTGGAGACACGGAGCAGAGATCCCTTCCCATCGGAACGCTTTGCTGCAAAACTCCTTATAAAATACATAGGACTGCTCCAGGAATACTACAGCCATTTGCTCCTCTTCCAAAGGCCTGTGTAAAGCACTGCTGCCTCAGCAGCAGGCTTTGGGCTAACGAGGCTTTTTATTTCTCTTAGATGTACTTTCTGGCATTTATTGGGCTAAGAGGAGAGCACAAGTCCTGGCACTCAAAATGCGTCTCTTTAATCCCAGTGCGGTTTTTAAAAAGAACTATTAATCCAATGTTATGCAAACATTGTTTACACTTTATTTATGCTGTGGATGGTTTTTTTTCCCCTTTGAGCCTGACGGCTGGCCAAATGCTATTTGTTATACTTCTCAGATGCTATGCTATTTGCTTGTATTTTCTCTGTGACAAATTTTAATCCAGGTAAATGGAAAAAGCTCTAGTGTGGTCACTCAGTAAGGGCCTTGAAATGCCCTCGGGAAGCTGCTGATCTCAATCCCTCTTTGATTTGGCTTTTTGAGCACCATGGCTAATCAGAGCCCAACGTGCCCAGCTGCTCCGTGCACAGCACTTGGCTCCAGGTAACGGCAACACCGAGCCTTCAGTGCAAAGAGGTCACACCTGGAAACTAATCAAAGACGGGCCGTGAAAGCGAGGATTACAGTTCCCATTGTGGAAATTACGTGAGATGAATATTGCCTACCAGGTGCTGGAAACGTTTGTTATACAACAAAACAAGATGCGCAGAAGTGGTTTTAGGATGAATTGTAGCTGGCCTTGATGCAAGGGAGATTTCCCAACATGCACCAGAAAGCAGCGGTTTCCGGAGCATCCTGGGCAAGGTGCAGCGTGCCTTGCAGCACGTGCCTCTGGTGGGCTGAATGACCCCAAACGGCGAGCAGACAGGGACAACCTGGTGCAGCCTCTGTCCTCACCCCGTTGCAACTTGCCCAGGGCACCAGCAAATGTCATTGCCCAGCCCAGGATCGCTGACACCAGTCAGGAGCGGGGTGTCCCGAGCGCAGCCGGGAGGAACGCAGAGATGCTGGTGGTGATCCGATGGACCCTTTTGCTCATCTGGCTTGCAAGCAGGGGCAGCTAATTCTTCTCCATTGAAACCCATTAGGATTTTTGTTGGTTTATTTTATACAAAGCACTGAGTTGCAGGGGGATGTTTGTCATGACTGTTTACTTCTTCTCTCTCCAATTTAGCTTTCAGATTACAGAAATGTAAATCATACAGAGCTGCAAGTACAACAAGACCCATTGATACACACAGAAATCAACCATCTGATAAATCTGTAATGTAAAAACCTCAATTCTGTAACCAGTTATTTCCAAACTGTGCCTATGGAAAGTTAGGTAATCACAGTGTGTTATCATTTCTGTGCTAAGGCATGTTAAAAGAAATTAGAGACATTTTTTCCCCAGTAGGAGCTTCTGTAGCATGAGAGGAGCACAAAGAGAAGGTGTTGAGTAGGGGAGCTGGTGTCAGGGAGCACAAGAGAAGAGATGGGCAGCCCTGGGGCCAAGGCTGAGCTCTGCTTTATGCCAGGATGCCTCTCAGAAATGCCCTTTCAACATCACGCCTTAGCTGGAATAATGTCAATGCGACAGGTTAGAAAGGAGGCAATCAGTGCTCTGATTTAGTGAACTTCAACATGAAAAGGGGAAAAGGCCAAGCTCAAAGCAGTAATTTGTAGTGTTTCTGTACAGCTTTGCTTTCAGCTTGCAAGGCAGTGGCAGGTACCTGTCCCAGAGCCCTTTTAGCAATACTCTGTCAACAAAAAGGAGAAGCTTGTGTAAATGGCAGAACCCATACAGGCAGACAGAAGACAACCAGAAAGGAAAGAAATACCATTACATGCAAACGTAGGAGCGCTCAGTCCCACACACACAAGTTACCGACCAACAACAGACTGACCCCAAGCTTTCCTCTTGCCTCCTAACGTTGCCTGTCATTCCTGATGACTTTTACAGCCTCTTGGCACATCTGGCCATACCAGGATGACAGCCGAGCTGTACAGCCTTCAAGGGAGACGAGAGCATTTCCAGCTATTTCAAAAATAAAACCAAATGCCCATGTCTACCAAACTCATCAAAACAAAGATGCTACAAAATCACTGTCGCCTCCTACATACATGGTCTGTGACAGATGTCACTCAATGAAAATCCAACTACCAGTGGGTAACTTATTGGATAACAGGATTTTGTTCTGCTCCTGAGAAATTTAAGCAAGAGAAATGAGAGAAGATGGACCGAGCGCAGATGGACCAACTGTCTTATCCATTAAGTGGTACTATGGCTACTGCACGTCAATTTTGTCTTATAAGTGATAGGATTATATCGGTGTTGCCATCCCATGTTCATTCCTTGGGAATTTCTGTACCCTGCTTAACCTAACACAAGGTTTCTGGACTGAGGGGCAGAGACACGGAAATGGCTTGGCTGAGCCCTGCTGAGATGCTGCACATGCTATAGAACACAATTCCCACTGCCCCGCCATGGCAAGCAGACCCTGACGTGCCAGTGTTTGACTGTGCTGGTTTCATGGGACAGTTTTTAAAACAGTGTTATATAAACATTGATCTTCCAGACCTGCCTCACTTGCTCTCCAAGCTGCATACAGAAACCTCTGCGAGCAGGAAGGTGGCCCTGAGGGAGACACCGTCTCTTCCTCCACCTCACATGTTTTATTTAGCACAAGTACAGAAAGAGGAAAAACAAAACCGTGCTGGGTAACCACCTGGGCCAACTCTGGTCCAGCTAGACCCCGTATCAGTGATGAAGCTGGGGCTGGACAGCCCTCCACCCCAGCTGCGAGGGTCTGCACAGGACCCCCCCACCTCCTCGAGTGCTTGGTCCACACCGAGACCTCATCTCTGTGCCTTCAGTCACATCTCCAAGTGCAGACACCGTGAGCATGAAAAGCACAGCGGAAAACATACTCCCTTTTGAGGGATAGCACATGCACTCTTTATTTTAAGGTATTCTTTCCCCCACGTCACTCTTCTTTCTGTTCATTTGCGGCACCTTTTAAGGTGCACGCTTGTTCCCATTGACAGACTCCAAATGTTGGCAGGGATCGCAGGAGATAAGACTGATGAGGTGATAAGAGTGTTTAACAGCGCTGGGTCCTGGGCAGCATGGATGGGCTGGAGGGAAGATAAATATTTACACTACATCTTTAGAAGGTGAGTGAATAAAAAGGGCTAGAATAATACAGCCTCTGAACAAGCACCGGTGCTTAGGAGCTGTGAATATAAATCTCTGCAGCCTCACGACACACACTCACTCAAGCCAGGGAGATGAAAAATAGCAAGAAAATACTTCCCTCCACTTTTAAAAAGGGTTTTATTTCTCATTTATTTCCACTTTAGACTTCAACTTCCCAACAATTTACTTTAACCTCATCATCTTTTTCTCTCTCTGAAATTTTATCCCCAAGATGACTGAGGGTGAGACTACAGACAAAAGCATGCCAGAATTTACATGCTAACACCCACCAATATGTAAAACCAGGCAATGTGGGCTAATATAACCAGTCCAAACTCCACCAGACAATTCAGTAGATGGCCCCAACACAGCCTTTATTTTCATTTACATGCTGCTTTTGCACACAGCAGCCTGGGTTTGGACACGTCCATTAATACATGTAAAATGAATGCTTGGACAAGTGGATCACTGTGTGTGCTAATGCTGCCATAGAGATGCAATGGTTTAGTTTAAAATTTGATACTGTTCTTTTAAAATCTCTACCTTAGACCAGTGTGCATGCGCATGCACCCAGACTTTTGCCTTTAGTGCCCTCCTGAGCCTTAAAGCAATGTCAGTGACAGTGCAATTTAAGAAACAAGACCATCTAACAGCTTTCTGCCAGTACGTCTAGAGTCCCAAATAACTCCGACCCTAGAAAAATAAAGCAGACCTTTATGTTTTCTCCGCATTTTCCAGCTTTTGATGTTGCTAAAGCAAAACACCCTTGTGACAGCTCACCTTCACCTGCTGTTTTAGACCGGGTGTCCCAAATGTTCACAGAATTGTCTAGGTTGGAAAAGACCTTGAAGATCATCCAGTCCAACCACCAACCCAACATTAACAGTTCCCAACTACACCATGTCCCTCAGCGATATGACGACCCGACTCTTAAACACCTCCAGGGATGGGGACTCCACCACCTCCCTGGGCAGCCCATTCCAACGCCTAACAACCCGTTCTGTAAAAAAATGCTTCCTAATATCCAGTCTAATGAAGATAATTAGTTAGCTGGTGTTTGTGAAGTGCTTGTGGGGTTATGGCTGTTTATGTTAAGAGTAGGCTGTTGGGAGACATCATGATGTGCATCCTCGGTACCAGCTCGAAGGCAGCTCAGGCACTCCCCAGGGCTGTGGGACTAAGGATACAGAGCAACCTCTGGCAGAAGCAAACCCAAAATTCATGCACTGGTCGTGAGCAGCTGTTATTTGGGAATTGCAAATAGCTGAAGCTGACAAGTGCAGGGCTTGGATATCCCCTGAGTTTGGTTCCCCAATTAACTCTTCCACCTCCCTTGCATGCGGGTAGGCTTGGCAGGGACGGCTCTCTTACCGAGCTGTCCCTCTCCAAGAGCTCTCTCCTCTGCCCCCTTCTGCCCATTCAGACCTTTTCCTGCACTGTGCTGGGCAGATATTCATAAGCATGGAAGGTGCTAGACCGATCTTTATCATCACCTCTTGGGCCCTTCTCCAGAGCCTACCGCCAGGCTATCATTTGGCCTATCTTCTAAGTGCCTCACAGATAAATTAGATCTGCATAGAGAAGCAATTATTACATTTCTAATGGCATGGACCCTTACAGCACAATCTGCTACTGAAAGGCAAAGAAAATTGCATTAGCTTTTGTTTGATTCAAAATTATGATCAAGGGAAGAGGGATGTTAAAGCCCTTTAAAGTCAAGCCTCCGAGCTGGGGATCTTTCTGTCTGGGGACCTCCCTATTCATATTCGCTGCCTGAGCTCATACTCGTGGTTCATTTAGGTGCACTAATTTGGAGGAGCCCTCCACTTTCAAAGCCGCTGTTAAAACCAGATCTAAGAAAGCTCGGAGAGAATATGATGACTGCCACTCGCTCCCTCCCAAAGCCTGCATCTGCTAATGCACCCAAACGCCACCGGCCCGAGGAGCCCAGCGTGCTAATCCTTCATCGCCCTAGTTTCTAACTGGTGGTGTACCTAAATTTCCAAGTGCAATTTCAATGGGATTTATCACATCTACTATCATCAGCATGTAGTGCTGCTGGCACAGATACAGACTCTCAATATCCCAGCGCAGACATGGCTGTCTTTAATTGCAGAACAAACTGATTCCTGAATCTACACAGCGGCTCATGCGGCAACTCCGAAACTCTCTGGGCTGTTTTCCTGTTGTGCATTTTCACTGCAATTTGCAGCTGGCACTTTGAGCACAGCTGTGTATTTGTACGTATGTGTTTATAGGTTGCTCCAAAGAGTATTTGCTACTGCCTGTTACTTCCAGCATCAGGCATCCTTCTGGTCATCAAACAAATGTGTTGTTGGTGCAATATAAAAGCTGCCGGGAAGCTGCAGGTTTGCTCAGCCCAGGGATCAAAAATGTGTTTGGAAAGAACCAGTGCCTAGAGCTGTAACAAGTGTCACAGCGCTGCAGCTGAGCCAGCCTCCAACAGAACTATGCAAAGGCAGTCCCGGGATGCAAACAGGACAATATTCCTCAGGGCAAGATGCTAAAAATCTCTCTTCTCAGGGTGCTTCCCTGCCCCCTCCCCATGTAAAAGTTAGTAGCTCTTATACTGCTTTATCACTTTAGCGTGGCTGAGGCAGATACCTGGTTATTTAAGGGGCAGGATAAATGGGCTGAGACAGCTTTCCCATCCCCAATTCACTAGGGAACGCTTGGAAATTCCACCTGACACCGGGACTGCACTGTGCTCTTAAACAATCTCCCGTCTGATCCGATTGTTCCCCAGTGGGGAGGCAGGCTGCAGCTCGCTCAAGAGTCATTGATTGGATTAACAGCCTAATTCCCAACAGATGAATAGAATACTGATGTCTTGTCAGCCCACATCATAGAAGGAAAACACAATCTGCTTCTACAGCCCCGAAATTTAACCCTTTGCTTCCCTGCTCCCCCTTCCCGGGGCACAGCTCTGAACGCACGGGTCCGGCACTTTCAGCTTGAGATCCTACCCATTCAAACGAGAAAAGATATATTAACCTTTGGGACAGTTTGCCTAATCACCTACATGCCACGGGATCATACGTTATTTTCCGTAAGGTTGGTTCTGTAAGAAGCCCTCTTTTCATCCTTTCTAGACAGAAGAGATTTATACCGGGGACCTTAATTTTTTTTTCTTCACCATTTTACCACCTGTCGTTGAAGGAAATACTGTATGCTTCACAGTAAGCAGCTGAAAATTCATTAGCTTAACGATATTTATTCTGAAATATACAGATATTGAACGTTTTCCGAGTCTATCGTTTGATGAGGAGGGCAGATGCCTGGAGAGGAGCATCCAGCCGTGTTGCAGGAGAGGCATCGCTGCAACGTCCTCTCCCTCCAGCAGCCCTTGGCAAGCCGCGGGGCAGGGGAGAGAAGCCGGGCGCATCGTTCGCTCCCGTTCTCCACCTCCTAATGGAGCCACTAATGTTTTCTTACCTCATAGAAAGACTGTGATAAGAAATTAATTGCTACTGGTCAAATGTTCACTACTACAAAGCAGGACAGTGTGCATATTAAAGAGATTCTCCAAGAACAAAATTTATTTATGGACTCCTTGGCACTGTCTGCATTTATTTCCTTGCTCGAGAGACAAGAATAAATAAAAATCATCGGATTTTAAGAAATGTATTCAAAACGACCTGCTTTTTTTTTCTCAGATCATTGGGGTCCATAATGCGGTGGTTTTTATTTCCTTCTAACAGCCACCTTTTGTGCTTGCCTTTACAAAACAGGCAGATATACAGTTAAACATTGTAATTTTTCCAGCAGTAATCCTAGAATATACAGAAATAGAGCTGCAGCACTCATGCCAGGACTGTAACCCGTATTGAGAGGTGGCCTCAGGAGTGTCTCTGATCCAACAGTCTCTGTGGCAATGGCTTACCAACTCTTTAACTATTTTTCCCACCTCTGCAAGGTGTGTACCACCTGAGATAAGCCAGGCTGCTCTGTGAAACAGAACTAAGGTATTTTCAGTTTCATTTGGATTTTACACCTCACATGCAGAGTGGAAACGTTCCCCCCGTCAGTTCTTAACTCTAAAAACTAATTAGCCCAGCACTAACTAACATGACAAATGGGAGAGAAAGCATGAAAGGATGGAGGCGCTCACCCTTTTTTTTCTCCTTTTAACAGTACCTGCTGGCCATGACAGTTTTCCAGACTTCATGATTTCACGACATTAATATGCATATAAAAAACTTGCTAGGAGACTGAATGAAAGAAACAGGCCTCCCCTCTCCTGGCTGCCAATACATCAACCCTACAGAGAGCCCTGTTTGCAGAGAGAAGCAGGGTGCTCTGTGTTCACAGCACGAGCAGCGGGGAGGCAACAGTATGCATTAATGACAGAGCTGCCTTAACCAAAACAATTAGCGAGAGATGCCGCATCGACTCAAACAATTCAATTAATGCAGTTAGTGCTACTATTTTAAAGTCATTCAAATTATTAGCTCCTTTTACAATTTGAAACCATAATGTTTCATTTTCATCCCAGATGTGAATTGTTCCAGAATGGCAATAAATAAATAAGTCAAATGACCCCTGTCCAGTCCAGCCCTCGTCCTGTAATATGGCTGCATTGTATATTCATGAATCCAGGTTAAGGATGGGGACTGGGGCAGTTGTGCCCTGGAACTAGCAGACTGCAGGTTTTATAAATACATACAGAAATAATTAAAATCTAAGGGGTTTAGAAGGGTTAATCTCCTTTAAATAATCTCTGCCACAAAGCCTGTAAAGTCACTGCTGGCACCGTGCCCACATGAGACCGGCTGTCGGATATCAGGACAGCACGTGTGGATGGGAGCAGAGAGATTAAGTGGAAGCGCTGCCGCGGTGGCCTATCAGACACACTGCTCCCCTGCATATGGCTCCCTGGTCACTGCCGAGGGGCTGCAAATGCTGTGAGCAGGATCGGCTCCAATGCCAACCAGCAAGTCAACATGCCACTTGCTCCACCTGATTAAAGAGAGAGAAGGAAGCTCGATCAGGCTGCTAAATTTAGCAGGTTGGACAGGAGACAGCAGGAGCTGAGAGCATTGCTGTCACTGCTCAGTTCACCTGAGCCCTTTCTGACTTCAAGGCAAACGGTGCCTTATATTTATTCAAAGGTATTCAGGACTTTGGAAATAACCTCTTTTTCTCGCAGGCTTGAACCCCCATCCCTGGGTGGCCAAGGAGACGTCTGCACTTTAATTGTCAGCTATAATGGACTCGGAGCTGCCACCCTGCATTTCAGAACGTCCTCTTCATATAGAGTGTCTTTTTAAAGCCAACAACCGAGTGACCATTAGAGATAAAGAAATCCAAAAGAAAGCAGTGAAACCACCCCCGTGTGGGCAAAAGCAGTGCCCTATCTGAGCCCACGAGTTTGATTTCCAGTGATGTGGGCAAAGGCAGGGTCAGCTGAAATGCCCGCAAGCCCTGCAGTAGCGGCTGGGGCACTGCCCGGGAGGTTGCAGTATCGTGACGACTGCAGGCATGGTTGCAATAAAAGCACAGCCACGTTGCACGTGGCAATGTGCTGCAGGAGGAGCAGAGGTGCTGCTAACAGCCTAGGGATCTTTTTTAAGTCCCTGAGGATAAAGACTCTGGAGACTCTGTTTTGGTCTCATAAACCTTCCTCGGCTTGGTGTGCAAAATCCAAACTTTCCATGTTGAGACAGTCTGAACGATCCTCTGAACTCATTAAATGAGATCTGGATTTTACTAAGCCAAGCTTGGGGAAGCCTGAGGTACCAGAAGAGCTGAGTTACAGTGGCTCATGGCCCTCAGCTTGAAAGGCACTTCTTTTTTTTCCTGCTCCTTTAGAAAAACCCAACACCAGGGACCTTGCTCAGACATCTCAAAGCATCTCAAGATAGCGCTGTGCCCTGCAGCCTCCAGACAGCCTCTCCTTCCCAAGCACGCCTGTTTCTTAAGGACGACGACTCCTCTCTGTGGCTAATCTGGAATTAGAGAGGACGTTCGCACACTCGCAGCCGTCTGCCAGAGAGGGAAGGCTTCAGACACTGGATCCTGCCCCAAAGTGGACCACTGCCAGGGAGAAGCCGACTGCACGTGTTGACTTAAGAAGCTCTCGTCTCATCACCTCAAAGGGTTGCTGTTTTTGTGACATCCAACAGCCTTTTAGCAGCCTCTGTGAATTGTATTAGTAGTTGATTTACCATTTTTTATTTTATAAGGCATGAAGCTGCTCTTTCATTGGATCATCCACCACCAAGTACAACTACACGTTAGACTCTGAAAACTCCCCTCTCAGTCTATGACTGTTGGGACTGCTTCCTGATGGAAGAAAGGAGAAATAAATAGAGAGGGAAAAGGTTTATTGGTACTGCTTATTCACAGACAGTCAGGTTTCCAAACAGCTATTAATAAAGTGCCAATATTAAAGAAAAAAATGAAACATGTCTGGAGAAAACTGCCTCAGGACATCAAGCTATATCAGTAACTGGGATTTCTCGATGGAGCCACAGTGCTATTAAAATAAAGCTGAACTAAGTACTTGCAGTTTGGTCTGTCATTACTTATTTAGTGAGATGCAAAATTGATCTGCACTTTAAAGGGCTCTTTCAATGTCTAGAGGCAGCACTTGCTCCCTCCTTGTGCTGTATAATAGAGGTGTTCCTAATGAAATTCAGCAGGAGCTGGAGGCAACCAGGGAAAACCGTGGCCAACTTTATAACAGACAGATTTATGTTCAGGGATGTCCTGCTTTTTGAATGAGTTATTCTGCACAGGGCAGGAATAAGAGGTTCGCCATTCACGGGTTGTACAAGCACAGCAGAAGGTCAAGTTCCCGGTGGTGCTCACTCCGAGCTGAAGGCTGGGACTGCTGTCACATCTGGGGCTGAGCCGAGCGGGTCCGTCCCATTTTCTACTAAAGCAGCCCAGGGAGCCCGCTGGGACCCGGACATCTGTCCCCAGTGCCCAGAACTGGGACCAGCCCATTTCACACTGGGCAGACAGCTGGGGAGGAGCAGATGGCAGGTACTGGTGGTGGCGACTGATGTGGGGCAGAGCTGAACCAGTGACCTCGAGGTGAAAGGCTTCGTATCTCCCATTATCAGTCCCCAGAGCCCCCTCCAAAGTAAGTGTTGATACATTAATCTTACTGACTGATGGAAACAAACTGCAAATACAACGTTCCACGGGGGAATCTTTATTTATTTTGAGCCAAAACTCTGCTTAAAAATGTAAAGTTAAAGGCATGCTTAGATTTCAGTCTTTCATCAGAAATGTTCCTAGTTAATGCCATCCTTTTTCTCTTCCAAGTACCATATTTAAAGAGCACGTCATCACACATTAGTCTCCGAGCACAGCCCTAGTGTGGATTGCTGCAGTAAATAATAAACTGGTGTTTATGTTTCCTCCTGTGCATGCTGTCCTCCTAAATAGTTTAATAACAAAGGAATATATTTAGGAGCACTGCTGGAGTGCCTCGATAAAGCATGTTGTGTAGGATAAATACCTCCACATCAGGACACTTTTCAAAGCCATCAGGCAGAGGGGTCAGTCTGTTGTGGTTTTTTTTAAGACTGCACAAGCTAATGCTTTAAGAGTGTCTTGATGGAATCAGGGAAATTGGATTGTCCCCCCATTTGCTGGCCTAAAACAAGCCTTTTTTTATTTATCCCATTAGAGGAACACAAGAGAAACCTTTTAAATGTCACTAAAATTTTCCCTGCATTGCAAAACCAAGTCAAAAGGGTTTTAATTTTCCCTGAGACCTCTTAAGTAATGCAGTATGTCAAGGTTTAATACATTGCGTGTAGGGGATTGTCTATATTCTGTGCCGTTTCACCAGGGCGACTCTGTAAGGTCGGTCCTGTTTGCTGGACTTGGTCCCTGCCAGCACCGAGCTGCTCAGCTAGCCCACACCACTTTAGATAGTTCTGGTGATAATGAGATGAGATGTAGCTTCCACTGAATCAGCCTGGGATTCTCAAAAATTCAGCAGTGCTGGTCACTCTCCAGTAATTTTGTTCTGAGTTGGGGCTCTCAGGTTTTGTGAGAACCTGTAATTTATAGGCTTTATTTACTTACTTATAGGAGGACTAGAGACACTTGGCAAGAGGCACTTATGTACACAAGGCTCCAGATTCCCCTGGAGTATTTAATATGACAAACATAAGCTGCATACCAGAGGCAGAGCCCATGATTGAAAACTGGCAGCACACAACACGCTAAAGCACACTGGATAAAGACAGCAACAGGGTCACATCCCCTTCAAAGGCTGGGCTGGTGCCCACTCAACCCTTGCTGTCCCAATGGCTGCGGGCAGTAATGCCAAAACAGCTTGTCCCAACCCCTCCAAGCCCATCCCACTTGTCAGTCAGCCTGTAAACTGGAAGCTAGGGGTGATCTGTTCTCCTAGAGTAATCCCACCTAGTAACGTCTCTACTAAAATATACCATTATTTTGCTCCTACAGGATAGGGGAGTTCTTTATCCATGCTGTCCCTGTTTGTTTTTGCAAACTGTGAACATGTTGTCATACCACAGCAGAAGAGGACCAGGGGTGCTAAGTCATTTTGGGCTGACTGTATAATCCTTCCTAGCCCTGGTTTTGCAGGGAGAGGAGGAACTGGAGAGCAATGAGTATCCAAGGTGGGGTATGTGAGCCCTCAGCCTCTTGTCCCCAAATCCACACGTGCACACCAAGAGCTGGGAAAGGAGCAGAGACAGACAGAGTGAGGAAGAAGAGGCAAATCCCAGCCTCTCAACTGCCCACAATAAAACACAGCCTGGAGACTAAGACACTACCTCTCAATCTTCCCTGTAGGGCTGTATAATCTATTTTACAAAATGTCAAAATTCAGCATGAAAATTGGAAAAAGGGTGTGTGTGTGTGTGTGTGTGTGTGTGAAAAATCAGACTGTCTGGTTATTGGACCAAGGGCTGTGTTAAAAGGATCAGGAGGTGGTGGGCCGAGTGGTGGGGGAGGGAATGGGATAAAGTAGTGGGTCTAATCAAATCAGTTTAAAAAGCTGCAGCCTCTCTGAGTTAACCTTGCCAATCTGAGAGTGAGCGGGAGCATGTCTGCGCACATTAAAGCAGGAGCGTGTCCTTGAACCCGCAGCGTACTCCATCCTCCCCCCGGCAGCCCACGCAGGCTGTGTACCCAACACACTCGGCAGACAGCAGGAGAAAAGCCCAGGATTAGGCACCCTCCTTAGCCTTGCTCAAGTGGAAGTCAACACGGCAAAGGCAGCTTGGATGCTTCCCTGTGATTAGAGGTGAGCTCATCGGATTAAACTGGCAAGAGTTGGAGAAATGTTAAAAAACAAACAAACAAAAAAAATGAAACAAGGAGAAACCCTCCCATTGACAAATGTTGTTGTATTGAGTCTGGCAGCTGTGAGATGCATTACTAACCTTTGCTAATGACTAAGGGCACTGAAGTCACTTTAAAATAAATATTCACTACAAATTACACGGGTAATCTAAAGGGATTATCCTGCTGCCTTAACAGGTCCATAAACTAAATGTTAAATGGTCTACACAAGTGTTTGCATTAATTTTGACCCAAATCAACCCTTCTGCTAAAAGCCGTGGAAAGCCAGATTCAATTTTGGGAACCACGTGTCTGCTTTGAGTTAACATTCTTATAAATTCCCCCAGACCCTCTGTTTTCCGAAGGAAAAACAGGACCGAGCTCTTGGAAGCCAGGAGCCTGCCAGCAGCCAGGGAAAGGCTTTAGCAGAAATGCATGTTCAGAACACAAAGCAGCAGGCACAAATCCAGCCTGCCACATAATTCAGTCCCTGGGGCAAAAGTATCCCTGTTCAGAGTCTTAGCTCCAGCCCTTCTTCCCTATGGAGACAGGGAAAGCACAGCATGGGGAGAAGGAGCTCTCCCATAAACAGTGACCAAAACCCAACCGTTCTGTGCCTCAGTTTCCCCATCTGTAAAATGGGGAAAATATCAAGTGTATTCCAGCTGGGGCACTTGTCCCTGTGCCTCAAGCTACAGGAGGGGAATTAAGCTGAAGCAGGGCTGTGTGTCTGACTGAGGCTCAGTGGTCAGTATTCAGGCAGGTCAGGAGAGCAGGAGTTAGGGCATATGCTTCAACAACAGGGACTGAATTACGAGATAAGAACAGCTCCTGTGCCCCAGTCTGCACCTCCTGATAACAACTTCATCACCTGCAAGTGAAAAAGCGTAGTCTAAAAACACACAGATACCTTAAGGCCACCATATACAATGTCTGAATTGCATCTAATTCCAAAGATCATCTCAGGCACAAATGGGGAATAAGTTCTACAGAGGAATAAACAAAAGCACATCCATGTTTCCTTCCAGCAGGCTTTTCAGACCCAGCCTTAGAAAAAGGACTCAGGGTTTTCCTCATTTCCCATGCTGCAGGCCAGGGAACACACCAGCATGCTCAGGGCCCCTCAGTCCAACAGGAAAGGTGCATCTGACACACTGGACACATGCCCACCTTGCAACCCTATGTAATCTTTTTTAACCTGGACCCCTTGGCCTGTATACCTGAGTCAGCCAGAGTGCACACTTTTGAAGACAGCTATTTCTTTAAGGCACGCTGAATTAATTTTTAAAAACGCAACAGGACTAAGGGAATTGAAGAGACATAAACTCCTTTTAAATCCCACTGCTCCTGCACAATCACTAGCAATAATCTAGGGCCCTCCTGTAGCAAATTAGGAAAGCGAGGGACATGATCAGGCTGCTTGAAGCACAGAAATATGCTACATCAATGGATCTGAAGAAACCATGTCCCTGGAGCCCTTTGGAGTCCACTGTACAACTCAGGGAAAAGGAAAATCAATCACAATGGGAAGCTGGCAGAGAAAACACAGTCCAGAAGAAGATCAGTATTTAAAAAGCTTGCTTTTACTGATGGAGGGAAGAAAAACATTTGCAACCTTTATGTTTTTTAAAGCCTTCTTCATGATGTTCCTAGAATCATAGACTGGTTTGGGTTGGAAGGGACCCTAAAGCTCCTCTAGTTCCACCCCCCCTGCCATGGGCAGGGACACCTTCCCCTAGCCCAGGTTGCTCAAAGCCCCGTCCAACCTGGCCTTGAACACAACTTCTCTGGGCAACCTGTTCCAGTGTCTCACCAACCTCACAGTAAAGAATTTCTTCCTTGTATCTAACCTAAATCTTCCTTCTTTCAGTTTAACACTGTTATTCCTTGTCCTATCACTACACCCCCTGATAAAGTCCCTTCCCATCTTTCCTGTAGCCCTCTTTAAGTACTGGAAACTGCTGCCTTCAGAAGTTCCTGTGCTCTTTTTTTTTTTTTCCTTTTGAGATTAGAAAAAGCCAGGAAAGTCTAACCTGGTAAAACCTAATTTCACAATAGATCTTCTTTGAAAGCCTTGGCAATAGGAGTGGAAGTGCTGTCTATCACGCACTGAAGGCAGTGCAGGAGTGCTCTAACAAGAGCATTTTAAACTCAAATACCAGGCAAACATTAACAGCAAGTAAAGCCACAGTTTTACACACTCTCAAATGAAAAATCATTCCACTAAATGAGATTTCTTCCCTCCAAAATACATATTTTTATGAAGTCTTAAATATATGCTAAAAAAAATTAACAGATAAAAACCTAGGGCTTGTGTCTTTAAAGAAGATTAATTCTCCCCCCTCCTTTTTAAATAAACAGTTTCAAAGTCTTCTTCATATATTGTAAAAGAATGATAAAGGGGAACAGATCAACATCCTCCTCACTGATCTCCATCTGCTAACAGTGACCTAAACAATCTCTTGAAGCTGAAGGAACCCTGAACAAACCCAAGAACATCTCCTCAGTCTCTACTAAGCCAACTCTAAAACAAAATACTAGTTGCTGCAAAAAAAGACACAGTTGCTACTTTCACTTCCTATCCCAGCTGGCAAGGGCTGGGGTAAGAGAGCTTTTAAAGAGAAGCCACGGAGCCTGGTAGGGCAAACCCCTGTCTACAGGAGTGTCCTTCCAGGTGTGGGAAAACTCACCCATGGACACCAGCTCAGTGGGGTGGGCTGGCAACATCAGCATCTTCTCAACTGGTGGGTGATTCACACCAGCAAATGTATTTGCACTTACCAATGAGGCCTGAAGCCTTAAACAGGGATTCAGAGCACCAGGTTCACTGGTAGGATTTAAATTGGCAGAAATCACATTCATGTGTCTATTAACAGGGAGCACCTGTGGGACTTGCTAACATTAGCTACTTTGTGTGGCTGCTACCAAGGATGTGAGTGGAAAGGGGGACTTCTCAGCAGAGTCAGTCACTTCTGCTGCAGCCTTCCTCAAAGCACTGTGAAGCATGCTAGCTCCATTAAACATGGATATTCAAATATCAGCTACTTCCAGAAAAGCTCCTCCAGAAAACCATCAATCCATTCAGGATAACTCAACCTACCACACCTCGTGGTTATGCCACAAAGCCACCCAGCACCTAAAGAAGAATGGAAATGATGGCTCAAGAGCTTCAGTTTGTACCAAACACAGCAGCCCTGCGTACCTTAATGTATCTACCAAGAGCATACAAAACTTATGTAAGTAAAGCCCTTCTGTGGGCTGCATCAATGTCTGATGTATAATGAAGACTGAATTTGGATATGCAAATGCACTGATTACTGTATTTCTCTGGGCTGGTACAGACAGCAAGGTAAGGAAAAGCTGTGCAATATTTGGGGGCAAAGTGTTTGGTCTTTTTTATCAGAATACCCAGTTACGGGAGATGCTTCCTAAGGAGAATGGATGAATGTGGACTGTGACCATCCTTCCCCTCAGGAAGCCTTTTCTGCTGTTACAAACACTCCTTTTGCTATTCTGTTGCTTGTTCTGCAAAGCTTACCCTGCATTTCTGTGACCCTGCGAAGGGAGAAGTCCCCAAGTCCCTATGATTTTATGCAGTTGTAGCTGTCATCAGAGCAACTGTGCAACAGCATAAAATTCAAAGATAGATAGCTTCACTTGGTGGCTTTTCACACCTTGAGTGCTCAGGAGACAATACCCTTCTCCGAGAAGAGGCACAGTACTATAGAGCGATGGTACATATTAATTTCTAAAAGAGGATTTTAATCATGCAACGTCCTCTGCAGTCGCACAGAATTTAATCTCATTGCTGACAGTGGGTGATGGGGGAGCATGATAAGTGGAAAAGTTGTATTCAAGACCTTCTTGCAGATATGTGCTACAGGCAGTCCCTTGGGAGGAAGAAAATGACCCAAACTGGTCTCTTTCTGCTGGCCACCCTGGCCCAGGGCCCCGACGTACCCCAGCCACTCGCACACCACAAATGCAGACGCATTCCCGAAGTTCTGCGCAAGGTTCACGTACACGTATTAATACAGTTAGCATTTATCAAGGCTTACTTTACAAATATTGATTTATTAATCTAGGCAAGACCCAGGGATATACGCACATAGTATTCCCATGTTAGTTACAGAAACTGAGAGACACACAAAAAAACCCCCCACTGTCTGACTTACTCAAGGTCAAACGAGGAACACATCCCACAGCCAGGATTAGTTTCAGGATCCTGAGCTCCCAGCACTACGCTGTGACTATCAGGACATGCTGTCCTTTTCCACGCTAGGTTCTCCCTCTTCTCGTAAGATCTGTCTTCACCTAAGCCTACACTTAGTCTTGCCTTCATTTAATAATCTGGGAAGAAAAAATAACAAAGAGCCAAAAGTTGAAAACTGTAAGCTGTGAACCGAATCCCTCCCAGCTGCTAAGGAGACCCACCAGAACTGGGGTGGTATGCTGGCACATGCATTCTGGACAGTTATCTTCAGTCTTGTTCTGCTTTTACCAAGGACTCACAGGCAGCTTTACAAGTTTTGGTCAATTAAACAATTAAGTATTAAAGACAAAAATCCCAAAGGAATTAATATCATTTGTTCCACCAGTTTTAATGGGACCCTAAAGCTTATATGAAAAGTTATACTTGGAATCACGAATAAACTCTTTCTTAGAAGTTCCTATGGAACAAAAGTAACCACGGCCTAGGACGGATAAAATTCAAATTGTTTTTTTCCCCTGCTAAAATAAAAAATACTTCCCTAACATATCTGAAGTTAGGGCAACCTAAGCGATGGCCCAACAGAATACAATTCCATCAAATCACTACAGTTAAATGAAAAAAGATGCACATTTTCAAGCAGCACACACCTGATGCCTCCTCTCTAAAGAAAGTCAAACTACTGAGCGTGTAAGTCATTCTGTAAACTCCTGTAACCATTCTTTTGAGGTATTAGACCAGCTTTGAACTACTAATGGATAAAAATGAAGTATAAGGCAACAGATCTGCCAGCTTTAAAATCTTGAGGAATTGGAAAGAAAGACCATGTGCTTTTGTGTAGGACAGCCACGTTTGCAGCATGGGAGCACTGCAAAAAGTTAAAAGTATCTGAGTGATAACTATGCACTATGTCTGAAGGAATAGCTTTTAGAATATGAGAAATTCAAAGAATACCGTAGAACCCTGCAGGAAAATCATGGCAATGCATTATGCACACTTCTTTGTAATTTCTGTCACCGAATGCATGGTATGTTCTTTCCACTCTCAGTTTGCCTGGCACATGGGAAGTGTGCTTTTTAGGGAAAGTCAAGCCCAAAGTCTCAGGGCAGACAACAGACAACATGAGAAAAGAGGGCAAAACTTTATCAAACACCGAATGCTTAATGACAGCATTAAAGCCTATATTTGGTCCACATCTTTCTCTAGCTGCTCCTTCACTTTGCTGCTAAAATCCTCGATTTTGTTAACAAAACTTGGACAGGAAAGTTGACTACCAGAATGTGCCGGACAACATCTCCTTTAAGAAGTGTGTTCTTCATAAATACAAAGAAAATTCTATTTATTTGTCCGCTTCCAAAACCAAACCCATCATATTTATGGTGAGATTTTAATTTATTTCTAAGAGGTGTTTGATGATTTCCTTTTAAGAATTAACCCCCCCCTAATTTCCATTCAGATGTAGACACAAATGAAAATAAAATGACTAATAGTCTAGCAGAGAAGAAACGCTTCATTTGCTGTGTTCTAGCCTGATTCAAATGTAAAAATTAAGGATGTGGATAAACTAGGTTAAACTACATAATTAAGTAAACATGGACAGACGTTGTGTATCTGATTAGCAAAAAGAGCTAAATTTACTATAAACGCTATATTTAGTTACAAATGAACATATTTTAATGGCTACTAACCAATGAAAATCAACATTTCCTTAGAAAAATAACCAAGAACTAGATTTAAATTGATTATTAAATCAATTAAATCAATCCAACTTGTCAGAATCTCTCTCATTAGAGGAGCTGCTGTTAGATGCAAAGCTGCTGCCTGTATGGTATGCTCACACAGGCAAAACACAAAATGATGCGGTGCCAAAGTACAGGGATAACATAGCACCTTCCCAGCACATCCACCCAAAATTACGCCAGACACTGCCGAGTCCTAATGCATGCACAGACTTCTCCCAAAGTGAGTGCATCCATTAATACGTGGAGCCCATTAACGTGTCCTATTTTCCTGTATTAATCAACCAAACATAAAAAAGTGGGTTCCTATAACAGTCTGACCCATTTTGAGAGTATAGTGAAGCCAAACTGACTTCTATTTCTTAGAAAAAAAATAAAAATTGTGCTTAAATATAAAGCAACCAGTTGCAGCATTGCAGGATTAGTTGGATGAATCCTTCAGTGGATATAATCAGCTTAATGGCAACAAAGATCACAGCACAGTTAGCGCAGCTGTGACACTCAGAAGCATTTCACTGAAGGGGAAGGTTTACACGAGGCTGGAACAGTCCCTTTTTATTCCAACCTTTTTTCCTCTCTCTCTCTGTGCAGTCAACATTCCCATCAGCTCCATTAGCATGAAAGAATTAGGAGGGAAATGGGTAGGGTGGAGCAATTTACGTCTGTGGGTCAGCATACTTACACAGCATCATATAATTCAATTAAATGGACAAATAAAGTGGTGCTAGTTGTTTTCCAAACTCAGGTTAATTTTAACTTAATTTCCATGCTGCTGTGGGCTAAAGGACTGCCTGTTGTCTGAGGCTGCCTGATACACAGCTAAATGACCAGCGGCCTGTAGGAGTCCTCCTGCTCTTCTCTTAGGATACTCTTAAGGGTATCCTTACTCTGAGGATATTCTTAGTATCCTCATCTTCCCACAAAAAAGAGAGACTGAAAGTAAAGACTTGATTCCCCTAATTACAGCTCTATTTGCACCAGCAAATCCGTTGCTTTATATTATACCTTTTCTGACTGTTAAATTGTAAAAAAAAAACCCCAAACAGCAGAACATAATAGATGTAAGAAGATTTTAGCCTGCCCTGTAAGAAATTGAGAAACACTGTTTTCTTAAATTTTTTAATTCTTCTTAAATAAACTTTCATCATTAAATCCAGTGATCTACCTCTCACATACAGTATTAACACACACAAAACCAAGCAGCTAAATCCTAATCTGTTACTAACTATTCTGTTTCTGGGTTTTGCTTCCTTCAGGAAAAACCCCCTGAGATGCAGGTGAATGCACTAATGACTGGAAACAGCTGAGGATAAACACAGAAGACCCACAAATCTGTTATCTGGAGGAAATTGGTGGATAGATATGGCAAAAGTACAAACAACGTAGAAACAAGCCATTTGCTGTAGAGCTTACTAAGTGAGGTCTTCTGCTCTCCGAGCTGGTAAAACTCAAGCCTGTTGCACTTTGGAACAAGAGCTCTGAAGGAGAATTAATTTCTATTTGCAGAATAAATATCTTTTTCAGTGCCACAATGTTTTGAAGTCTTTAAAATAAACCAGTGGTTGAAGATCCATGGCACTTTTCACACATAATACAAGTGTGCCTCTTTTTCCTCAGCCAAAACTTCCTTTGCTTTCTCCAAAATGTCAGTTCAACACCCCGCTGTCATTCAACCCACCAGAAATACTTGCATTTCAGCAGTTCTGCATGGATATAATTTGTAAAGTGCTAAGCAAATAAGCACACTCTGAAATGGAAACATTATTGACAGGCTACCTGGCACTAAGCTCTCAAACCCACCAGGAACGTCAAGAGGCCAGATTTGCACATGGCAAGTCCATCACCTTAGAAGGCTTTCAAAGTTTTGCTTTTTGTGACTACAAAACACATCTCCTGAGCCATTATAAGAATTAGTTGGAAAGTGCGGGGGGGGGGGGGGAAGGAGGAGCAGTTAAGAACAGCAATACACCCCTATGAGGACATTTAGAAGCATCTGGCTCAGAGATATTAAGAAACGAAAGAAAAATTAATCATGCCGGCTGGGAAAAAAAACCTGGCATCAGCACAGCCACCTTGTCATAAGGCAGATATTAATAATGTGAACCTCTAGGGAACACTCAGACATCTGAAAGATCCACTTGTTGGCTATCACAGAGCAGACAGGTTTAACTGATGCCTCTTTGAAATCTTCTGAATCTTACACTAAGACATTGCTTAGGATTTTTTCTGCAGCAAGATGAAACCCTCAGTGCTGAAGATCAAGTATTTACTGCAGTTCTCTCTTTTTCCTAAATGGTATCAAAGAGAGTGCACAAGGGAGGGCAACACACCTTGCTCCTTATAAACATGTGCTATTGTCCGCAGCAGAATGGAGCAATGTCCAGTAACTGGGTGCAAAAATATCAGATTCTGAAGCTGTTGGTATGAGATAATTAGGATGTTAGGAATAGGAAAACAGAAGGATTCACTCCTGGGGATACCTAGGCACCTCACTCCAACAGACTTTGGCAGCAGGAAGCCCAATCAGGCAGTAACCACTTCACATTTTGTAGACCTGTAGCTTAGCTGCCCAGTAGCTATGAGGGACACACAAGAGAAATGGAGGTGAAAACTGGTTGAGTATTTTAAAAAGAGAAGAGGGAAAAAAGGATCTTGCTGGAATGGAAGACAATGGGAAAAACCACGCCTGGCCAAGACCCCCAGCAATGGGGGTAGGTCCTGACATTGCATCTCAAATAGAACTCCTTAGGGTTAGAGTAGGATGTAAAGTTGGTGGCAGCAACAACAACTCATATTTTAAAGATAATTTATTTAGCTACCAAAACATGGCAAAACCCTCATTTTTTCCCACCTCGTTACTTCTCCAGAGCTGCAGCAATCTTTCCTGCCTAACACACTGAAAGCAAAACACGATAAAGGAACCACTAATCTGCTTGTATTTGGGAAATGAGGAGTGTTGCTAAAAACACACCAGACACTCCCAACATAATCTTATATGCATTTTCTGATCTCTTGGACCATCTGTGACTAGCCACAACTCCAATTCACAGGACACACACAGCTGACTCACTGAAGTGTAACTCCAGCGACAAACTACGTGTCTCAGATTGATGATTGAAAAGCACCAAGTTGGATGTCTATATGCTATTTGATGATACAGGAGATGCTACCATAGGAGCTAACAAGCAGTCACGTTAAACAAGATGGGTTGTGGTTGGCAAATCTCGACAATTCCCCAGTTAGGGAACATTGCTCAGATATTCTCAGTTTAGGAAGAGCAAACTCCTATGTTTAAGTGGAAGAGGACATCCTGGAGACCAGCACTGTGCCAGGTGTTTTCAGTAGCCAGGCACAAGGTTGAAAGCATCATCTCTCCAGAAATGCAGTGCCACTATTAGTGCCACTGTCTGCTTAAATCAGAAGCAATTTTGCAGCCAGATGACTGTGTTTTTAAACCACCCTATCCCAAGAGGAAACATTTTCTGCAGTGGGTACAGCTGTGATACATTCCTATGCAAATGAAGCAATTTCCTCTTTTTCTCTATGAAAAGTCTCCCATTTTTTCCCCATCGCTGAATTTATATCCCAATGGACTTGCAGGGGTTTTTTAACCAATCGCAGAAAGGGGCACATTTGGCCCTAAGATACATGCCAACAAAAGTCCCACTGACTTTAGCAGGGAATTCATGTGTTTATCCTTCATCAGAAGTTCTCAGTAATGACACTTTAGTATCCTTTGAATCCTCAGTAAGACTACTTCTGCCATGACCCTCTATGTCACCACTGTCTGGCACTGCTTGGGAAGCAATGAGCCAAGAACACCATTTTTCTGCTGATCTCTGTTTTGTTCTCTCACTTCCATTCACTCAACCTTTCCATCTGCACTACCTGTTGCACTGCATCTGATGCCAAGATGATCTCTTTGGGATAGGGATGGTCTTTGCTCTTGCTTGATGCTTTAACTGGCATTTCTACTAGCTACAACAGACAAAATAAGCTAGAAGACCTGAGGGCAAAATTAAACCTGCCATTATTTGTGTGCCAGTGTACAGGTCTGCCTTGCTCAGCACACAGAAAGGCAGCGCAGTCGCATACACTGCTCACGTGCATCTGGGGAGAGAACTGGCCAGAGCAGTGAAAACTTGGGATTTTAGTAAACATTTTAAAAGCTTGAAAGATTTTCTTTTCTACTCAAGTTGGGCCTTCCTTTCCCCCAGGCAAAACAAGACAACAATTTCTCTATGATTTTGCTATAATTTACACGTGCACAAGAGCAACGCTCAAGCTGATAGGCAACAAAGAAAAAAAAGAATGAGTTAAAACAGATCTAAATGAACAATTCATATCATCTTCAATTTTAGACTCAATACACATTTATAATCTGTTTTTACATTGTGGCTTATCCCAAGCAACTGGGCTCCTGTGGCTTAGCAGGTTGTTTCTTACCAGCTGGTGAGTGCAAACTGACCAAATTTGCACATTTCTGTCTAAGAAGTAAAATTAATGATTTGAAGTCATCATAACTCTGAGCTTTTCTGCTGCTATGAAACTGCCTTCACGGTTTAAATTAACCTCTTTTACTTTATAGTTAGGACTGGAGGTGAGGGTGTGTATGATCACTTCCCGTCATTCAAAAAACAAGCACTTGGTTATTAAGCTATGAAGAATTGATCATTTGCAATTGCTGAGCCGTAACTTTACAAATCTCTTCTGAGTTTGACCACTGAAATTTAAAGTGCAATGCTCAATTTCATACCACTTCAGAAGCCAAATTACCATGTAATCTGTGAGCACTGCTTGGAAATATCCTGACAATAGCACCTGGAATAGGGCATCACAGAGATGGTAACCAGGCAGCTTATGCAGACCTGGTTGTGACTCAGATTTCATCCGCACAGCCTGAACGTGATTAAAACTTGAGGCTAAAAAAAAAGAAAAAAGAAAAAAAGAAAAAAGAGTAAATTGAAATTTCCTGTACACAGGTAACCCTGTCTCTGGCCGAGACCAAGCACACGTCAAGGTTTCTCTGTAGCACGTTCCAGATTATTGCTTTCTGAAATATTTCTCTTGTCTTCCGTGTTGGAGAAAGTCAACGAATCAAAACTCCTTCCTTTCTGTTTTGTTCATTAATCACTATCTTGCTCTGAGGGCCATGCTGAAGGGATTTAATTTCTCATCTGATAACCAAACCAGGGAAGGGAAATGCCTATAGACAGAGCTGGTGCTTTCCTCCTCTCTCCCAACATCTCACACACACACAAAGCTCATCACTAACCGTGCTCAGCCTCGCTGACAGCAGCAGACACGTGTGGCGTTTTCTCCAGCGTGCAGCTGCGTGCCCGGTCGGCCTCAGCAGAGAAGCTGCCCAGAGGTATGGCCACCTCTAGCCACTCGGCTCCATCTCTGTGCCACCCCTCTCCACAGCCACAGCTGCCCCGGGCGAGTGCATCCTATGAACCAGACCTCCGAAACAGTCCTGGATAAGAATAACCTTTAATGCTACTCCCATTCCTTTCCCCTGCCTCACAAAAATACTGCTGGATGTACAGTAAAGGAAGGAAATATCACAGGAAAAAAAAAAAATCAATTAAAAGAAATTTGCAAACCATTGTGTTAGAGCATCTCATTTAGAGCAGCCACTTTTTATCTGTAGGGCAAGTAATTGCAGTACTATCGCAGCAGTAACATCATGCATCAGAGAAGGTGACAACATTTTTAGGGGTATTTATTGTAAGCATACTAAATTCAAGACTGTACCCTGCAAATTAATTTTCAAGGGTGACAGAAGTCAGCTGGCTAGAGCTGTTATTGCTAATAGCTAGAAAAGACCCACTTAATCACTTTGCATTTTTATTTGTAGAAGATAAAGAAACATTTCTTTCACTAATAGTTTCATGCTTGTTTCATCTCATTTCTTCCAGACTGCAAGATCTGTTTAATTTCATTTGATCAGTTTTCTAAGGATCTTAGAACTACCATATTTTTATATTCTTGTTATATCCATGAGATAAAAAATGATTATTTGCCCCACCATTTCCCAAATGGGAAACCAAGACAGAAAGAAATAAAGTTCAAGGTCACGCCGGGATTCTGTAGCAGAACTAGAGAATTGGAAACCTGAACTTGATGCTGAAAAAAGCCATAAAAGGAATTTCCTCACCGAATCAACAGGGATTCTACAGATCTGGACATCTACCACTGTGTTTTTTAATAATATACATACCTGTGGATAACCCAGCTCTGAATGGACAGATCCTGTTATTTCTCTCAGCTGACAAAAAGGCAAATTCTCTCATTAATAAATAAAACTAGCCTGCTATCGCTACCAGATGTGGGGAGCTTGAAGTTTAGCAAAAGCACTTGAAAATATATCAATTGCTGGTTCTGAAAATTTCAAATAGCAGGTCTGCATCACAGGTGTGTCTCTATGAAGAGGAAAAAAATGGTAATATTAATATTTAAAATTTTTTCTCCTAAACCTTAGCAGAGCCATAATGCAAGCTAAGGGGAAACAGCCACCTCAAAGTTCTTGTACATTTAGGACACGTGTTGCTCATGACATTTTACTGTTAAGTGGTGAATTGTTCAGCACTGTGGTACGTCTGGATTTTTCTGTTAGTTTTTATATGCACCTGAAATAAATTACTGAACCCCCCTCTCCCCCTGATAACAGGGAAAACAACAGTTGACAATGCAGTTTTGTTTGCAACTGTAAGTGTTTAACAGCCTCAGGAACACTGTTTTGCTCCTGTCCAGGCTGGGCAGGAACGAAGCAGGAGCACACAAACAATGCAACAGAAACCTGGAGAGTGAAGCCATCAAATTAAAAGGAGGAGGTTGAGGTTGTGCCATGAATGGGACATGAATGAGGAAAGTGGTATATGGTGTAATAGCAAGTAATATATAGTAACAGTAGTATATAGTAATAGCAAGTATATGTATGTACTGAACAGCTGCCTTGTTCGCTATGTTCTGTCCATACAAATCAAATGTCCTGCAGTGGAAAACAAGAGGTGTTCTCCAGAGGCAGTTTCAAAACGGTGTGAGGGTACAGCAACTATTTATACACACAGAAATATCAGCAGTTGCTCATTCCATTAAAACCTGAAAGCTGACCAGACAAGGCATTTGACCTAGACCTCTAAACCTGAACAGTGGAGCCCAAGAGATCTTCTGAATATTTTTGGCAAGTCGGACATTAACAGATGCTTTAGACTTATGCAGTGTTAATGGGAGGAGCAGGTATGTCAAACTAAGTCACTGGCTGCGTCCAAGCTGCGGTTTCCATCTCTCTTCCAAGCTGTGTTGAAGTACATTGGCAGAACAACATCCATCAGGGATGTATCGAATGCTGACCACAGCAGTATTTGTCCTCTGCAAAGAGGATACGAGCAGAACAGTCGAATCTGCATAAACATTGCATTAATAACAGACTGAGTGAAGATTGCATTTTAATATTGAACTCCACTTGAAGTACCTACTTACTTAAAAGTCCAGAGAAGCTTCTTCAGCTGCTAGTATTGACAAATATTTCAGTACCCAGTCCTAGGGTAAGGCTGTGCGTGCAGTGCAATACCACAGGTCTCGGACTAGGACCTCATGCATCTTCCCCTGGCTTAGGAGTCAGGGCACCAGTGTTGTAGTCAACACCCAAAGTCATGCAGTGCTTGGGTACGGGCTTGGGAAACCAGCCATCACCAGCACATACAAACGCTTACAAACAGAACAGTTTGGAGATCAGAGCAGAGACACTGACTGCTTTTCTGAAGAACAGGAGAGACCACATCTGCCCCTGCTGGTTTCTCTCACACTACAAATCTACCTTAATGATTATTTACACTTCCCTCTTCCAACCTTCGTTTCTCCTCTTATGTAAACATACTATAAATACAGACTTGGCGTAAAGCCCATCAATCTACTGCTCAGCTGCCTCTGATCCTAAAGGTCTTTCTCTGGACAAGCTGTGATTTAGCTCCAAGTTCCTGTAAGCCTGAGCAACTTCTTCCAACCTCCATCAGCACTAATGTGACACATGCCCTTGTGCTACCGATGAGAGACCTGTACCTTGAGAAACCAAATCCAAACTTCAGCATGACTCACATGGACTTCTTTATGGGCATCCTTCTCTGGTGGCTCCCACGAGGCCTTGATGGGCTCTTCAGGGTTTTGGAGGGAACACTGGCAAAAGTCACCCTACACTGTACATGCCGTAGGACTTTGCCCTGAACAAGACCAAGACCTCTGGCCAGTGTCAGATAATCCGTCACTATAAGCTACTTGTATCCAAGCCAGATATTTATTGCTATTGATCTGCCTGGTCCCAGCGAAAGACTTTTGTTCTCCCAACCCGGGACTTTGACCTCAATTAAGTTATGAATTTCAATCCGATAGACTACTCCACTTACCCTGCTGCTCTCCCTGACTGGATTAATTAGAATTAGCTAGGCTGGGAGTCACCCCGAGCGCCTCATGGATCATGTTATTTTAATAATAAATAAAGAGACGGCAGTAGCATACAAGGAAGGATTTTGAAAGATTGTTCATCCAAGAGCATCATTCAGAACCTGCCAATACTAATTTCTCTGAGTTTGATTACCTCATTTACTTCTTTTTATTCCTATTCATTAATTGAGTTTTATCCCCCATTACTTCAGCTCCCCAAATGTGCCCTTCCTATAAAGGAACCAGACACACACTTTGCTGTTACAAAGTTTTATTACTGCAGCTCATCAAAACTATAGTTAGCAGGAATGGAATAGTCATTAAGCATTTAATAATCTAATAGTGCTGAGAAAATATATATATAATAAGGGAGGGGGAAAGGAAAGGAGAGGGACAAGGCAATCCTGTCTATTGCCATAAAGTGTGCACCGAGGGCTCTTTATACAGATAGTTAATTGGCTGGTGGACAAAACCCAGTGTCTTCAAGAAGGTAACAACATCTAACACTGGAAAAAATGCATATATCCATCAGGATATTTTCTGACATCACCATAATGCCTTTGGAACAAGCCTAAAATGGGTTGAATACCAAAGAAATTTGATTGGCAAGGGGAAGTTTCTGAACTAGTGAGTCGGGGCTCGATAGCTACATTATCCTTATTACTTCTCTTTCCCTATAAAAGCAATTACATACTTGAAGATGTCGGGTTGCCCAGGACTGTACTGAAATGGATTGTCTCAGCCAGCCATGTCACAGACATACTACAGAGTTATTGACCCATAAATGAACACTTATTTGTCATGCTCATTTTAATGTTTAATTGGCTGGAACAGCAGAAACGGATTTAGATGATGGAAGTTTACCAATTCTTCCAATGCTGGTACCCAGCTTGCACATAGCCAACTCCTAACCCGAGAACAAACACGGCAGACAGCTTCAGTGCACCTTCCACCTTCCTGTAAGTTCAGGCCTTCATTTTATAAGAAACCTTTCTCGGGACAGGGTGATTTATTTCAGCCAAGCGAAGCCTTGTCGTAAGAGTCCGGAAGACCCATTTCAGCACGGGATGTCCAAGTTGAGACAGCCAATTGGTGTGTTTGATAAACTAGAAGGTGACTCCAGGATAGGATTTACTTGTTTTGTTGCAAAAGGGAGCAACTGAGCAGTCTCTCTGTAAGAGGCAGAGGGAGGATGGCACCAGCCTTTGTCTCCCTATGCAGCCAAGCACCACTCAGACTTCTGCTACCCCTCACACCAGCGGGGATGCCTGTTCACATGGATTTCCAGAAGCCTTTTGATACATCCTCTCACCAAAGGCTATTAAATGATACTGTCATAGAGCAAGAGGGAAGGTCTTTACACTGCTTGATAACTGACTACAAAAGATTGAATAGGAATAATGAACCAGTTTGCACAATTGCTGGTGATTGCTGGAGTCTGAGGGATCTATGCAAGGGCACGGGTTGTTCAACCCACACAAATGAACAGAGGAAGCAGGCTGAGAGTGAAGCATCCAAGTCTGTTAAACCAAAAGCTGACTGTAAAATGCTACAAAAGGATCTCAGAGTGACAGGGTGAAAAAACTGCCGATGAAATTCAGCGCTAATAAACACCAAGTAATGCACATGTGGAAAAACAATCTTTAGTCTAAATCCACAGGGATGAGCTCTGAACTAGCTATTACCTCTGCGGAAACAGATCATGAGTTATTATAGACAGCTCTATTATAAACACCAGCTCAGTATTCAGTGGTAGTTAATAAAAGGCAAACAACAAGGAGGCATTTTAAAAAAAAAGAGGAAATAAGAAAACATCATTATATTGCTTCATTAACCCTCATACTGCACTTACAGCTTGGGCACTGAGAGAAGCGCTACTGCCTTCATCTGAAAGGAAATAAAGAACAAGTAGAAATGATTCGAAGAATGACAAGGAGCAAAGTTACCAAGCAGCTTCCAAATGGGATAGGATTAAATAGATTAACCTCCTCAGTCGCAAAAAGAAGTGATCAAGGGGAATCAAGGAGGCCAATAAAGTCAAAAGCAGGACAGAGAAGGTAACTGGGGGAACAATTACTGTTTCTCATTACACAAGAACGATGGGCTCTCACATGAAATGACTGTGGCGAGTCCAAAGCAAATGCACAGTTAAACTACAGAACTCCCACTGGCATAAAAGGTTGGGATTCCAAAGAGGGATGAGAAAAATTTATCAGAGAAAAATCCAGGAGTGTAAAGATAATACCAGTGGTTCAAGGAAACCTCCAAGCCACAGACTCTGTGAAAATATATGAAATTATCACTGTATGCTTACTCTACTCTGTCCCCTAGGCATTCACTCTTCCCTGCTGCTGGAGACATGATACTGAGCTAGAAAGACTCCTGTGCTGACAGCTATTCTTATGGATAGCAAGCTGTACAAGTTGAGAAACAGGAACCTCCTAAATTAGCTTTGCCATTTTGAGTGCTGTTTTGCCACTTACAATCCAAGGAGCCAAGAAACAGCTATGATCATCAAAAATCTTATTTAAAATCTAAACAAAATAAGCATAGTTATTCCCCCAACATCTAAAGTGTTAGAACAATCTTATCCAGGAAAACCAGCAAAAGTACTTTGCACCAAAGACTGCAAATTCAAAATGCCCCAGTGATGCACTCAGAAATCGGTTTTTGTTGTTTTTGTGTGTGGGTTTGTTTAGTTTTGTTTTTTAGAGTAAACTGGAAGAGACAAGTGCCGACAACAGATGAATACAAAATTCCATTTGGAAAGTAAAACCAGACTTTCTCATATTGAAAAGTCCTCAGGGAGAAGGTAAGCGGCAGAATTTAACTCCTTCAAAACAGGGAAAGCTTCTTCAAGAGGCTGAATGCAAAAAAAAATACTTTAGGAACCATCTCTCCTGAGCAAAGAGGAGGTGGTTGCTTGGCAAAGGTGGTTTCTCTGGCAGGAAGGGGTGACCTAGGCTATAGGAAATGAACCAAGGCTAGAGACCATTCCTACGGTGATTAGAGACCATTCCTATGGTGATGCATTCACCTGAAAAACCAGCCTGGCTGCCAGCGGTATCCTGTTTGCGCAGTTAACCAGACACCTTAATGAGGGGCTAAAGCATTTCCAACAATGACTTCACAAATTGCAGGTGTTTAAACACATGCTTATTTCAAAGATGACCCTGAGACCAAGAGACAAAGGGGCAGGGGACCATCCCATGTCCTGGCTGGGAGGCATTCAAGGTAAGGCTCTTTCCTGCCTCTGCAAAGACATATAAAGACAGTAAGGAGTGAGATACCTGCTTCTCCTCTGCACCAGAACACAACAGCACCGTGGTGCCACCTGCACTGATCTCAAAGCTCACTGCTGCTGGCCTCTGTCTTACCGTGAGCGTTGGCAGAGACTGCAGCCACTGTACCACAGAATAGCTGTGCTGGTCAGCCATGGAAACAGGCACAAGACTCCCTGATGCAGAGAGTGGCCACGCTCCCCGAGCTAAAACTATGTGCCTGCTGCCAGACCGCATTCCTCCTGCCCCAGTGCTGGCCATGGGACGTGCCTCCCTCTGCACAACGCAGCCCTCAACGCACGGCGATGCCCACAAGCCACGCAAGCTCGCAGCAATCCACTAAAACGCGCTGCTGTCCTCCGGCCCCGGCTTTAAACCTGCATTTTGATTACCCTGAAAATAGCTTGAGATTTTGAGGGTAAAGCAACAGAGACCACTGCTAGTTTTTTTCAGGACCAGCTCTTGGATTTCACTTGTCAAACACTGGTTTTGCATTTAGTGGTTGAAAGGACCGCATAGACCCTGAAATCACTGCTGGAACAACACAGGAGCCTGCAGTTGCTTTCTCGGCTGGTGAGCCTGCTTTGCAGGCAATGCTGCACGCGTACTGCCTGAGCAAGGGTGCCAACTGCTTTGCTGCACCAGCAATGAAGCAATGATTTATATGTCTACAGGGAGCAGAAGAAACAAAGACTGTACATGTCAAGCTGGAAGATGGGAAGAAACAATGCAAAAAAGCCCAGCCCGCACAAGCAGAAGGAAACATCGGCTGTACAACCTACAGTTTGTGTTGATGAAGCTTGAGGTGCCTTCAGAGGCTGAAGAGCAAACCAGGGATAAATCTCTGCATCTCCCAGCATATATTTAGAGCTGCAAATATTTTGCAAATGTTTCTGCTGAAAGGGACTTTTCTCCCAGTAGGTAAAATCAGCATCTGCTGAGTGGTGACCATTTAACATTCAACCTGCTGCCAATCTACATTCCACAGAGAGACCTGCAGGAGAGACATGGAGCTGTGCCACTTCTAATAACTGTGTGACTGGCACCATGTCAATGCTTTAATGTAGAAAGCTACCCTCTGTCACTAAGCAGATCTCTCCTTTCTTTTGGCTAATGGCTTTCACACCCATTGGCAACAATGACAAGACTGGAGGGGTATGAGCCTGCAGAGTTCTCTGAGATCTGCTTGGCAAAGCTGACTACTGAAATATTGAGACAGGGACTGGGGGGTATAAGGAAAGAAGGAAACTATTGTGGTTAATTCTGCTCTCATTGCTTTGCTTTTCATCTTTGTTTAGTGTCTTCATGTTTCCCACTGTACCTTCCTACCTCAGCAATGGTCAGTTCAGCAGTACCTGCCGCATCCTTTGCTTGCTGGGACTGTAACTATGCCAAACCCTCTGCAGCATTCATTAGATCCAGGACAGGGTCCCTCCTGGCTTTCGAGCCAGGCTTTTAGTATATTTAGGGGGAAATTTATACTAGGGACATTAATTGCAAGGGCACAAGGCTCAGACATTTTCATTTTTAATCTCAGCCAGGTTTAGAGAATGGTCATAACAGCAGAGTACTTTGGCAGCTGGCATCCTACCTACAAGTGTGTTTGCACTGATCAGCTTGCAGCAAAGGTGGTGGGCAGCATGGACACACACACACACACACACACATATTCGCTGGGGAGCGGGAAAGCTGTGTAGATACAGTCTGTGGCCTTTGGTCCTCGGTCAGGATAGTCAAGATGCCCACACCGATTTCCTCAACATCTCCCTACGGACACAGAAAAATGAGGGCATGACCTATATTTGGTGCAGGAGGCAGAGAAGGGATGCATGATTGCTGACACCAGCTTCATTTTTAAATGTCTACGCAATGCCTCCAATACGAGGCCCAGGCAGAGACTGAAGCAGTTTGTATTCTTGCTGTGAAATCCAAATGAACAAGACTGAAAAGAAAAAAAAGAGGCAGTGACAGGCAGGCAAGCAGGCCTGACTTTTCCTTCCTTCTTTTTATCCTATACAGACACGGTCCTTTTAGAGTCAGGCAGGAGAACAGAAAAACCATACAAATAAAACCAACAGACCACTAATCTTAGCAATCTTCGACATATCCGTAATTTCTACTTCATTTTTAGCTAATGGTGGAAATTAGTCTTTGGATAGTTGATAAAAATCAACCTGTCTCTGCTGGGTTAGTACCATGATCTGTGGCCCAGCAACTACTTCTAGTACAATTGATTTTCCTTTTTGGCAACCAATAGGCCAGTCAATAATAATGTTGTTTGAGAAGGACTGAGTCATGAGGGAGATGAACCTTCCCTGTCATTTATTATGTTTGTATTGTCTTCATTTGAAAAGATTTTTTCTTTTTTTTTTTTTTTTTTCCCAATGAGGATGTGAGTGAAGGTATTCCAAGGGGATGGCTACTCCACGTCCCTGTCTCCAGAAGCCCTCTGACTCACAAGTGTGTTAGCATGCAAATGGAGAGGAGGGAAGCGGTTGTCTGCTAGAGGTGTGTGGCAGAGGACTGGGAAATAAAGACAAGATGTGGAGGCAACCACACTCCTCCTGCTACTTTAGATGTCTTTTAGAAAAAAGAAAAAAAATCCAGCTAACTCAAAATCACATGCTAACAAGCATGACTTGAGACAGCTGCGCAGCCTTGCATGAATTGGTACAAGATACAGATACAACACTGGCACCAAACTCTCTCTGCAGACCGCGCAGACGCTAGATGCTTTTTACTGAAATTACCGGTGTATATGAATGAGTAAAATAAAATCCACATACACTAGCCACAGATTTCCTAACCTGATGATTTTCAGCTTTGGTTCTCAAGTTTCCTCCTCAAACCCCTGAGGGTCCATGGGTGACCACTGAGAACCTGCTGACAAGCGGTTTAAAGTCTCAGTAGTGATCTGCACCTTTATCAGGAAAGTGGAAGGACAGCAAATAAAAACTGAAGATCAGTCATAGCGTTTTCATCCTTGCAGTCTCAATTATAGTACAATTCTAGCATACACAAATGATTACCATAACATTGATAGGCTGATTAATAGAACTGCACAATAATGTAGTTTAAAAATCATAAAATAAAATTTAAATATAATTTTAATTCAGCCGCTCTACCACACAGATACGTAGACAGTCCTTAATTATCTGTGTGTCAAGTGATACACAGTTCCACTTACAACTAACAATATTTAAGACTTGTTCAATTAGTCAGATAGGCTTGAAAAGCTTTTACAGAGTAAGCTGATCTGTGGCAACCACTCCTGGATAGTTCCCCAAACATTCCCAAGGGCGCACCCTGAACACACAGATTATTATTTTGGAATAAAGAGTACCCACAAATGGAACAAAACGCAGCCACAGCAAGTCCAGGAGGAGAGTCTATGGTCTACTGCTTTGACGTTACATATGAGAGATGCTATTTGTCCTTCTCTCCCTCATCGGACAATTACTATACCATGATGCCCTCTGTCTTTCTTAAACCAGCACTAGTCATTTGTATACCTGCAATGCTCCCTGCATAGGATGAGCAATCACGTGAGGCCTTTGCACCAGAGCACAGAATCCTCCTTTTCAAGCCGCCTACTTGCCTTGCTCTTGCAGGAGGAGGTGACCAGACTTAGATCCTGCCCCACGAGCACCCTTCCACTGAATAGCACTGAAGCAGTACACTGTGCCTAAACTTGCCCCTAAATACACTAGAGGAGCTCCTCTGAAAGCTGGTTGAGCAGCACCTCACATCCAGGAGTGAAGCTGAGTTCTGCTGCCTCCTCCACACTGGCACTGCACCACCAGATACAACTGAGGACAAATAAAGTCTCTGACCCAGGGCAGCTTGCTGCTCCTGGCAAGGGGAACACTGACGATGCCATGGCACAGCCGGAGGGGAGGGCAAATCTGGGGGGCAATTCTGCGTGGCTGGTGTTCAGTGCCTCTCCAGAAAACCTCCTTTCCAAGGCCAGAGAAAACATTGCAAGGAAAAACTCTCCCCATAGGGGAAAAAGGTTTTCCTTTGTTGCTCATTCTCTGCAAGAAAAACTTAACTCATGTCTTCATACATCTTAAAGTAGAAATGGTATTGTAATCGTGTTGCCGAGCTCCTTCGGAACTGTTACATTATGAATATACTCCGCTTCCTTTTGCTTCATCACTCAACTAAAAACCTACATTTTAGGCAAACAGTTCCAGTGGAAGGAGGCTGTTTTCGGACTGAGTCCCAAGCTCTGGGTATTTCCAGCAGAGTTTCAGAATACCATACCACCACCCACTTTGAAATGGCCTCTGGCTCTGAAGAATTAGCTAATTCAATTACACAAATGCCCCTTTTCAACAAAGCAGAGAAGCCTGTTGCCTTTCTGTATCCCCTTGCCCATGGCAATCGCTTACCGCCTCTTTTCAAATGTGCTATTAGAGCTAATTATGAACAATCAAAGAACTCAATGGCTGCAGCTTTCCAGTGACATTAGTGAACAACCCTTTTGAAACTGCAGTACCACGGTTCAAAACAAAAAGCACAGGCGCTGGACCACTGCAGTCCAGGAGCGTGTGGTTATTCCCAGAATTAAAGCGGTTTCAAGAGCGAGCGGAGCCAGGTGACCTCTCCTCCTGCTCCCAAGCTCTCTTTTTATCAACGAAGAGCAGTAAGTTGACTCTTGCCAAGCTTCTTGATACAGAGACTGCAAGTACTTTGACAATAGATAGTACAAAGATATCTATTATAAGGCGGCAAAAAGTGAGTAAGGCACATCTACAGGCACAGTGAACTGGTCATCCAGCGGAGCACCACGGTCTGCTTAGGGCAGCTAAATCCTTTAGCACACTTCAAGTGAGCCAAAATGGAAGAGCATTTATTAAAAAGGTAATAGAAGAGAGCATAAATCTGTCGTGCTGTTTGACTAACTTTTTAGAAGCATACTAAAAGACAGGCAATTTAAAAAAAAATTGGCCTATAACATTTCTCTCCTTCGCTACCTGCTCATAACCCTCATAATTCCTCATTTATTCTTTACCTCTTATGCTGCCTGCATGCAGGTACTGCTGCATAATTGAACAAGACAGGAAAACACCTGAAGAGCTGTGCCGAGGGTGGAAGTCGCAGAGGCTGCTGGCACGCCGGGCTCTGGCAGAGGTGCTGCATGCAGCCTGCGAAGGGAACCTCTACCGAGAGCACATCGCTCTGAAATAACAGCGCCACTGATTCAAGTCACCAGAGATTCCCTTACACTTAACCCACCGTTCTTTATAGCCTACACATTAACTGACAGTGCATTTGGTAATGTATAATAGCAGGTGCTGTGGTGTTTATGGCCTGTTAGGAAGCCAGAGTTTTTCCCTCTCCCTTTTTCTTCTGGTTGCTCTTAAAATTCCTTCTGCTCTTGCTTTGGATGTGAATTCTTACAGGGTAAAGGTCAAAATAAAAAAAGAAGAGAAATAAACATTAGGTCACAAAGTCTTGAAATGTTATTGCAATTTATATATGGCTGAGAATAAAAATGTGTCTGCCTTGTCTGGGAACACACCTACGTGCGAACAGAGACCTTTATAAAAAATTCTCCTTTATTACCTTGGTGGTGAAAAAAAAAATTCAAAGATTGATTTTCTTTTTATGGCTATTATTAACCTTTTGTTACTGGCCAAAAATAATCTGGTTAGAAAACGTGCAATACATCAAAAAGAAAAAAAGAAAAGAAGAATATAACAGAAAATTAATGTTCAGGGAAAAAATAAGATGACTCTCCCTTCAGCCTCTTCTTCTAAGAGTCAGACTTTACCTCCAAAGAAATGAGACAAGCGTCAAAGAGGAGTGACTTTTCAGACTGCTGGTAGTGTCCCAGACAGAACCATCTCCCGGGCTGCGAGGGCAAAGGGGACGGGCAGGTGTCTGATCTGACTCCTCCCCGATCTCAATGCAAAGCTGTTCCCATATGTATCCAACATGTCACTCACCAGCTCCAACTGAAAGGTGACCATCTACTCTGACAGTGGGGCACGCAAAGCCCCCCATTTGTACTGGCTCCACTGCCCTTCTTCTACGTAAGGAAAAACTCCTATAAAATCCATTACAACTGAAATCCCTG